>NW_027122359.1:600000-1193442 GCF_030686945.1 Centruroides vittatus | reverse complement strand
CAGAAAGACCCAGTATACAAGAAAATGATGCACATATGGGTTTATTTGAATAAACGGATTTATTCGAATAATGGTCAAGCGAGTTACTTTAAGTATTTAGCAAAACAGTGACGATTGCCACCTTCTCGTTACTTAAGTCAGCCATCTTGAAAAGCGACCTCTCAACGAAAGCGTTTCTTTTTTCTGCAAAACGTGACGTCAGATCGTTCAACGGAGGGACTCAACGGAAAATTCACTGTTGAGTCAACCGTTGAATATAGAAACGTACGATAAGATTGCCTCATAGAGAAGAAACGCTTCTCATTGGTTGCTTATTTGACGTCACATGGATTTCGAAACAAAACATCTTACTACGTTCTTATTATCGATCAGAGGCTTGTAGCTTTAATTTCACGCTAATGTTTCATTAATTATGACTTATACTTAATTAAATGTAAATAAAAATGGATTATAAATAAGAAAATTGAGCAAATCTTCGTAATTTCTTCGTGTAAAGTTGAAATTAAAATGCGTTTTTCTACTGAGATAAAATCGATTCATTACAATTTTATGATATTATAACATATTATAACAACAATAGTTTCTTAACAGATTAATTTTGGTAAATTCTACGTAGGTGATTTATATATAAGCAAATTAAATTAATTTATATCGTCAAACGATTTATTTTTTAAAACCAAAAATTGTATTGGTCTATTTTTTAATTTTTAATACCGAAAACGATATTATTTACTCATTCATATACAAAAATA
This sequence comes from Centruroides vittatus, assembly GCF_030686945.1. Classification (NCBI taxonomy): domain Eukaryota; kingdom Metazoa; phylum Arthropoda; class Arachnida; order Scorpiones; family Buthidae; genus Centruroides; species Centruroides vittatus. Next base: position 1,192,690 of record NW_027122359.1, on the reverse strand, counting down.
ACTTTGTCAAAAGAACATTTTTCTATGTTATAAACATACTTTTAATATTAATATATACAAATTAAGTGTTACGTAGAAACAGAATTAAAAGAAATCAGATACAAACTTTTTAAAATTTTCTATTGTTATTACAGTTTTTAAAATGGAATTTTCATTTTAATTTCAAATTAAGATCTAAAGTTTTACAATCATTACATTTAAGAGATTCTTCTGGTTTATTTACATCTAACAGTTTTTCTATTTCTTTTTAATAAACGATTCTTTCTTTGATTCGACCGATTAATATTTTCATTTTCTGTATTTCCTAAATTTACTGTCGGCAGTGAAATCTTCTGTAGTTTTGGTTTTGCCAATAAACCTAATACCGCGGCTTTTAAATTTCTCTCAAAATCATTTTCTGTGAAATGATCAGAGCAAGACAACATGACAAGACTTAGGATTGAATTTGTCTTTTCTTTTACAATTATAAATCCATTTTCTTCTTATTATTAGCTTTTTAGGAAATCTAAAATAATCAACTTTTCTGTTTAATAACTTTGTGTTACGATAGCTGTTATTACAAGTTGCAACAGCACATGATGCTCCTGGCATCTAAAATAATAATGATAATAATAAAATTTAGCTATTTTTTATTTTCCCAAATAAATCTAATCAAGATATAGTATTCTGAAGTAGAAAAAAAGTAGTACAGTAGAGCATCGATTATCCGACCCCGATTAACCGACTTATCGGTTAACCGACCGCGTTCTAGTCGGCAAATTCAAATGTCCGCTAGTGATATGGCGCTACAATATTCGGTTATGTCTTGGCTACTTTAATATTATTTTTGTTAAATTTTTGCATGTTTTTGCTGGCAGCACTGGCTCGACCATGAAAGAGAGGCTAGTATTTAAACCAGGCCTAATGCACTATACTAATAATGTATTTTTTCATACTTTTCGGTTATCCGACTTTTCAGTTATCCGACCAATCCCAGTCTCCAATTAAGTCAGATAATCGATGCTCTACTGTATTAACATTTCTTACATAAAAATTATTCTACAAATAAATAACACCACAATAAATTTATACTGTGTATAAATCTATTAGTATTTTAAAGTAGTTTAGTAATAAATATATTTTGTCCGTAATCATATTCTGTAAGTTCTACAGAACCAAGTGTAAAGACTGAGACAGAATATCAAACGGTTGTAGGAACAATTTTGTTACTTCTGTATAATTTTTATCGATATAATTATTAACATAATTATGCTTAATATTAGTAATAACGATAGATATATTTACCTTCGAAGATTAAGATTCTAAAAATTCTCAACAAAGTAACAAAAATAGTGAAATTTCAAAATTTTCTTTCCTCGCTAACTGTTGTAAAGCAGTCGCTTGAGACCCAGATGACGTATATCCGGAATCTGGAAGGAAGTGGCTAAACCGGCTGTATGAGGTAACCTTAAAATCTCGGACCTTGAGCTTCACCCTCATTCGATTCAAGCGGACCTGGGTGATAGCTGTTCGCAAGAAACGTCTGTAATTGGTCGGAAGTTTCCGCCCAAAAAGTTCTTGAATTGTAGAGCGAGCGGGAGAGAAGGGGAGAAAGGGCTCGAGATTTGTAACACGGAAGTCTCAGACACTGAAAAGCCTGCTGATGTTAGAGAGAGAGAGAACGAGCATATTCTTAATAAAGCATTTTATTCGTAAAAATGCTTTATAAAGCAAGGCTAAAATTGATTACAACCGATTTTTATCTCTCTAATTCTTCCTAATATTCAAGAAATTAAAATTATTAAAGAAAGACCCAGTATACAAGAAAATGATTAAGATTCAAATTTCATTTGAATAAACGGAATCTGGTTTTTTGCTCAATTTGCTCAATTTTCTTATTGCAGCGGTACTAGTAGTACCGCTGCAAGATATCTCAGGGACAGGTAAGTGCTGAGACTGGGCGAACAGTGCAGTAGAGCCATTCCACAGGCTGACCGAGGCCACTCCAGACCTTAATCGTCCCCGAAAGCCAAGCTAGTAAGTGAGGCATCACGTTTTGTGTATCCTGTGTTTATTGTGTTTTCCAACTTGTACAGTGTATATATATATATTGTAAATAAACTGTATATACTGACTACCTTGAGTGTGGAGGTGTGCTTTTACCGAACCTACATCAGAACAATATCGTGTCATGTTTAATTCAGCAAACCAACTCGAGGAGACGCGAGTTTAGGGAGGAAACTTCACTATAACCACACTCACATTGGCCGAGTAGCTAAAACCACTGAACACTGATAGCTATCAGTATAGAAGGTAGTGGATTCGCGCCTTGCCAACGGGCTGGTCATGTAAAGTTTTCCAAGTTAGAAACACCTAAATAAGAACGGCCGCGTTTCTTTATGCAGCGAGAGTGTAGCGAAAATGACGTCACGAGCAGCTATCGCTACACGTCGCTGCATCATAGTTTAGAAACGTTTTCCGCTCGAGCGAAACATGGATGGCGTAATCTATCCTTTAATTCCACAGTTACAGCCGAAAGTAGTGATTTAGTTAAAGAACTTCAATATTTAAATAAAGAGATATAAAGAATTGAGCATTTCTTCTTCCGAAAATGTGAACAAAGTAAAGACATAGATGTATAATTATATTTAAAATATAGTATTTCCTTATTCTTTAGATGACTTTCAGAGTCATTTTATAAAATTTAATCCTTAATGTTTCCATAATATTTTTATCAACAGTCACTTTGACTCTCTTATTTTCGCAGCATAATATCGTGTTATACACACAAGCGTCCATTTTGCTTTACACGTGTAGCGGACATAAAAGTTGCTTTATCTTCGCTGCAGCGACCTCTTGCAGCAAACGTATAGAAACGGTTCGCTACATTTCAGCGCTGCATTTAGAAACGGGTTTCAGAGTGTTCGCTGTAAAGCGCTTCTCGAGCGCTGCATAAAGAAACGCGGCCAACCAGTTTCCCATAGAAATCCTCCTGGTGCATTTCTCAAGACAGATCGGTTAGGTGTCGTGTTGCCATATACAAACAATTATAACAATCCTATATGGCAGTGTTTCTCAACTGGGACCATATGGTCCCATTTCACGGAGCCACATTGCTCTGTCCCAAATTAATCTGCCTGGTCTGCCCCAAAAACTAACTTTTGGGGCAGATCAAATCTAGAGCAGTCAGAGTGAGATTAAAATGTTAAAATTATATGAAAACGATATGAAACTCCAATAAATAAATTATTAGAGAAATGTTTCTAAATTATTAAAATATTGTTTAAATAAAATACAAAAGTAAATTTTAAACCTAAAATGTTTTATTTGTTGTCAGACAATACGAATACATTTGTTTCTTGTAAACGAAGATACGTCGAATCTTGCACGTGAATGCGAAGCATCTCATTTTCAATTTTTTTCTTTTTTCGTAGTATGTTTACTGTTAAAATGCAGACGTATTGAATGTAGATGCATAGAGTGCCTATACCGTAAAAGTTCAATTTAGCGGCTTCATTTATTCGCCTCTGAAATTATCGACAGTGGACTATAAAACGGTTTATTAAACTTGTGAAGACAAGTAGATGTTGCCATGTTACGTGTTATAAAACACGAAACATGGCAACATCAACCTGTCTTACACGGACATATACTGTACCGAAATAAACTGATAAATTTCAACAGCTTTAAAAAATTGTAGAAAATTACCGACTTTTTCAAATTGTTCGATCGTGTGGAGAGAAGTTTGCTAATTTTTGTTTTTTAAAATACTAAGTAAACTTATGCATTTAAAAAAAAAGATAAAATTCTATATAGTACTACCTTATGTTCACACGTTTTGAAAGATAAAAGTTACGTGATTTAACGCTAACAATGTCTCCTGAAATGCAAAAAACCTATTAAAATAAGTTATGGGTCACAAAAAATATTAAACTTAAAAGGGGCCAGATGACAAAAAAGTGTAGAAACACCATTGAATTGGAACAGGTAGTCACATCTAGTTAAACCAATTTTAATTTATTAGACCGTAATGAGTAAAAAGTTGAAAGTATTCTTTACTGATGTGCAAAATTTCAATGATAAAAATGCTTTATTTTTTAAGAAACTTTTGCCACACATTTTCTATATTATAAGTGCAGGAGCAAGACGAACTTTACATACTTTAATTCTAGATTTTTTTCTAGAATTCTTATATTTTTACACTATTGAAAACATATTAAATGTCATCATTTTTATTAAAAACTATTACTATTTAGATTGAAATAAAACAGATAAATTAATTGCGATTCGTAATATTTACCCAAACATTCATCTAGGGAATATATTATTCTAGAAAAATATAAGTTATGTACAGAATTGTTTTGAATGATTCTATACCATTGTGATGTCGTATAAAATTACCTAAATATTCTACAGTATTTAGAAATATTTAAAGAAATTGCACAGAAAATGTTTGAGCGAAGAGAGAAGTTATAATTTTTAAACTGCTTATCGCGCAAATAAAATTATAAAGAATTCTTCGCTGACAAAATTTAAATCCGAAACATAATCAAGCTTCATCATGCATAATTCGAATCAGATCGTAATTATTCATCTTATAGTAATTTGAATAATACATTAAAGTTATACTTCGCACGTAATTGAAAGCCGAATGAAACAATAAAGATTTCAGCCTGCTGTTTTGAGTGACTCAAAGTCAGCTTGGAGATCGAACTTCAGAAAGTTATATAAGTGAGAAGTTTTATTCGGATATATTGCGTCTATTGTTTACCCACTCGCTCATCTCTATTGTGGATCTTTCCTACTCCATGCTTAATATGGAAAAGCATTATTGTCCGCAAGCTTAAGATTTTAATACTCGTACAGGCCACCTTATAACAAAGAAAATGTAAGTCAACTTGAGAGTCCATGGTATTCCTGATGCTTCGCGTAGTAAAGAAGAGTCCGAAGTCTTTAGAAAGGAAATATTTCAAGAATCAGTTATTAAAAAAACATTTGTAATCGCCTTGTAAAAATAGCAATGCATGCTATTTTTATTCGAATGTAATTCAACAGTTTTTAAACAGTTAATGCAACCTGTTCAGTTTCTTTGTAATTGCTTTTAAGCCTTCGAAGAAGTCATTTCATAAGTGACATACTTAAAAAAGCTTATGAGAAACATTAACTAACTTTTTGCATTGATTTCGTGTAGAAGCTTCATGAATATTCAGAATAATGGAAAATGCTGATTCTAAAGTTTCGGCCATCTGAAACAATGTTATAAATATAATTGCTGTGTAAATTAAGCAAATATTACAGAAAATACTTTCCTTACTCTAATTGGTATGTTTCTTGTTATGATGAAAAATCCTCCACATGAAATTCCGATTGCAATATTTCCAAATCTTTTCATGAAATTAACAATCTGGAAAGATTAAATTAAGAAATTAGTTATTCGAAAAAGAACTCACAGATTCAGAATTTATGATTTTCGTTGATGTAACTTACCTTTAATTTTCGAGTAATACAAATATTCAGAGAACAAAATTTTCTCATTTCCACAAAAGATCCATAAGCCTAAATATTTGAGAAAAAATACGAAATATGGTGTCAAAATAAATAACGAAACAATATCATGAATGTAATTCTTATATGAATTATGGAAATATTATAGATAACTCATGCATTATTTTGCTTAAAACGACAAAACTCGAATAAGAAAAAAGGTTATTGCATGATAAAATAAAATAATTTTTGTAAGTTAATTTTTGATTTATATAACAATTGATACTTACAACTGATGATATTCGAGATAATACAACACTAAAAGCAAAAGCTGCAGATATTCCAATTATTAGGAAAATTGAAATAGTGAAAGTAAACACGGTAAATTCTTTTTGCATTAACAATAAAGAAACGGCTAACGCCAATAACCAGATTATAGAATTATAAGCTAAAAATATCACGCTTTTTATATTAGCATAGTAATTAAAGATATAAATTTGTTCGACTAATTCTCTATGTTTTCTGATTATTGCTTCTATTCTATGATACAGTTTAGCGTCATTTCTCTTGATTTTTATATTTTTAAGTTCATCTGATAATTTCTGGAATCTCCACTTGATTATTGTACAAATAAATCCGCCAAAGATTCCCAAAGCCATTACATATCCAAGCAAATATGCATCAGAAACTGTTATAAACATAGAACATATCAACGCTTCTGTTTCTCCATTTTTCTCTTTAATTGATAAATATCTATTCGTAACTATTTCTATGGAATGTGATATGACTGTGAAACAAATACATATCATTTGTACTTGAATAACTGTTCTTGATAATTTTAATATTCGTCTTTTTTCGCCTTTATAGCTGGACATTCGAAGAAACAATTTAATCTTTGATCGTCTTACTAAAAAATATAAGAAAAAAAGAAGATTTGCTAATATTAATGTTGTTATCATCAGGTGAGTTCTGTTCTCGGTGATTCGTGCCATCCATGCTTCACAAGGAATATGTATTTTACTGTTATCAAATACCGTGATTAGAATATACATACAGAAATAACCGAAAAAACAGAATTGTAAAGTCCAACTATAAAAATTATATAATTGAGTTTTCCATTGATTTTTCTGGGGATTTAAGTGGAAGCAAGGTTGTACTGGATCTACTCCAAAGAATACAAGAATCTGAATCACTGGCTGTATTAAGCAGCGAATGCAATTTGACTCTTCAGGTTCTATTTCAAAGTCTGTGGCCATTTTGAATTTACTTGCAAATTGTATCAGAAATGAAGGATAGAATTTTAAGCGTTAAATATAACACAATAGTTTTTGTTAGAAAAGGTCTACAATTTGGCTCTGTCAGTCAATGAATGAAAAAGCGGCTACGAAGAAAATTTGATGTGTCTCAATTTATAACCTTGACTATAAAACGACAGAATTTAATTTTCTCGTCTTCGGCATTTAACAGAGCATGCGTGTATAAATTTCCTCCTAAGAAAATATTTGCATGGCATAGACAAGATGGTTTAATTGAAATTCATTAAGTAGTCTACTTGATTATGCTATTAACATTTTCTTTACTGAAGCTAATTACATTGCTTTTAGCAAAGTACATATATATAATAGCTTACCTGTTTAGAGAGGATAGCACTTAAAATAAACTTAGTGCGTTTCTCATTTAATGGAAATTCTTTTAATATTATATATATCGATTTATATATTAATAATTTTTAATGAAATTTACATGAGTCTTCTAATACTTATCATGTGTTTTTATGTAATGTCTATTAAGCCTACGTACTTATTTAATAGACATTACATATATTAGGCCAATATGAGATTTTTTCGTTTATTAAGTTACGGCAATGCAACGTTTGGCTATCTGTCTAGGTGAATGAATACCTTTCGGAAAGTCTTTTAAGGATAACTGGCCCCAATTCAGGCATGACAGACGTGGAGAAAACCTGAAAAACTCCATGTGGCCAGCCGTCCTGGCGACCGAATTCCTAGTGTTTCGGGAACAGAACCGCTTGGCCACTGGTGGGCCAATGTTCTTTGTAATAAATTTTTATCTACTTTAAAAGTAAATTTATTAAAACTACTTTTATACTTGTTTATTTATGTATTTTTAAAAAAATCCAGCAATGAGATGCGGCTGTTATGAAAGTCTATTTAAAAAATAACTTTTATATTTTAATTAAAATATAATAAATAAAATTCTGTATGGCTCTATCCCTTATGAGATTTTGTTATGAAAAACGTTTTATATTTTTAATTATTATCGAATGGCAAAAAGCTTATTTTTGAAGGTAGTGATAAATTTCACAAACCATTACAAATGCTAATAATGTCATTAAATCTGACCCGTTTGATATGACACATAACACCCCTCTATATCTCCATCCTCTTGTCCATAATCACCAAAATTTAATAGCATCAACGCCCTTTATACACAAGCTAATGACACACGAAATTTCGTTTCTTCATCATTACCCCATCCTGAGATATTCAATAAAAAGATCCAAGCACAAACAGAAACACCCACTAAGTTTTTTTTGTGTTTTGACTTTTTTGCATTCAGGAGATCTCAACGCATGGAATTTTGCAAAGAACTCAGAGGGTCAAGTTTGACAAAACCTCAATACTTTCTCGTGTATATACATAACAAACCGAGAAAGTAAAAAAAAAAAAAAGAAAGAAAACATTCTACCTTAAAATTTCCAACTGTAATTTAATTATAAAAATTACTATTAATTATATTTCTATTCTAGAACATTTCCTTAAATGATAAAAATTAATATTTATTTTAATAAATTAATTTACCTAAGGATAATTATTCTTTTGTATCAAAGTTTTAATTTTTTAATGTAAGAGAACAAGTAATAAAATTTGATAAATTTATAAGAAGTGTAGTCGTATTGCTTTAGTTTATAATAATAAAAAACTAATTTGAATACATTTTTAAGTACTCTAGTACTCTTGAAAAAATTTATATCAAGTTTATATTGTGTATAGTTTTATATCTAAAATGATCAGAAACCAGCTTTTCATTAAACTTAACTTTCTAAAACTGTCTGAATAGGTATTTATTATTGCCTATTATTATTTTTAATACTTCTTTTATGTTTTTTTTCCATTTGTTAAGAGTAATATATGTTTTATTTTAAATGTTCAGATTTATTCACAATTCTTGATAGACAATAATTTCAGCTTTTATTGAAAGCACACCTGACTTTACTTTTATTGCTATTTAAGTCTAAACGTTCCTGAAATATTAAATACATTTTAGTTTTTAAATATAACATTAAAAAAACATGCATTTTTAATTATTATATTTAATAATGTTATTTTTAAATTGGGTTGCAATTTGAAAAAGTTGTACACCTATAAATTTCCACTGTTGCTGTCCGTCTGTCCGTCCGTCTGTCTTTTCTTAACCTCTAGAACGGAGACAGATTGATGAAAGAAAAGGTAGTTGTGGAAACTACTGGTATAGATGTCCCTCATTATCTATATAAGAATGTTCTATGCAAACCAGAAGTTACACTATTTCAATTCAAATCTTTTCCCCTAAAAGGAGTTAATAAGTGACCGGCATGAACCTATTGCTAACAGGAAAAAATGATGTACAGTGACACTACTAATTTGAGGTGGAGAGCATATAAAAATTGCAGCTCAGCTAAATAATTAATCGTTTCATTTAATATAAAATGGAGAAAATTTTAATAACAACAAATAACACTGAAACATTACACGTTTTTAGGAATATGTTGAAATTATATCATAATTTATATTCTGCACAGTTCCAGAAGAAGAGTGGCCAGAGCAGTCATTTGGCCCAGAGCTTGGATTAAAAAAAATTCATTTAATTACAGTAGAACGCTCGATTATCTGCCGGTTTTCCGAAAAAAACAGATGGCCATTTTGGATTAATCCTTTGAGGTGACGACTATTCTCACAGATACATTTAAAATATTTTTTTGAAAATATTTTTATTAAACATCATAGAATCTGCAGCTATGAGTACCTACTCCAGGGTCTGACAACATTGATTAGCAAGCATTCCTTCGTATGTTCTATTACTTTCCAGCTGTTATATATAATAGAAGGAAAGTATAGTAATAGGTCAAAAATGACCCTGGAGATTTTGGCATTTTTGGAGTTGGGACCTTGAAACATCGAGAAATGCAAAAAATGTTTTTATTTCTTTTTTCTGAGTGTATGGGTGTTAGTGTGTGCAAAAGACAAGATTTTGTTCACCCGCTTCGAAGCTTAATATCTGCTGAATTTTCTCGAAAATTTCTGAAATTTTGTAGGGAGGTTTGTGTATTGAGGGGATTGATGCTATTAAATTTTGATGGTTATAAGTTGACAGAGTGGGGAGATGAAAGAGAATCGTTTCATATCTCGAGTAGGGTCGTACTTTATGACGATTTTGCTCGTTATTAGCATTTACAATTTTTTATAAAGCCTATTCCTATCTAAAAAATTAAGCATGTTGACATTTTTTAATAATTAATAATATACAAAGTTTTTAAAATAAAATATCATAACAGATGGCGAACACACAATTTTAAAATTTTGTGCCGGAAAAGTTACACTACTGATGCTGAATTTTTTGTAAGGATAGTTGAAACTTTTAATACGGCACCTACAAGAAAACAGTGATGCCTGATTTCGAACACTTTTGTTTTGTTTTCGCAAACTTTTGTAAGTTATATTGATGTACTGTATACATCATGTAACTTACGAAATCTTGCATGTTATGTTACATTACTCACTACTGATGTATGCTTCCGATTTGTTTACGCTCACTATTTAATTAGCCTGTGATAAAACACTGCGCGAATATACTATTTTAGCTCTTTCCACCCTGTGGCCATTAAAAGAGCTTTTCTTTAGCAAGCACATCATAGGTTCGACCAATTCCAGAATGCAGTGACCAGGTAGTGATGGACAGAACCCGAATACCCGAAAAATTCCTGGGATTTGTCAACGCGTCCAAATTCTGGTCTCCCAGACGTAGGCTGGCGCCTTTACCACTCGGCCATCCGGCTTGAATAAGCTTGTAGAGTTAATATATACGTTATTGTACAAAATGGCTGCACCACCTCCTTTCCACGCTTTGATTTCTGTTGGTCTTTCGAGCACCAGATTCCGTGTCCAAATTCCAATTTACAAAATACTAGCTTACTAAATTTTTATCAGAAAATTGTATATTATTGACTACTTTTCATAGGATGTTGGATTACCTGATATTCCACATTATCTACTGCCAAATTAACAAATTTCTTCAATATGTGATTCTTCTTTAAATAGTCATTCCTTTAGCAGCTATAAAATATCTTTTACAAATATCTAAAAATAATGGTATAGTTTGGAAATATTGTTATTAATTTTTAAATGAATTCTCTGGACACAAAAATTTTTTTTGTTTACTAAAGTAAGCTGTTCAACTTCTACAATAATAAAGGTCAAATTTATGGTATATAATTTACACACAATGAGATTAGTTCACGAATAACACGACCAGTAACTCTAAATAGAAAATTTAAAACGTTTTTAATATAATAAATAATTATAAGTATTGTAAACGATTTTTAATATGTTGGTTGATTTTAAATATATTCGTTCAAAAAATATTCTACCAAAATATATTCACAAAAGGAAATTAAATATTCCTGAGATTTTTATGGGTCACAAAAATTCTTTCGCTGACTACCAGTTGGAGTTATACTGTTTTCAATAATAAATATAATAATAAAATAAGTTATTAATTTATTTTGGTATTGGTTCGAAGTATTTTTCTATATTTTATTATTAATTAAATCAATCGTAAAAAATTTCACCAATAAGAGAAAGTTTCGAAACGATTTAAATACGACACGAGCGGATTACCCAAACTACTTGATTAGGAAAAGTATTTAATAAATTAATATTTTTGCAGCTGAAATTTATATTAGCATTGAGAAAAAAGGTAAAGTTGCAATAATTAATTTATTTCATTATTTAAAAGTTTTAATACATTTCTGAATAAACAAGTGATATAATTTCTTGATACCCGCGAAGGTTTCATAAACTGATTTTTATTCAATTATTTTTTATCTTTTAACAGTTATCCAAAAATTTGCAGTAGGCAGAATCTTGAAAGAAACGTTTTATAATTAAAATATATTAAATTTGGTAAACTTTAATTAATTAAATAACGTGTTACAGTGAGTTATTTATAGCCAATTTCGAATTTTCGAGTTTTTTTATATTGTTACAATTTTTCGGTCTTCGTACTTCAGACCAAACTTACGTATTTTTTTGTAACTCTTTCCGCCCTGTGGGCACTAAGAGGGCCTCTTATAGCAAGCCCATTATGGGTTCGGCCAGGATCACAATGGGGCGGCCGGGTGGTGAGAGACGGGGACCGACACATCCGGATGCACCAGCCCCCGAAAAATTCTGAGGATTTTTGGACCCGTCCTGATTCGATCCAGGGTCCCCCAGAGCAGCGGGTTGCTAACCTTGACCGCTCGGCCATCCGGCCGTTACCAAACTTCCGTTGATCTGCTGAACAAATTCATTGTGATATACATTGGTAGAAAGTTGTTAGTAAATAATAAGATTAATAATAATTATAATTAGCTTTTTCTACTTATCTAACTAATTAAATACAATATTTTTCAAAAAAAATTTCTGTCTTATTTCAAAATAAATTTAAAATTTCCAGATTAAATGGACATATTATTTTAGAAATAAGTCGTTTAAAATTTCCATTGTAACTATATCTTCCATTTTCATTAAAAATTTCGTAGAATATTTTAAACGTTAATTGCAATAAAAACTCAATATCGAAAGCAGCTATAGAAAAATTATTAATAACATTTATTAATATTATTAATATTAATAATTATTTAAATATTTATTAACTACTTTTATTATTAATTAATAATTAAATTTTATAATATTAATTATTATTAATTAAATATTAATTAAAATATAGTTTCTAATAAAAGGTCGTCTCTGAAAGTGTAGACCGTTTATTGCTGGTGATTGGACATGATGAAAGTGTGAAGATGTAGTTTCTTCAATATTTAAAATGTATTACAATATTTCTACTGCATCTTCCATTATCTTATTATTGTATTGTCTTTTTTATAGGTTTAACTGTAAACTATTCAGTGTCTTTCCTTTCTTCCACATCGCTTTAATATAAAATAGTTTGCCTATATTTACAAACTACAATTATATTTTAAACATTACTAGCAAATATTATTCTATTTAAAAAAAACAAGAATTTCAATTTGATCATCAAAAGCATTTCTCATATAAATAGAGATAATATGCATTATCATGATCATCAAAAGTTTTGAAATGATTTCAAAACTTTTGATGATCATGATAATGCATATTATCTCTATTTATATTATTAATATTACAGTAGAACGTCGTTTATCCGACATTCCTTTAGCAGTTATAAAATATCTTTTACGAATATCTAAAAATAATGGTATAGTGACTGAGGAATGACCGTGGGGACTGAGGTTGAACGGATAACTGATTTTTCGGAAAACCGATCATGTACGAATAAATATATTAACCTATCCGATGTTGAAATTTTTCTCCGTTGCGTGTCGCTTCGTGTCGAATTTTCGTCGATTTTAAGCCTAACGAAAATTTTTATAATAATAATCGAGGCCATTGTAGCGTTAAAAATTATTTCTTTATTTTGTACAAACAAAATAAATATATTGAAAAATATAAAAACAAAAAAATTATACTTTAGAAGTTAATCTAGTATCAAAAATGTTCGATTCAGCACGACATAGTCCGACTGGAAAGCTTTCGGTTAACCGACATTCTACTGTATTTATTTATTATTTGTTAATGTTATTTATTATAATATTAACAAATGTGCATTAAACGAAAACTTTGTATATTTTTTTTTATTCTATACAAGAAATATTTATTAAAAATGATACAATGCTTGAACGAAAGTATGAAATATTTTGTAATTGTTATGGAAAAATTATTTTGATCCTGAACTAATCAAATTCACAAAAATTTTATTGAAGTTTTAACAATTAGCAAATTAGCAAATATAATAGATATATTATTATATCTATTAACTGTATATCAAAATATTTCATACTTTTGTTCAGGAGTTTAATATATTAGTCTTCACAATAATTTAGTTATATTTTTGTCTTGTTTAAATTTTAGGAATGTTGAAGTTAATAACCATCATTACGATAACAATTTTTATGATACATTCTTCCGATGCCATTCATCGAGACCTAAAGAAAGGAAACGAAGAAGAGAGAATCCACCGAGACCATAAGAAAGGAAATGAAGAAGAGAGAATCCACCGAGACCATAAGAAAGGAAATGAGGAAGAGAGAATCCACCGAGACCTGAAGAAAGGAAATGAGGAAGAGAGAATCCACCGAGACCTAAAGAAAGGAAATGAGGAAGAGAGAATCCACCGAGATTTAAAAAAAGGAATCGAAGAAGAGAGAATCCACCGAGACCTAAAGAAAGGAAACGAAGAGAGTAGACAACATCCTGGAAAAGAAAACTGGGATGACAGTAGACATCTAAAAAGAGAACAAAATCAAGAAGAGAGTAGACAACATCCTGGAAAAGAAAACTGGGATGACAGTAGACATCTAAAAAGAGAACAAAATCAAGAAGAGAGTAGAAAATATATAATATATACACGTAAGATTTAAAATCCAAAAGTAGAAGACTTTTTTAAATCACACTAAATCATTTTGTGAAAAAGTTTTTTTTTTAAATTAAATTTTATATTGTTTTTTTGGTAATCTTTATCGGGTTGTATGTTATGTTTTCGATAGTTATTTTAGGGTGGTGATCATACTACTTCTATGTATGATATAAATAAATAAATAAATCTTATAATATAATCGAGATGGGTTGTTGTTGATGATGATGATGATGATCGTAATAATAATAATAAGTGCGGAGCCCAAACGGTTAGGAGTTGAAAGTTAAAATTTGGTACACAAAGTACGTCACACTATGAAGGGATTTTTCGAAATTCTTCCCGCGGGGAGAAGGAGAAAATTAAGGCTTATCCTAAAAAACTGAGCTTCTACTGTTCTATTTTAGATGCGATTTTTTTTTTTATTTTTAACTGCGCTTTAGAAGAGTATCCCATATGAAAATGCACCCTCATAAAAAATTTTTGAATATCCCCTGCAGGAAAGAGATAGAGGGTTAAGGATTACCTTGAAGAACTTGCCTTCTATTATACTATTTTGGATGAGGTTTATCTTTTGCGTTTTTGACTGCGTTTAATAGGGAATGGGGCTAAGCAGGATGTAAGGTTGTGCTGTGCAAGCTCCAGTGTTAACTGTTATTTCCTCCAGATTATTTTGAATTACCACATCCAGTGGTACCATCTCCTTTGACTACCTCATCGTCCAGTACCTCAACTCAGTTTGTTCAATATACTTTTTGTCTCAATATCTTAATTAAGGGGGGGAGGTAAATTAATTTCAAAGTCCTTGGTTTTCGATCGTTTCTAGCTAGTGGGGAGGAATTTTTTGTGGACGGAACTAGGATTTTTTTTTCGGCTATGCTTCCTTTAGTTGCCCTTAAGGTGGGGTTAGGGTAGATTAATTTGTATGTCGAATTACGGCGATTTTTAGATTTTTATATCAGCTTCTATGGGGAATTTTCAAATCTAAAACGATCGTTAGAACTGTCTAACGTTCATTATAACGGTCGTAACGTTCTATCTAACGGTCTCGCTTTAAATCTTAACGGTTTTTTAAACGTTTTTATACTCATTGTAGCATTTATCTGTCGTTAGATTTTTCTTTCTTTCTTTTTTGTATAGTTAAATTAAGCTACTTTTTCACTTAAGAGTGCATTTTTTGTAATTTTTAGTTAAGTTCTCATTTGTGTTGTGTTTTTGCTGCAAGACTAGTTTTGATCAGAATCGGTAGCTTGCATTACTTAGTACTTTTTTGAGTGATTAATCTTGGCAACTGCAGGTCATCAAACTTTCTTGACGAAGCGTTCAAGCTCTACAATGAGCTTAAGGGTTACCTTGCTAGAAATAGCAATTCACGTTTTTATGAACTACAGAGAGTGCTGCATTTTTACAAAATGGCTACGTTATCTGGATTCGCTTGTAACTAATAATGTAAAATTAATCATATATTACTGTCCGATATAATAATATATGCTGCTTGTAGCTGTTTATCAAGAAATCTTGTAGAAGGAGAACAATTATTGCAAGTGGGACATGTTATTACGTGGTATCGAAACAAGTGAGCAAGATCGTTCTATACATATTTGTGTGTAAAAATCCGAAATTTCTAATTATTTTCCCTTTTGTTACATAAATAGTTAGGGAGAAATTTTACTCTGCTGGAAAAAATATGCAACCCTCTTTAAAAGAATGTCAACATTCTATTCTTTTCAACCATCCTACAGCTCAACTTGCACGATAAAGTAATAGTTAACGTTCAATTTCGTCACTTTGTTTTGATCCCGGGAATGCCTTTGACTTCCACACCTGTTTTAATAAACATTTGCCTCCCACGACAATCGATAACGTGGTGTATTTTCCCACCAAGTAGCTATAAAAGATGCTCCTTTCCCCCCTCAGGAGAGTCTCTTATCATCTGCCATTTGAGCGTGCACAGCGTCGAGCCTCCAGATTATACCAACTGTCGAGTCACGAATTTTCTGCCTAGCTTGGGATACTTTGGTGCTTCAAATCAGAATAAAACAACCTGTCGTCCACGGAACCTTTCAAGAGGTATGCTAACCTGTCCTGTAAACTCTCTCTCGGCACCCTATGCGTATTAGCGAGCTAGATAACTAAGTAGGGAATCCATCGGAATTAGAGTTGTAGCTGTCTATTTTGTTAATTTTAATAAATTTTGTTCCATTGTTAAATGGTGTCATTACTTGTCTATCGCTTATGCCTTATCCTTGGCTCCTCTGACCTCCCTACACTCGCGTAACAAAAGAAGGATGTCCCGGTCCGACGGGCGTCTAAACCATAACCTAGTCATCCTCTGACAAGTGGGCAGGTCAACAACCTGTTGCCGGAAAGGGAGGTACGACTTCCTCCGACCTCCTGGCTGTACCCACATTTGTGTCCGTCGTGTTAAAAAACATTGTCCTATCAAGGCTAGGTTTACAAGTAAAAGCTATGTAAATTGTGGCTTAGGGTTTTGAGTTTCAAGGGGTCTCAAACATTTCCACAACAACAAAAAAAAAAAAAATTGAAGTCAAATTTTGTAATAAACATTTTTGTACAAATCGACAAAATATACTTTTCTTTTATTGTATGTAGTAGTTCATAATTTTTTTTTGTAAGAATTATCATAAGGTCTTTAAAAATTGATAAAACCAATTTTAAAAAAGATTTTCAATGGAATTGGTATAAAAATTTAATTAAATTCAGTTATAAAACAGAAGACTAGTGAAACTTCACATCTTTTTCTTCCAATAACTGCATTGAACTAGAGAGATAGTTTGATTTAATTCTTTTCTTTTTATGAATGACTTCCAAAATTGTATAGAGTTGGTAAGGGGACTTACACAGCCGGTTGCAGAGATATAGTTTACGTTAAACAACGTTTAACAGCCGAACGGCGTCCAGGCTTTGGCTGGCTGAACCGCGGTTTAAAATGCGTTGCAAAGATGATGGTCATCTGATTCTGAACGCTATCTAAATGAACCTCGGAAAAACGTTGGCTATTACTTTTTTCGCTGTTAATTCCCTCTCTCGTGAGTCGTTTAACCAATCAGGTCATTCGTTTATGACGTCAGAAAAATCGCGACGAACAACTTTGCTCAAAGCATGCCGGAATTTTTCCGAAGAAAAAGTGTCCTCGCAGAAATTATAAAAAATTACTCTGCAGTTGAGGAGAAAGGTTACAACAATCGTATTCTGGAGATGAAAGAACATCATGGGAGATGATACAGAATGAACTTTTTTCGTCGTTTCCTTGTTGGTCTGCTTGCAGGAAGACCTTATTCTTATTCGTTAAACAAGACGTCATTCTTAATATAAACGTCTCTATCACTATACAAAAAATTTTTAAAATATATTTAATGGTAGTTTGATAGATTTCTACATACAGTAAAGACGTGAACTCTGAACTCCGATAAGATCACAGGCTACCATCTGGAAGCGTCCGGTGGCATAAAATCAAAATATCGTTAACAATTGTTGCTCAGTAGTTAATGACAATTTTCATCTATCTAGATGCTTAATTTCGTCGTCAATACGATTTAAAATACGAACAAAACCAGATTTAGAAAATCTATACCAAATTCGAAATTCGTTCTCTGAATAGATTTCTAAAGGATCATTCCTATCTCTTATTACCCTTTTTCTCTTCATAATTGACAAGATAAATAATTTCTCGTTTACAAGATATATTAAATGAACAATATCCATTGTAACATAAACTTTTCACCAACAAATGGCTATTTCTACTCAAATAAAATGGTGTCTAAACCTGCTATCAAGTGAGTCTAGAAAATCGGTCAAATAACTAGTTTCTAACCGCTGTTTAAACTGTAGCAAGCAAGAAACTCTGCAATGAAATTTTTCTGAATCGCGGTTTACACGATCTCTGTACTGCTGTCGGCGTTTAAATGTTGTTTCTGCAACGGCTGAAAGAGTTCAGCTTAGGGCTTCAAAATGCTTAAATCCGACCCTGTGTCCCACAAAACATTACCGGCATTTTAAACTTTAAGAAAATATCTTTTTTTTTTTTTTTTTTTTTTTTTTAAACTCTTTCCGCCCTGTGGGCACTAAGAGGGCCTCTTTTAGTAGGCCCATTATAGGTTCGGCCAGGTCCACAATGGGGCGACCGGGTGGTAAGGGACGGGGCCCGACATATCCGAACGGACCACCCCCCGAAAAATTCCTGGGGATTATTCGACCCGTTCGGATTCGATCCCGGGTCCCCCAGAGCGGTGGGCTGCCACCTTTACCGCTCGGCCATCCGGCCGTCTAAGAAAATATCTTTTAAAATTCACAGCATAACTTGTTCATGTACAGCTGGACAATTGGGAAACTGCCAATTCTTAACAGTCTAATCCACTCCTTCAGAATTCAGAAAAGCTCATAAATATAACCGACAGATTTCCAAATAATCGTCTGTAATTAGTGTGGGAATAGACGAAAATTTATATTAGGTTTTTGCAAGGCTTTGAAATTGCCATTCTGAACGCAACAGAAAGCTTTGCTTTTACTATTGCTATTCATCTTTACTGTTGACAATACAGTACACAAGAATGAATCAAACAACCCAGCTAGAATAATTTTTTTAAAATAAAAACCAGAGGGCAAGCATCCACTGAAAAATGCAAATAGGAAGTTGGGCACAGGCGGTTTAAACTGTCTAGTTCCAGCGATTGATTGATCCAGCAAGTTCCACAGTGTCAATTTGTTCTGTTCCCGATTCCATTGATACTCGGTTGGATTTGCTTATCACCGAGAGTGATCTCACTGGCCCATTTGCTGCACATGCAGAGAGAACTGAGGCAGTTCGCTCTGAGGTCTTGGAAGCCGTTAGTGGATTGCAGCAGGTTGTGCCAGCTTCAGTACCGGTGGTGTCCAGGATACCCGGGCTTTACAGTGACGCTGTTAAGCATTCTGCTCTACCCTTGGATTCGGTTTTGGTGTCCTTCAAGTCTTGTCACACTGTACTGGTTTACAGTAACCCTGAGTCTAACGACTCCGAGTTTACCAGAAAGGTCCTAACTTCTGGAATCAATCCGCATAGCTTAAAAATAAATGTTCAGAAAATACGCCGTATTCAAAAAGAAGGGATTGCTGTTGATTTGGGATGTAGAGCAGATGTGGGAATTTTATGTAACGCTGTTTTTGAAGTTTTCGGTTTATGTTCGGTTATCCCAAAAAAGAGACGCCCACTGATCATGAAAATCCTGGTACCTAAATCTATTGAGAGAAACCATCTCTTAGATGCCATTTATGAGCAGAACTGCTGGGTTGCCATGTTATATTTCAAAGATGCATATCTGGAGAAGATTAGGGTGCGTTTCTCAATTGGATAGTATAGTACCACTCTTGTTTCTGGGTTGCAGAGGTCTCACCAGACCTCAGATGTTTCCTTCTAAAAGAGAAGGTGAACTTGCAGTGGCCTAAGTGTAGTGTCGTAGACTTCCTCCCATCGAATCAATGTTTCAAATGCCTAAAATTTGGGCATTTTGCCAAGAATTGCGATGCAGAAGATTGTACATGCAGTTCGTGTGGAGGCAATCATGCCTTCAAAGATTGCGATAAATAAACAGAAACTCCAAAATGTATAAACTGCATTAGAGAGAATAATAAGAAAGTAGATGATAATTCGCTCGATAAAGTCCGTCCTGCCTTTATTCGAACAAGAACACAGCTTCTTGCCAGAATAGACATCTAATAGAAATTCTGACATTTGCTGTAGGAACTCTCAACTATGCATTGAACAGATTAATCTGGAACGAGCGTACTCTGCCAGCTCTCAGCTCTGACAGGAGATTAACAATTATGATATCGGTTTAGTGCAGGAGCCCTATTGTCGCAAGAATAGGGTAACTTGCTTTAGCAACAAAAATATTATCATTCAGAGCCAGGATGAACAACCGTGGGCCACAGTAATTGTTACTAACCCTACCATTGGCGATTATCTTTCTCCCAAAGTTTTGTTCATCTACCCGAATTTGTATCGAGTTCTGCCTTCCTGATTTTCACATTATCATCTTCAACGTCTATTGTTCAAGTAGTTCAGATATCTAGGAAACCATCCAGTACTTGGAGTCAGCTGTGACTCATTTCAGTAACTGTAGCTTTTTAATTTCGGGTGATTTTAATGGCGCATTCGCCTACTTGAGGGTGAGTATAGAGACGGCAGAAATGAGGGCATGGAGAACTTTATTGCTGCACATGGCCTTCTGGTGGCTAATGACCCAGACTCTCCACCAACTTTTTTGTCATCTAATGGTAATTCCTGGATTGATCTGACCATCTGTTCCAAAGGCCTCTGCTCTGTTATATAGGATTGGCAGGTAGGCATTTATGACTGCCTCTCTGACCACGAGTGTATAACCTATAGCCTAAGCTGCAGTAATTTGCAGGATGCAGAAGTTTTGAACAATAAGAATGCTCTCAATACCAAGGCAGCTGATTGGTGCAAATTTTAGGACACTATTCAGCGGATCGGCATACCTTCATCTAGGATTGTATCACATATTGAGGCTAAGGCTTATATTGAGTCAACTATTCTTCAAATCGCTTCTGCATGCGTGTAATCCATTCCCAGGAGGAAGAACAAAAAAATGGGTAACTCCATGGTAGAATTCGGAATTATCTCTTATGTGCCAGAACAACAGTACACTGCACAGAGTATTTCAGAAATGTGATGATCAAAGGAGAGAGAAATACGAATGCAGTACCTCTCTTATTAAAGAGGGTAAAGGAGGCCATTAAGAAAGCAAAACTAGATTCTTAGAAGTTAAACAGTACTTATCAGTGCAGAAACGTTTTAACAAAATAAGTAGTGTTTCAACGCAAAATACTATTTATTTAGTGATGAAACAGTTTGCATTATGAAAAAACGATTTAAAAAATTCGGCAACAAGTTGCTTAACTTTCTTTGCAACATTTAAAACTGCTTGTGTGGCGCGATCTGTTATGATATTTTATTTTAAAAAACTGTTTATATTTTTAACTATTATAAAATGACAAAAAGCTTAATCTTTAGGGCAGGGATAAGTGAGTTTAAAAAAAATTATAAATACACATAATGAATATAATTGTCATTAAGTTCGACTTTACTCGAGATATGATACAGGACTCCCCTTTATCTCCCCGTTTCGCTGACTTTTAACTATCAAAATTGAACAGTATAAATTCCTGTAACACACAAACCACCCTGTAAAATTTCAGAAATTTCTCGACAAAAAGCACAGGAGTTATTAACACCAAAGAGGGTGAACAAAATCCCATACATTCAGAAATTACTCTCGAATTATTTTGCATTTCTCAACGTTTCAGAGTGTTCTGTGAGATTTTTGACCCCTTTTTCATTTTTACTTTTGTTTCGATCAACGTTAATCGAATATTTAAAGTAACATTCTAATCCAATTTGAATATTCTACCCGAGTAAAGAGCAACCAAAAGGTCAATCAGTAAGATGACAAGGTGGAAAAACCCCACTTCCTTTCTTTCTCACCCACTTGCAATACTCCAATAGTATCAATGGGAGCTGTGCGGTAAGAACGACATAACCTGATGGCTATCCAAAGGGGGAATGGCCATCAGGGTATAGCCAACACCAGCAGTGCATCAGTACCACACAGCGCCTACTGATGTACTGCTGGTGTTGGCAAACATCACGCCTATAAATTTGAAAATTAAAAGCATTGTTTGGAAATGGAAATTCATCAACATCATGAGTAACGTAACAACTGAGGAGGATAGTCACCGCACGGGGAAATTTATAACAGGTTATAACATTTTACAAATCCTTCGATTTGTGACTGTTTGTATAAACAATTATTAGTCACAAATCGAACTTATAACATTTTGCATCCTTGATGTATTAGTCAGCTTCCGCAAAATGAGATATAAAAAGGGGTCCGATCCAAGCCTTTAGGCGATCATGATCAGGAGGAGTCTAAGACCAAACCAATCTTTATTACAGCTGATTCCAAGGGATCTTACGGACTCCATTGCCCTGTTTTATCAGGTATTCATTTAAACCTCTCCATCTCTCTCTCTCTAATTGCTACATAACGGTCTTCTTCCGAATTTATGTCACCTTGTATAGACCGGAACGAATGCCGACTTATGTGTGAACAAGATCTCCTAACCGAGAACGGTACGAACCGGCTTTACAGCCTTAATAAATTGTCGCGTTTATAACGGAACGGGATAAATTTATGTTAGTTTCGTGTTTTTGTATCGATTTCTATTTTACTTTAATAAATGTTTGTTTCTGTTAATCCTTCTGTCATCCTTGAGTACAACCGACGTCTTGTCACGATTTCACTAGCCCCTCCACTCGTATAATCGCCATCCAGTGACGCTGTGACAGACCCAGTAGGTCCGCGCCAGTAAGAGGGAGAAGGAAGCTTGCTGCTCTTCCCCCCTCGGTTTTCACAATTACATCTATGCACATGCACAGGTTTGAGGTCATTGCGTTCATTCAGTATATTTCGAAAAGCAGAAATATGGAAACATGTTCTAGTGCTATGGCAACACAAGGAGTCTGCTCCTAGTTTTCGTGGAGGTAAGACCTGTGTTTCTGTGCTCCTTAGCTAGATTTTCTAAGTCTTTTAGTGCTAGGCCTAGTTTTAGGGTTAGTTGGTCCTCTCCTGTACTTATGTATTGGAGGTTAGGGCTAAGTTAGGCTTAGTGAGGGTGTTAGGCTTAGCAATCCTAAGCCTAACTTTTTAGCTTTGTTTATTTAGGTTAGCCCTGTGTTTTAGGAGGTTCCCATCTTGGCCTCCTCGTCTTGTGTCAGTGGAGCTTGTTCCTGCGCCATTTTGGATACGTGCCTTCATGTTTGTTTTGGTTCCTGCCATGCCATCCTAGGATTACGTGTTTGGTGCAATGTTTTATGTCTACAAGTGTTTGTTTGCATAGGAAGTGAGACACCATCATCTGCTTTTTGTTTACTTGGGGAGACCCACAATCGTGCAGACCAGCCTTCCCCATCTGCCTGGATTGTCTGTGTTGGCAGGTGTCTGTGCCAACACTTGTTGCCCTCCTAGCAGATCAGACAGGCATTCTGTCTGGCCCAGCCAACACTAGCCAGGTCTTCCCAGCCTGTATTACCAAGGCCAAGCCAAGCTTTGCTTGGCAAGTTAGCTCCAGCCAGGACCCTTTTTAGCTCCTGACTTTGGCATCGCTGGTGTTCTCCTACTTCTTTGCTGTTGTCTCGGCTTCATCATGGATTACTATGTTCATCTTTGGTCAGCATTCTCCCTTCGGATACCCCAACAGGTATTCTGGTTAACTTTTTTATAGGATCATTCCTTCTTGACAAACTAACATTTGTGGCTGTTTCCTGCCCCCCCTCCATCGAACCTTTGTACTTTAGTGTTATCTACCTTGGGCCACCGTGTTCCTAAGTTTTACTTAACAAGATCTTCATCGGTCAACCCAACTCTGGTGAGTGCTGCTGTTTTTTTTCATAAAGCCAACCAGTTTTATCTTTCTCCTCTGTTCCTGTTAGACAAAGTCTGCTGGAACAGAGTTATCTGGTCGTTTGGCCCACTTTACTCTTAAACTATACTCTCCACTCTTCACTGGTTGGTTCATACACTACACAACTAGTTTTGTATTCAACCTGCAACACTTCCACAAGCACTTGAGACTAAGCTCTATCTCAACGGACTTATTTCAACTGAGTTCTTCAGCCTCCATTCATCATCTGGCAGCATGGCGAGTAAGAAGTCTTCCTCCTCAACGTCACCCTTTGAAGACCACAATGAGATACCTACCGCTAATAGTGTATCTGATTTCCATGTGTTGGTGAATTCCCTCGAAAACACAATACTTAATGAAGCCAATCAACACTATATGAGAATTATGGATCTTCTCCCAGAAAAATGTACAAATCTGAAAACTGATGAGCGTAAGGAAGTCAGAGACAGGATCACACGCTTATTTTCATGTCTTGGACAGTTCCACGGTATTCTGAAAAAAGTCAGATCAAGCCGACCCCAATGTTCTTCACCACCTACTACATCTGCTCCTGCAACTACTTACGCTGAAGTCACGAAACTGAACACTCAGCCCAGTTTGACCACTAAGACCATCAATAAATCTCTCAGAAACAAAGTAAATAATGAGGGCACTGGAGGAAGTTATGCCTTGATCTTATATCCCAATACCGAAGACCAGGGCAGTAGCACTAATATGCAACATATTGAGAATGAAATTAAGCAAAAAGTAAAACCGCAAGAGCTCAAAATAAAAGTCAAATCTGTTAGGAAAGTAAATGGAAACGGAATTTGTTTTAGAACAGACAGCCACAGAGAGGCGGAAATCCTTGCCAATGCTATTGAAAACCTTCCAGAAATATCAAGCAAAGTTATAAGCAGAATCTCTGAAGGAAGAAGGCCAAGAATCATCTTAAACAATGTGCCCATCTCAGTAGATGAAGCAGAAATCATTCCAATCATTTATGACCAAAACCAAGTTTTTCAGAATATCACTAAGGAAGAATTTGTGGAAAATACCAGAGTAAGCACAATATTATATAGGAACAACAATAGAGAAAATTGCCGACACATTGTCCTCTCTACAACACCGAAACTTAGGGATATACTGATCCGTACTAAACATATCGCTGTGCAATGGGCCAACATTTTTGTTAATGATTACATCCCACTGGTGAGGTGTTACCAGTGTTGTGGGTACAACCACATCTCTACTAATTGCCCAAACAGGCAGAAATGTAGTCACTGTGCAAAAGGGCATAGGTTTGGAGAATGCCAAAGGCTTGAACATACCCCCTGCTGCACCAATTGTAAAACTGCCAACAAACACATACCTTCTTTTGACCGATATGCCACAGACCACAATGCTTTCAGCCCTCAGTGCCCTGTTACATTAAGAATGAAGACTCAAACAATACGACAGACCAATTATGGACTATGATCATATAACGATAAACACAAGGATACCTCATGTACAAGACTCGATCAACACCTCTCCTACTCCGACTATGGCTATTACTAGTACCAGTAATAACTGTAAAAAGAAAACCTTATCCATCTTACAGATCAACCTTCAAAGGGGTAAGGCCCCTTCGTCCTTAATCATCAAGACAGCTGAGGACTGGGACTCTGATATTATTGTTGCCCAAGAACCCTATCTCTTCAAAGGAGAGCTTACAAACTATAGTGGCTGGAAGACTTTTCCTCCCAGGGGCTCAAAAACTAACACCAAGACTGCCATCCATGTCAGGAACACCCACCTCACAGTGCAATACATGCCGCACTTGTCCACCTATTATGTCACGACCTGTTCCATCAATATTAACTGTGAAAACATCTTCATCTCATCTGTTTATTGCTCGCCCTTTGAAGACATTGAACCAATGATTTCTGACCTGGACCAGATCAGTCAGATCATTGCTGACAGGCCATGGCTTATTTGTGGTGACACAAATGCAAAATCCTTCTTATGGCACAGTCCCATAGAGGATGTTAGGGGCTATAGAATGCAAGAATTCATAGCAGCTTTATTTCTTACTTCATGCAATACCAGCCCCCTTGCTACTTACCACTCTTCTAGAGGTGAGAGCTGGATTGATGTCTCACTGGCCAACGTCCACATGGCACCTAGGATAACTTCTTGCTCAACAATGACTGAGCCGAGCGCCAGTGACCATCGATATATTAAGACTGAAATTCAAATTGAAGAAGAAAATTCTCATAACACCACCTTTTACCACCATACCCACTGGCCAACTTTCCGACAAATTATCCGGGACAACTGGTATTTCAACACCCCGATTATTAATATGGATGAAACTGAAATTGACACCTGCATCAAGAACCTTACAAACCTCTTACTACACAGCTATCAACGGGTGAGCAAGAGAAAAATGAGATCAAAGACAAGAGCCCCTTGGTGGGACAATGATTTGTCAAATCACCGCAAGAAAGTCCGCTGGCTTCGCAAACGTTACCAGCGCCAAAATGATGAGCAGGTCAGGATCACCCAAAAGGCTGAGTATATTGCCAGCTTCAATGATTATAAGACACTTATTAACAAGAAAAGGCACCAAGCATGGAGGAGTTTCTGTAGTAGGTTCAATGATCCTTGGTGCGAACCATACTACGTTGCTTTCAAAAAGAGAGAAAAGGTAGACATTCCTGCACCTGTGAAGTCTAGCGATGATTCATACACAACCAACCTGAATAATACTCTCAATGAACTCTTTAACTATCACTTTCCTTTTGACGACCCTGGCAGTGATACAGAAGCCCAGAGTGAATTACGTAACAGGACCGCTCAACCCACTAACCAAGACGATGATCGCCCCTTCACGTATAATGATGTCAATCATGCAATAAAACTGATCAACAACAGGAAGGCCCCTGGCCTAGATCAAATCACAGGCAAGATGATTAAAGAGGCATTCATAACTATTCCAACAACATTTATTACTTTGTTCAACCGTTGCCTCTCTTTGGGATACTTCCCAAAAGACTGGAAAGTTGCATCGGTCAAGTTTATTAGGAAACGCTCTAACGAGACACCGAAATATGCGAAGGATTATAGGCCTATCTGCCTGCTTCCGGTTATTGGCAAGGTTCTCGACAGACTTGTTATTACTAGAATCCTTTCCTTCCTTAGGAAGAACGATCTCCTTAGCCCACACCAGCATGGCTTTACGCCCGGAAGGTCTACATCAACTGCTCTAACAAAAATCATCGATTATATTAAACAAGCCAAAGCGGAGGGTAAACACACACTCCTTGCCTCAATTGACTTTCGTGGGGCTTTTGATAACCTGTGGTGGCCTGCTATTCTGTATCAACTCCAAATCCATCGCTGCCCAAGGAACTTATATGGTCTCATAAAAAGCTTTATCAGTGATAGAAAAGCTGGCCTTTATATTAATAACGTCAACTACACCCACCACGTTACCATGGGTTGCCCGCAGGGCTCTATAGCGGGGCCTGGCCTCTGGACCATTGTACATAATGATTTGCTCACTAGTATCAACAGCACCAATAATAACAACAACCACCTTTTACAAGGTTACGCAGATGATACGGTCATCCTCGTATCGGACAAAAACAGTGATAATCTACCTATTCTCTGTAATAGCCTCCTCACCAAGATCTCGAACTGGAGTGCCAAAGTTAAATTACCTATTAACTATTCGAAATGCTCCTACATAATTTTCTCAAAAGCCACCCCGCTTCAGAGGAGTCCACGTATAGAAATTGATGGTATCCGTATCTCTCGGGTCAGAGAATTCACCTACCTTGGAGTCAGACTAGAGCAACGGCTGCAGTGGACCAGCCACATTGATATGATGGTTGCTAGGGCCACAAAAGCATCAAACGCCCTCACCAGCATTGCTAAAAATACCTGGGGCATCGGCTTTAAAGCGGCCAAACATATCTACCTTGGGGCCATCGAGCCAATTCTATTATATGCAGCCCCTGTCTGGGCTGATGCCACGTCAAAGATGTATATCCAAAGAAAACTTCTGAAGGCCCAGAGAGTTGCTGCTCTTAGAATATGCAGAGCGTATCGGACAGCTCCGACCTCTGCTCTATTGGTTATTGCTGGCCTGATCCCTATTCACATTAAGGCCAGAATGATGTTGAGAAACTGGAAGGCCAATAACCTCTTTCTTGATGATTGCCCTATCAACAATATTGGTAACAGTGACATCCTCTCAGAACTACCTAATAACCTCAAGGAAGACATTTTCTTCTATGGAACAGAACTAAAGAGCACTGCCTCAAACATTCTCCAGGATTATCCTTCAACCATCAACGAATTATCTGACCATAATGATACCAACGATATATCCATTTTCACTGATGGATCTAAAAACAATGACAAGGTGGGTGCTGCTTTTGTTCTCTACGACCACCAGACAGGGAAGACTCACCGCTCTGCCTTCAAACTTGGCCCACATTGTTCTGTTCCTCAAGCAGAGATCCTTGCCATCACTAAGGCAATGGATCATGTTTTTGCCGACTGGTTCCCACATTCTAAATCCATCACAATCTATTCGGACTGCATGACTGCAATTTGCTCCATTACTGGCCTAGGAAAAAGGGGAGATAATGTTCTTCGTATTCATCGTTACCTCACGCACAATACTCATGGACATAACATACATTTTAAGTGGGTGCGTGGGCACTCAGGTGTCATTGGTAACGAAGCCGCTGACCACCTTGCAAAATCTGCAGCCATCTCCTCACTCCCCTCCTGCTACAATAAAATTCCTTTCTCCAAGATCAAGTACTGGAACTATCAAATTGCCATTCAACAGTGGCAAGAGGAATGGAATAGCAGCAATACTGGTAGACTGACTTTTGATTTTATTCCCAGCATCACTCGCCGTCTGGAATGGAAACACTTTTCACCATCCTTTGCCATGACCCAGCTCCTCACTGGCCATGGCAATTTTCATGCATATCTGAAACGCTTCCGCATTCGTGATGATGATGTGTGCACTTGTGACAATTCATCTGTCCAAGACAGTAAACATCTTCTTTTTGACTGTTGCCTATTTGACAGCAAAAGAAACAATCTCCTTGGAAGTGTTCTCCATGCTGGTTACAACTGGCCTTGCCCTCTCAAGGTTCTCATTGAAAACAAAGACATCTACCATAATCTTAGCGACTTCTTGTTGGCAACAGAAGCACTAAACCCATCGAGGCATCTGCCCAACACCGATGGTAGGCGTGACACTGCATGAATGATCTGTTTTTTTTTTTTGGTAGTGTGTCTGCCTCGTGCTGTATGTGTTCCCCATGCCTCTTTGCATAACCCTTGGTTGTGTTTACACTCATGCTGTGTCAAGTACCTCCTGTTGTTTTCATGCTCTTAAGAGGTATTCTTCTGTATCTTACTGCTGTAACATAATTTAACCCTTATGTTTGTACTACCTCCCATGTGTTTTCGCGTTTGGCAAATCTTGCCGTCCTTTACTATTGTAATCCTAATTACTGTCGGTTCCTCCTATGTATATTGTGCTCGCTGTGTATCTTGTTTATGCTTGTCGCGCCATCTTGTTCATAGTTTTATATTTTATTCTGTTTTTATCCTTATACTCCTTTTGTATTCATGATATATTTTGTATTTTTGTTATTTTGATAAATGCGATGCAGGCGCCCTGAGCTCTCACCTGTACCCTGACCTTATCTTCATCCACTTCTCTTCACCACTCTCCCATCCTTCTTTCACCACCTTTCTTACCTCCAGGTCGTACCTCTGAGTGAAACCTGGAGCCCCCCTTTTCCAATTATTATTATTATTATATTATTATTGTCTTCTAAGGAGGTCATATTAACACTCATGCTGCAGTGTTCGCCTGAACACTGCAGCTGAGTGTTAATATGACCTCCTTAAGCTATAACCTATAGCCTAGCTGCAGTAATTTGCAGGATGCAGAAGTTTTGAACAATAAGAATGCTCTCAATACCAAGGCATCTGATTGGTGCAAATTTTAGGACACTATTCAGCGGATCGGCATACCTTCATCTGGGATTGTATCACATATTGAGACACTCGTGATACCAGCTATATTTATTACTATGATCAACTCTTAACATACCCAATATAAGACCTACGTACTTTTTATTACTTTAAGGTTAAATCTACAGTTTTTAGCTAAATCTGATGCCATTTTGGTGAAATAACTGACATTTATTTTCGTTCGTTCTCATTTTTATATAATAGTAAAATAATATATTTTAGTTGATTTATTATAAAGAAACAAATTCCTTTATCCACCCGTCTTGCCTTGGAAGGATGGCAGATTATCCGATTAAAGTGAAACCCTAAATTTTATTTCGCTTTACTCAAAACAGCATGAGTAAAGTTCGAATTTCAAGTTTGTTCTACATCCATGCATTTTTGGATAATGTCAAATTTATCTGCTTGAGACTTGGATAAATTTCAAAAATTGATAGGATGTTATACCTATTTGCTTTCACCAAAAGACTTAAATAAAGCTAGTACGTATTACCGATTAATTCTAGCTTAGCTTTACCCATGTATGGGCTTTGACCGTAATATATGTAACTTATATTTGTAACTAGAATTTAATGTTTTATGAAATTTTATCTATTTACTCAAAAATGCGAGACGGTTGCTTATGATCAAATAAATCATTAATTTCTTTCATATTTCTGTTTATAGTTGCCCACATTTGTGTAGAGTAATGAAAAATTTTATTTATATAAAATAATAAATATTTACAAGTGCAATTTTCAATAAAAAAAATCCAATAAACGTTTATATTTTATTTAACAGCCATACAGGAGATAGTTATGACAAGACTGATATGGATGCTCCTGTATGTAGTTTAAAATAATATAGTTTATAATTTAGATTTTAATTTTTATGATTTTAAATAAATATAGAGTATAATAGATTTAATTAATCGAAGTGAACTCTTTCACAAACAGGGAATACAAGTTAGGGGGTAAAAAAAAATTGTTGATAAATGACAAAGTAATTTATATACAGGCATCTAGATTGAAAGAAGAACTCCCCCCCCCTGAAATTACCTATATAATGTTCATTCACGCATCCGGAAACATCATAAGAAATCTGACTTAAAAAATGAATTGTAAGTATATTTTTCTTATATAAGTATATTTTTCTTATATATCTATATTTAATTAATAATATAATAAATAGAGAAAATATTTTAGATTTCGGTACTTTGGATTCGGGTGCATTAGATTGGAATACTTCATATTCAAGATGTGAGTAATAAATATAATATTTAAAAATAATGTATATTATATTTATTTATTTAATTCATATTAATATAAAATAGATTTCAACCCTTGCAATGTATGGAGGGATAATGTCGGAGTAATTATAGACTTTGAAGCTTTCACAATAGATGGCATGGACCTACCGTTTAATACGTTATGCAGACAACTTGGTTTTGTGGCACAAAACTCGAATGAATATCAAAAAATTGAATTTTATAATGAAATAATTACTTTTAAAGATTTAAGTTTTGCTAATAAAAAAAATGTAAGATTTGGCAATTATTTACATGGTTTATATTTAGCATATGAAAAACAATATTTCGGAAATTGGGAAAAAAGTGATAATGTGTGCAAAATTTTATATAATTTATTTTTAAAATATAAATTTTTTTACTATAAAGGAGGAGAAATTGAAAAAAATTATTTGAACTTAACTTCAGAAATATACAATGTGAATATTCCGTATTTTGATCTTGAAGAACGGGGAGTGCCCAAATCTTCAAAAATTCGAGTTCCATGTCCCTATCATACTAAAATATATCCGCATTATTGCCATGCTCCGAAGAACTGGAATATAGAGAGGCCATGTCCTCATCATCATGAAATATACCCGCATATATGTATGCCACCAAATGCGTTATTTTACGGGAAAATTTGCCCATTCCACACCCGGTTTACACAACATTGCAGCTTATGCGATGTTTTTTCGTACAAAGCATTTATGATCGAGCAAGGTAAGTACATTTTATTATTATTATTATTATATAAAAATTGGTAAATATGATTATATATATATTTTTTATTTATTTTGTACAGGTTTCTGGCAATAACTGCATTTTAAATAACTGTATGTTTTTGAAAAATAAAACAATTTTTTATATTTTAAATATTTTTATTCATTGAATTACAACATTGATTATACATTATAGTCGGTGGGCGTGCCAAATATAGATGTTGTTCGGCAAATTTCTTTACAAATTCATCATTATAAAATTTATCAGTTTTACTCAGTTCTTTTAAACATTGGTTTCTATTCATTTTATATAGAAAATACAGACAGAAAAATCCACAATTCATCGAATATAAACTCTGATGAACAATATTATTCCAACAGCAATTTCTGGAATTTCGTTTAACAAATGTAATAATTTTTGGTTTAGTTGGTTTCATTCCATAACTATCGTAGTAAAAACAGGTTTTTCCATCGAAAAATGCGGATACCCAATGACTTCCAGGCTTATTTTTTTCGTCTAGATTAATTATAAATGATTTATATTTACCGATGCAAACGGGTAAATCATCCGATGCAAAAACTCCTCCAAAAGTTCTTTTAATTTTTTGGTCACTGGAGGCCAATTTCCATAACGAAATAGTATTCATTAGTAATCTACAAATACTGTCCTTGAGTGATCAATTTCAAGAGTGTTATTATATTCAAGTAAACAAATAACGTTTACAGTTTCTAATATAGCGGTTGCAAACTTTAATTCAATTGATATGTTTCCTTGTTCGCTTACACTAATATGCGATTCTGATGCCGAACGATCGGGAGAAAGATCAAAAGAATATAAAGTATAGCCATCTTTATAATCCCGGTAGGATATATTTGTAAATTTATGGTGATTAATACATCCTATATCTTCAAATAATGATATAAAATTTCTTGCGTATATGCTATTTGTATAATCGGGCGTGTACGGTTTTGATGGGATCATTTGGTTGTCTTTTAATAGACATATATAATTTAAATTGTAATTTTTAAAATTGAAAGGATTATATTTTACATTTCCATTAAATGCGGTATTAGAAACTAAACCGATAGTCATTCTATAAGGTAATTGCCCAATTACTGCATTTGAGATATTAGTAGACTGTATTCCGCTACTTAAAGTAAAAACTTTTATATCTGCTCTTCGAAATGGCATTTTTATGACACCCGTTTGCAATGCTTTTTCTATGCCTATTTGAACAGATGAACTAACATCTACTTTATTAATTTTTAAAGATGCATTTTTAATAATAATTTTATAGTTATCATTAGATGCCATTAAAGCAAAATTATCCTTAGATCTTTCCAATTTAATTCTTAAATCTACGTTATTAATTAACAATTTAGGTTGATGCGACAAATCAATATGTAATCGTCCTACTAAATCTATTAGTTTACTTTGTTTAGCAACATTAAATCTTTTAGTCAATCCCTCATTATTTTCTTCTATCGAATCCATATATTGTGCAGTATCTTTATAAAATAATGCACTTGTTAAAAATGTTTTTTGAGCATCCTTTGAATAAAATAATAAGGCATCTAAAATCGCCCGATATGGATAATTAACATTTGAAATAATTTGCTTGTCGTTTAGAAAAACAGTACATTGTGAAAACAAACTATTTAAAAAATAATTAACAGGTACAACTTTTTCATCAGCTCCCACATCTGTTCCATCCTTTTTGGCAATTTTTACTTGAACATGCAGATAAATTGAATGTAAGTCGATATAATTTTCACCAGAACCGGATACATAAAATTCAATAGGTGCACGACTGTCAGAAATTGTCGCAATTGGGTGAACTATAACTTCCGATGTACTGTCGATAGCGAGTTGAGTCGAAACGGTACTAAATAAATCCAACTCACTTTTAGTGCAGGGGCACGAATGGGGGTCCATTTTCTCATTCGGTAAATATATCTTGTACTTTCCGTCTTTTATTCTGTGACTGAACTAATCTTCTCAATCGTTTTCTTTTTATACCCGATCCGCTTTGTACTTTTTTAACTATATCATCTTTGATTTCGCTGCCGATATCTTTTAAATGCGCTTTTGTTGACTCTTTAAATGATTTTCCCGCAATTACGTCTGATCCAACACCCGTGGCAAGATTTAATACTTTTCGTCCAAGATATTTTCCAACTTTCCTAAGGATAGGTATAGATTGACGAAATAAATCTCCAAAAAATCCATAACCACGCTGTATTTGGGGCCCTGAAAAATAACCTCTTCCTCCCATTCCCAAACGGTGCCTGAATATTAAATCGGGAGTCAATACGCTACCTCCTGCTTGATTGCAGTAATAATTTATACAAACTTTTGGATCGAGCTTCATTTTGCTGCTCTCAAAGACAAACTAATGCAAACAAATAAAACTATGTTATATTTATAACTGTTTAAAAGATAAAATTAATATTGTTTTTCCTCCAAAAAAAAACAATTTCTTTTCCACCTACAGATCTCAGTTCGATTTCTATAATATCAATATAATTTTTCTTTAACGGAAAATACAAAGGTGTCGGGTAAACTCTATTTATCTGTTCTTCTTTCTCAGTCATAACCGGTATAACTCTTAATAATGGTGCAGTTATATCTCCGACATGATGAGAAGCAATAATATTCGAATAAATAAAAATTTCCGAAATTCCTGCAGACATTTCAATAGGATAGCGACTTATATATTCACCGGGTGGAAATTTTACAGTTGTGAACCCAAGAAAATCTTTTAATTCATTTCCAAATTTTACAGAAATATTCAATGGAACTTTTAAAATAACCTTATTATTTGGTAGTAATGCTAATTTTACATGTTTAAAAATTCCCAGAAATTTTTCAGGAGACGAATATAACCCTATAGGAATAAATATTTTTTCATCTCTATAAGTTTTCTTAATTACTTGTTTTTTTCTATTTTTTTCCACAAAAGTAAAAAATTGTCCAGAGTAATCCTGTGTTGATAATCGAAAATTATAAATTGAACTACCCCTTAATACAATATCTTTGTTGGGTAAATTTAGCATATAAAGTAATTTTGACGAATGATCTACAGTAACATGCAACTCGTGCGCATCTTTTATATTTATATTTACAGTTTGATTATTTTCGTCAAAAATAAATTCAGCTAATTTAGAACCCGTTATTTTAATTATATTTTCATTTATTATATTAATCAATTTCTTCTTATCATCTGTAATGGCAGTTAATGGAATCATATACGATTTATCTGGCAGTAGCTCATCTTTTTCTTTTACAGTTTCTTCAAATGTAACAACGTAATCATTATTGTGATTAGATATATTAAACCAATTTCTTGGAATAATAACTTCTGTAAGTCCAACTCCCCAATTTCCATGTAAATTAATAGGAGGGCTCATTTTCACCATAAAACGAGACTGTGTATTCTCAGGAAACAAGTCCATACTTGCATTACTTATTAACGTTACGAAAAAGTCTGATTGCATCATTTTGTTACCTTTTGTAATTCTTCGGTATAGAACCTTCCTTCTAAAATCTCGTTATGTGTATCTTTTAATACGTAAGTCGGAGGATGCGATAGAAATCGATCGTGAATAACAAATATTTCCTTTGTCCACCCTGGCAGATATCCGCGACTAAATGTTTTACGTATTTTCGAAATTCTAACTAAATCACCAATATTAAATTTAAATTTACTTTTCCTTTTTATATCATATAGCCTGCCAAAAATTGTACCGTAATGCAATGGACCAACTTCAGATGGAGCCATCCCGATACTTCTATGAAAACTATTATTATATCCTTTTACAATATCGTTTAATTTATCAATATATTGATAAGAATTACGATAAGTAAATAATCTATATATTTTATTTCGTAAAGTTTTATTTAATCTCTCAACCACAGAAGCTTTAGTATCTGAATGAGTTGAATAGTGATTAATTTTATATTTTTTAAACAAATTTTTTACTAATCTATTATAAAATTCGGTTCCTTTATCAGTTTGTACATTTTTTGGAATATTTCGTTTAAAAATAATCTGAAATGCCTCCGAAACAGATTTAGGTTTTTTATCCTTTATTGGCACAACGTAACAATATTTACTAAATACATCAATTACTGTTAATAAATATTTTATCCCTTTATTATATCGGGAAAATTGCTTTAACACAATTAAATCAGCCTGCCATAAATCATTAGGATGAAAAGCTTTAGTTTTTCTTCGAGAATATTTAACTCTTACAGGTTTATGTAGAGAATAAACAGATTGAGAAGATAACCATTTTCTGACAGTAGATCTCGATAAATTAGAAGCTTTAACTAGTTTACTCACTCCTCCGAACGATGCCGAAGATTTCGGGTTATAGTATATTGATTTCAATAGTTTCTCCATTCGGGACTCTTCTTCCTCTTTTTCGATGACTTTTTCCACTGGTAAAATACTCTTGGAGAAATTGTAGAAAAAATTTCTTCGGGACTTTCGACTGGCGTCGGTTGATATCTTGGTTTTTCGCCGATTTCGGGTAGAGTTGCCAAACCTTTATTTCCTATCCATTCTCTGGGAACATTTATTTTTCTTACAGCTTCCCAAAAAACGTTAAAGCCCACTGGAGATAACGGCGTTTTTCGATTTCTCATTAAGTGCGAAATTAAATCCACCATATTACTGCCCCCCACGGGGCTGCCACTAACTGTTAATTCACCCTTTGTATTCCATCCGTAATGATTTTGTCTCAATTTATCAATTAAGTGAGGAATATATTTTTGATATAGTTGCGGTACAGATATAGTTATTTGTTTAATAAATGCATCCTCACCATTATCGTCAGCAGAGGGTTTTTCATCGAGCAGTTCTTGATTTTCATCGGACACAACAGATACTCTGACTGGCTCTTTCGGGGCATGGACGGTTCTCTGATATCTCGAAATCAACTGACTTAGTAATTTGACTTTACTATCGTCAGATAAATCAGTACTCTCGAGTAATTCTTCGATATTATTTCCAATTCTTATTTCAGGTTTAATTTTATACGCAGCCAACAATTCGGGAGGAACCAGTGCCATTTGCTTTGCCATTAAATTCTTTTTCCTATTACTTTACCAATTAATCCTCCTGCCATAGACAAAAGTGGTGCCAATAGAAGAGGAAGGAATCCACCAGATTGATTAACCAAAATTTTTTTCTTGGTATTTAAAGGGACTTGTTTTTCACTTAATTTCCTAATTATTTTTTTATATTTTCGTAATTTATGAACATTAGCGGGTATATTTCCCCTCCGCAAATTATCACATATTTCGCACAAAACTTTAACTTGATCGGGAGTGGCCTCTTTCAATATCGCTTTTCGTTGAGAGGGAGTAGTTTTGGCTAAAAATGCTAGCATATGATAATTTTTCTTTACGTTTTTCATTTTATCGGTAAGTATATCCAAACAATACCTTGTTCATCCGGAAAACACGAATCCCGCACCGAAAGTTTCTTGTCCGTTTTGGGATGAAAATCCAATAACAAATAACCAAAATCCTTCTCTGTTGCTTTTTTATATGCATCCATTAAAAAATTACATTTTCCTGCAAAAGCTTGTCTGCCCAAACAACTTACTTGACTTTCATCCCGATTATTTTTAAATAAAATCAAATAATGCGTATTTAATGTTATATCTCTCATAATTCTATTTTTTGGAAACAAATTTTGCATTATCAAGATCACACTTACATTATAATGGTGCGACTCTGTTGTAAACAGAAACGCAGTTTTTGAACCAAGTTCGTGCATCAAATCATCAATTATTACCAAATCCCATCCTTGTACAGATTCAGGTAGGCCATACATAAATGTAATTTCTTTTTCATCTCGAAAAAACGGCAAATATACAGAATAACACCATAAAATTTTCTTAAATGGTTTATCATAAATTTTACAACGAATAATTTTTCTTACTAATGTAGTCTTTCCGCATTGTGACGGTCCAGCAATTATGCAGTTACTTGGATGTTTAAAATACATATCAATCGATTTTATGAACTTTAGTAAATTTATAATGTTTCGATCCACAATTTATCTCTCTAAATATTAATATATTCCTTTTATTCTTTTCAACATAAACTTCCCTCATAACATCTGAACATTCCTCAAACGAATGATATAAGTTGTTACTAACTTCGTTAATTCTACCGTCATCATCAACAATTACAAAACCAAATTTTCCATTACCTTTCCATATTTCTCCGTTAACTTTAAAATAACGCA
The DNA here is from genome assembly GCF_030686945.1 of Centruroides vittatus. NCBI lineage: Eukaryota > Metazoa > Arthropoda > Arachnida > Scorpiones > Buthidae > Centruroides > Centruroides vittatus. Next base: position 1,154,744 of record NW_027122359.1, on the reverse strand, counting down.
AAACAATAGGAAAATTATCAGGAATATCGAAAGAAAAATTATTTACCGCAGCAATGCAACTATCAAGTGACTTGTACAAACGGGGAGAAACAGAATAATTTCTGTTACTGTCGTAGGTAATAATAAAACCGTATGCTTCCATGACCGATCCTAGCATTAAAATAAATTCTACAATATCTTAAAATTTAATTTATATCAAAATTCAACCAATCATAAGATAAGTATTAATAAATTATTTGTAAAATTATTTACTTGACAATTTTTGTGATTCGTATGTGTCATTTGACTACTACTAACATCGTTCAAACTTCGGGTCAGATTTCTCTCGAATTTAGCATTTGAACTCTGAAACGTTCGAAGTTATAGCTTTTCGAATTACGAGGCAACACTCAGCACCGGATAAAGGGGCGGGCAAGCCGGGCGACTGCCCGGGGCGCCAAATTTTGAGGGGCGCCGATATAAAAATAAAATATTTTTTTACATTCATTATTTTTTTAGATTTTATAAATTAAAATTGATCATTTTTCATGAGACATCGATTTTTTTAGCAAGCAATAAATTGTTTTTTCTTTAATAATACCAAATAAATGTCACAACGCTAATTATTTTATTATTGTCAACAGATATAAATAATATTACAATTATTCAAAGAAAACGATTTCTATAGTCAGAATTCATAATAACTCAAAAAAAATTAATAGACAAAAACAAAAATTTACTATGGAATGTTTGGAATGTTTGGAACTTAAAAATGGTGGTCCCATGTTCCGGAAAGGACTTTGTCTTCAGAAAATTAATTAAAAAATTTACTAATTAAAATAATGAAACCTAAAAATTTTTATGGCTTTTATCACACAACATTGATGCAGACAAATGCTTTTTAATCTCTAAAAAGTTTATTTTTATTTATTTTGAAAAGATAATTTGTAATCAGTATCACGTATCACAACAATCTACTCAAAAAATGGACGAGATCAAATTTATAAATTACAAATATCAACAAAATTATGAATAATCGAAGTGAAACTGGCGCCTGTCATACGCCTTAATGGTTAAATAACTTTGTCTTTCTGTAAACTTTGCATTAACAACATTTGCCGTGCTTTAAATAAATAAATTTTTTATACAGTTCTTTATTGTGTAATTTTGATTTTTTGCCTTTTTTTACTTTTTTTTAAATTTGCAGTAAATTTGTATATTCTTGTATGAAAGGGCGCCAAATTTTGTTTTGCTCGGAATGCTCAAAACCCTGGCCCCTGGCAACGCTGTACTTAAAATAGTTTTCTGATTCAATAATGACAAACACTAAAATATACTGCATGTAATAAAAGTTCGGACGCTAAAAATCATAACTAATATGATTTTCGTAACTATTTGCTTAACTTTTTAAACCTAGCTATCCCAGATTAAGTAATAATTAAGTATATTCAGTTTCAGTCTCACTGAAAGAAATTGCGTTATAATACTGTATATATACTAATAGAATATGCTACTTGAGAAAAATATATGAATAACAAAGTATTCACCACATTGAGTAGCATTCCATACTTCTTTGTATTTGGATTATTAGAAACTGGAGCAGGGAAGAGTCTGGTTTAAAAACCAGCTTCAGTGTCACCAAGGCCGAGATTCCACTAGCGTAAAACCCGGCGTAAAACCCCTTGCAATAAAAGCCTTTAATCACGTGACCATGATATTGTGAGGGTACTTAGCCAGGGGTAGGAAGTTGGGCAATTACTTCCTATCGCTTAATTTGCAGCGCAGTTGGTGAGACTGGCCCTCGGTTGCCTAAAAAAGATGGCTTTAAATAAAAATGAGAGTGCGGAGATAAATAATTGTACGATCACTTCTCTCCTGTCAGCACTGTCACTAGGTTATCAAAATTCGAGTACGCAGATAACCACGCGTCTAAATTTAACTCGATGTTCGAGTGGTAACGTCTATTTATCACAGGAGGGATTTACGTTGAGTAGGAGTGATAAAACATGAGATCGTTTTTCTAAACAATTAACAACAAATTTAATAAAATCAAGATAAATGGAAATTACCATAATATACTAATGATCAAACAAAGCTCAATTAGCATAAGAATAGAATACATGAAATTTCTATTGATATATCTAAGCCTAGTCTCATGGATATACAAACTAAGCCTATCTCGCGTAAGAGAGTTATATGCGTGAGAGAGAGTTCACATAAATCTACCAAAATTATACTTCCTCAGTAGTTGATCTTGTTGATATTCTTCATGCTGGGAGAGGATCTCGAAGAGTCAAAACTTCTATTTGAGCAGAAAATTATATCCAACTTTTATGTGTAGTAAGGCCGCGACACCACTAGCGTAAAAACGGCCGTAAAACCCTTTGCCGTAAAAGTTTCTATTCACGTGACCATGATATTTATGCCTGAGCAGGTCCTAAAACCAACGTAAAAGCGAGTTGATCAGTGTTCAACTTCCGAAGCGAATACGGCCGTAAAACGGTACCATCCACCAATTAGAAGTCAGTGAAATCTAGGTCATTGTGACACAGTGCGAAAATGGCAGAAAACAAGCTTTTGTGTACATTCTCTCATGGCTACTTGGAAAAGAACTAGAATAGATCCAGAAAGATTTATAGAAAACATCCGAAAGTATTCATATATCCACAACAAGAGGTATCCCGACAAGAGGTATCGGGTTATGGGCTTAAGGGGTTATAATAGTGAATGCCTAAAACACGAGATATGGACGGCCAAAGGAAAATCCTTTATTTAGAAGAGTATATAATAAGAAAGCTAAGCTTATTTGTGCTGTATATTATTGTAATAATACGATAATAAAAGTTAATATATGAAAGTTAAGATATTATTTTTACTACATTTGTAATTATAGTACAGAAAAAACTTGTAGAATACAATCATTGACTTTATATCGATATATCACGTATACAATCGAAATAGTACCGTCGCCGTAAAAAGCTTTGCTAGCTGGACCTCCACTGCAATCTGAGCGCAAACGCAAATAGGTCACGTGGTTAAAAGCTTTTACGGCGAGGGGTTTTACGGCCATTTTTATGCTATCTATAAGTTGCGTTGTGTGGAGTTGCGGCGTAAGGCGAATTCGGGTCTAGATGAACCTCCGTTGAACTGCGCTAACTAGTATGGCTCATTCTGGTGTCGACTTGATCTCCCAGAAACTGCGCGTTTTAGGCGGGAAAAATCCTTTCTTTTAGAGAGACAGACGACCCACTGCTGCCGAATGATTCATCTCCAATCAGTCGTTGAAAGGAAATCAACTTCCGTTGAATTCAAAACTTCTTTCGCTTTACAATTCAGGAAAATGGAGATTTTATCTACACTGCTGGCCATTAAAATTGCAACACCAGGAAGGAATGATTGTATAAACATCAAAATCATACGAAAGGAAGAAGAGTTGGGATATGCAAATTATTAGCATTTCAGCGCATTTAGACGATGCAGGAGGGACAAACGACATCTGAAGCACTGCATAAAAGAAAAGTTGTGCAGTGGATTTCTCATTCGGAAATCGCTTTGTAAGGTCGGGGTTTTATCAGAATATCATGTTATATCTCGAATAAGAGGAAGAAATGCTTACCAGCTAGTGTCAGAATTTAATAGAGGCAGGATCGTTGCCTATTGAGAGTGTGGATTATCGTTCCGCGATATTGCCACTCGCACTGGTCCACCACTGTCACACTCGCACATCCAACCACTGTCATGCGAATATGGAATCGATGGGTTGCTGAGGGTCATACTGAACGGCATGCAGGATCTCAACGCCCTCCTATGACTAACGCCCGAGAGGACAGACATATTGTGATATTGGTCATGCAAAACTGTACAACCACATCACGGACCATTCATTAGTCAGGAAATGGGCTTGTTTGCAGCACATCCAGTATCCGCTCGTACGGTGCGACAACGTTTGCAGCTGCATGGACTGTCAGCACGGCTACCATTACTTCGGCTTCCCTTGACAATGCAGCATAGAGAGAGACGGCGACTCTGGTGTGCCCAACGACAAAGCTAGATACAGGAGTAGCACAATGTTGTCTTTTCAGACGAGTCCTGGTTCTGCGTGCAGCATTCTGATGGCCGTATGTGTCTGGAGGCTCCGAGGAGACCGCTCGTCGCCTGCTTGCATTCGATATTGGCATAGGGGCCCTGCACCTGGTGTGATGGTATGGGCAGCCATTGGGTACACGACACGCACATATCTAGTTCGAATCAACAGTAATTTGAATGGAGAACGGTACATTTCTGACATCTTACATCCAGTGGTTGTGCCCTATCTTCGAGGCCTGCAAAACGCCATCTTCCAACAAGATAATGCAAGACCACATGTTGCATGTCGTGTTCTGACCGTCCTCGATAGAGAGGGTATTCAATTGTTGCCATGGCCTGCACGGTCTCCAGATCTCTCACAAATTGAAAACATCTGGTCATGGGTTGCTGAGAGACTGGCCCGCCACCCCTCTCCAGCTAATACGGTTGATGAAGTGTGGCATAGACTTGAAGCAGCATGAAATGAGTTGCCTGTTTCTGTCATCCAAGCCTAGTTTGACTCTATGCCTAACCGGATAAAGGCCGTTTTAGCTGCCAGGGGTGGCAACTGTTTCTACTAATTTCACACCCCTGTAAACCCCCAAACTGCTTGCAAATTTAATCATTTAATCATTTTGTCTTCATGTCATACTGTTTACGTACAATAAATATCTGTTTTTTTATTTGCTTTCCTTCTTGGTGTTGCAATTTTAATGGCCAGCAGTGTATTTTTTCTGTTCTATTTAACATAATTTCCAATTAAACAATATTCTACGTTAAACGTTGATCATAGATGTATCCTCCTTATTCTCTAACATAAAGGTTTTTAACCTGAACAAATGAAAACGAAAGTTTGAGGTATCTCAGGTTTCGTCGACCAGGAAGGTTTCAACGGAAACGTCCTTCGAATCCTCGCCAAATTTTATAAAATATTGTTAGAAAATTTAACATAATAAAATATTATATTCGAACCTCGATTTAGAATAAAGTGAAAGAAGGTGATCACACCGTTCCACGCTTTCTAGAAATCACATCTTTAAAGCATCGTGTGATTTCTCACAAATGCTTCTTATCTCTCTCTCTCTCTGGTAAAAGCTAACTAACAAAATGTTCATAAAATTAACATGTCAACTAAAATTATACAAGATTTGCTTCAAATAGCATCGAAATATTAAAATTAAAATCGCATACAATGGTTACATGTGGTTATTTAAAAATAAACAATCCAATTAAACTTCCTGATGAACTTCGAATAACTTCCTCAAGATGGAAACTGACAACAACCGTTGATAATTCTTCGTAAGGTAACAATGTTGTTCTGTGTCGTGTTCCTGTTTCTATTCATTAACCTATGTTTAATTCACAGTCTAAGTTCAAATTTTCTTCTGTCTTCATTGGTGACTTCATCAAATCTTGTTTAAAGTCTAAACAACACTTCAAAAATCATTAGTCTATGCACAAAAGTTTATAAATTCATCGTTTTAACTAATCTCCTTTTTTTGACATTTCGAAGTTCGTATTAACACCAGCGTAGTATATACAAAAAATAATTAACTGTAATACTCTCTCTCTTTCTTCTATTATCTAAATCTATCCATTCCTTCCTATGTAGATTTTAACTGAACAAATCTATTTCCACATTGTAAATACTACGAATAGCAAAATTATGTTTGATGATTTTACTCTATCAGATAATCTAAGCTATCCGACGAAGTTGTACGCTATTGAACACTTCCAAAATCCTACTTTCTTTCATAGAGTAGTTAAAATCAATCGCCCAATCGCGTGATTGGGCTGAATCTAACCTTCGAATTTCTCTTTACACGAATACGAATATATAATTCTTTATGAAGTGTTTTGTTGACTTGAAAATTAATTTAAATTCTTCCTTTCTTTAGAGACGTTAAGCTCAATCGGACAATTGCGAAATTGTGTTGGACCTAACGTTCAAACTCTGAATTTCTCCTATTTCTTTAAAAATTATTCTAATCAATATCTTCTTTAGATAAGTCGTAATAAGTTATAATTTTCTTTCATGTGATCTTCAATTTTACTAATTCTTTTATCAGCGGTTTTTATCTTTAACATCCGCTTCCATTTTAACTTTCTTATTTTCTATTATTATATTATATTTCTTTATTTACTCTCTTTTCTTCAAAATTGTTTATCTATAGGAAATATCATTTCTATTTTATCTCTTATAGGCTAACATTATTCGAATACTGACTTAAAATTAACTTCCATGTTATCTAAAAGATTAATCATTTTCTTGAATATATTCTCTTGAAATATTTCTTTATTTGGAGCGTTAAGCATATTTAAATCCTTAGTGCTTTCTTACTCTTCCTTAAAATTTTGCACTTCCCTACATTTTCGTTTTTCTATCAACTTATGAAGTTGACTTATGAAGTATGATCAGGTTCACTTCTAATTATATTTACTTTCTGATTTATTCTCTTTCTATTTATTTTTCGCTTTATATTAACATCTCTAAATTTATAATCGCATTTCTTGTTATCTATTTTGTGCTTCGAGTCCTCAACTTTTGTCTTTCTCTTTATATCAGCTCTAAATTTATCGAGTATTCTCTTCTTCCCATGTATTTTTGCTTTTAATTCCCTATCATTTTCATCCTGCAATTTCTGCATATAGTGTCTTCTATTAGAGTATACTCGAATGCTACTAATATTATTTCTTCCAAAATATTTTCGTTTGAGAGTTGGATTTGGTTTACCCTTTCATCGTATTTCTTTATAATAATTTTCTTTTACAGGTATGGGAGTACAATAGTGAACAAATTTTCTATTTGGCAAAACTATTCTTCCCTTCGCCTCATCTATATTTATATTCTCTCCATTTCTTTTATATTCTATATAAAAGGTACGAGAAGAACGTAGCAAGAGGCTCTAAATAACGTCCCGCTAAGATCTATTTGGCAAAACTATTCTTCCCTTCGCCTCATCTATATTTATATTCTCTCCATTTCTTTTATATTCTATATAAAAGGTACGAGAAGAACGTAGCAAGAGGCTCTAAACAACGTCCCGCTAAGATCACTAAATTCACTTATAACAGATATGGCAAAAGCATTATGAAAGAAATTGCGAACCGCAATGAGACATCAGTAATTCTGAAAAGAGCCCCGAACCTTTATAAGTTTTTAAGGAATGACAAGGATAGCATTAGGAAGGAAGAAAAAGCGGGTGTGTATAGGATACCATACGAGAACGCACAGCTGGGAATTAAGAAAGATTATATCGGCGTTACGACAAGGAGTTTGAGTGTAAGACTCAAGGAGCACAAGTATAACATCAGAAAAAGCTCCAACGCCACGGTACTATCCCAAATGGCTCAGACCGAAAGCTCGATAGTTAAATGGGATGAAGCGGACATTATAAAACCCGTGAGCTCCCCAACGTTGGCGAGGACCGCTGAGAAAATAGAGATTTACAAGAGCAAGCTGGTAGGGGCGTGTATAAATGCGAGGGACGCTGAGGGCCTTCCATCGGCCTGGAAGTATATGGTTAAGAACTCTGCAAGGAACTCTTAATTTACATGTTTATTTTATGGTTCTATGCTTGTGTTTAGAAGTTTTTCTGAGTTTATTTTTGATTTTTATTTTGTTTTTTATTTTGTTTTTAATTCTATACGATATTAGTTTATTATGTATCATCTTTTAATCCGTGGTTAATTTTTAAATTTAAATATTTGTGTTAATCCGTTGTTAATTTAAAGTTTAAATATTTGTATTCGTTCTTATGGAACGATACTATTCGATTTTTTAGCCTGATGATGGCCTATAGAATAGGCCGAAAACGTTTGTTTAAAATTAAACTTTCTCAGCGAAGATAAGGTGTTAGATTTTGTTTATATATTCTCTCCTTCTAGGATATCCTTTCCTATTATTCTGCCGCATGGGACAGTGACCTCAGGATCTACTATCCTACAAGTTCTTTCAAATTTATGACCTCTTAATTTAAATTTTGGAGTTGTTATACCTCTAACTAGTATAGTTTCTCCTGGTGAATTTTCTATTTCAATGGGCATTTTATCATGTATTGGCGCTTTATACCTTCTCATATCAGTTAGTCTCGTTGATAGGAGTGATACTTCTGCGGTTTGTCGATTTTTACTTTTACTGGTATATTATTAACATAAATGAGAATAATTATTTTTCGCTCGGAAGTTTAATCATAGTTAATCGTCCCTTCCAAAGGCCTTTTTCTATCATACGTTTATTTCTGTTATATTTATCCCAGTCAATAGGGTAGTTTGCATATTTGTCTTGTTCCTTTATATATTTTAATTTTTCCTTTAACTCTTTTATCTTCTCTGAAGACAAACACAATAAGAAGTGTTTTAAAAGTCCTTACGATTATATACAAGATCACGTAAAAATATTGCGACCTTACCTTTATTTGAAGCTAAGTGCCGAGAAAAATGCAAAAACGTTAAAATCTTTACCAGATTTTAAATCCATTAATTAATTTGTAAACTCTTTTCTGTCCTGTGAGCACTAAATGGGCCTTTCTTCAAGCCTATTATGGTTCAGCCAATCCCAGAATAGAGAAGCCAGGTGGTGAGAAAGGAGGGCCTGACATATCGAGAAAACACCAGCCTCAAAAATTCCTAAGATTTTTCAATTTGCCCGGATTCGATTCCAGGTTTATTAGAGCAACACCTGGGTTATCCGCCCGATGTCTCGAATTGGTGTCCGACCTGCAAAAGCCCTAGGAGAAAAGATATTTTATTATTAAAAAAATGCAAAATATGTAACGAGTTCTTTAAATCAAATTGAAACACTAATATTATATATATATATAATATTCAATGTATATATATATATAAGATACGTTTACACTTCTTAAACTTTTCGTATTAAAATAATTCTTATACATGTAATAATGTACACAAGTTTATTTTTTTTTAAATTACCTTCAGTATACAGGGTGTCCCAAAAGTCTCTATACAGTGACACAAATCAAGTTCACCAGTGGCCGAATAAATAAAACCATTGAACACTGTAGTTGGTCATTGGTTCGCGCCTGACCAATGGGCTGGCCACCATACAGTGTTCTGGGTTTTCTTCATGTGTCTAACACCTAAACAGAATCCAATTTCTACACAGGAAGTCCTGCTAGAAGTTACCCCATTGGCAGATCAGCAATGTGTTTCGTTGCCTTATTCCGTTAATCCACTGACACAAATCTTAATGCTGGCATTTTAATGTTTTGCGAATAAAGTTACATTTACCTTTGTGTTAAACTTTTGGGACACTCTATATTATAGAGTTCTATGATACAAAGATATATGAAAATATCATTCCTAAACTTTATAATTTAATGTACTCATATGTATATTTCTACTAATCTCGATTATGATTATCATTTTTAAATGTTCATTATTATGAGAGTTATTTATTAAAATTCTAATCTCTTACAATTTTGAGTCAAGTGTATAAACGCTTAGTGTAATTTTAAAAACGTTTTTGTTAAGTAAATTAAAATATAGGTTTATAATATTGAGAGATGCCATGCAAAGCAGAGAAACATTAATTTAAAATATTATAATAACTTAACATTGGACGGTTTAGAAATAAACCGCTGAGATATGTAAAGTTATCTTCATTTGCAGTTACTTTAAAATTATTAATTTAGCAATAATGGTATTGTGCTCTTGGAACAGTTATATTATGTACTTTAAATATTTTTTTCGTAGAATCTTAACTTATTATATTTACTGTTTAGACTTTTAAGACACAAAAATTATCTATATTTCACTAATGAGATATTGCATAAAAATGTTTTTAACTTAAATTATATTTAATTACATTAAACAGAACTCTTTAATATATGATGTAAAAATCTCGATATAAAATTTATAAACTATTCGATAGAATAATAACAAAGGTTAAGACAGAGGAAAGTGAAAAGTTTTAATCTCCAAAGAGAAAACTTTTTATAAATTAGTTTCCTTATTCTGACTTCAAAAGATTTCATCTATAATTTCATTATAAAAAATTAGCTGGCAAGGACTCTTACACGACTTTTTCGGCACTCATAATTTACAAAATTAAATTATGTGTGATGACATCAGTTATTAAGATTTTAATTTTTTATAATAATATTATTTATTATAAAAAAAAGTATTTTGAAAGTGAAATAATTAAGAATATTTATGCGAGACATTGAAATTTTTGCATTGATTTCTTGTAGAAGCTTCATGAATATTCAGAATAATGGAAAAATACGATTCTAAAGTTTCGGCCATCTGAAACGATGTCATAAATATAATTATTGTGTAAATTATACAATGTAATTAATAAATACATGGTAATATAGATACTGTGTAATATTTGCTTAAAATATTACAGAAAAATCTTCTAATACCTTAATTGGTATCTCTCTTGTTATGATGAAAAATCCTCCGCATGAAATTCCGATTGGAATTTTCCCTAATCTCTTCTTGAAATTAATAATCTAGAAAATTAGTTAAAACTTAATCAGACTAAAAACAAATTAAAGATTGGCAATTTATCATCTTTATTGAATTATTTAATTGTGAGTAATATTTATTATTTTCAATATAAAATATGCTTTTTTTTTAGTATTAGAAAGTAATTAGTTTACCTTCAATTTTCGAGTGATACAGATATTTAGAGAACTAAATCGTCTAATTTCCGAAAACGATCCATAAGCCTAAATTGGTGTGTAAAAATATAAATAAAAATAACTTTTCACAATATATAAGGTTAAATATTGAAGTTTATATATATCAGATTAAGAGAAAACTAAATAATTTTTGTAAGTTAATTTTCAATTTTTACTATTATGTAAAACGTATTTCCAAAATTTTTATATATTAATAATTGTATACTTACAACTGAGGATATTCGAGAAAGCAAATAACTGAATATTAAGGCATAATGTATTCCAACGATAATGATTAACGCAATTGAAAAAGTAAACACGGAAAATTCTTTTTGCTTTAATAACAGAAGAAAACCTAATGCCAATAACCATATCATAGAATCATAAACCAAAAATATGAGGTTTTTAATATTCGCATCGTTATTAAAATGATATAAATGTTCCATTAATTCTCTATGTTTTCTGATTACTGCTTCTAGTTTGTGATACAATTTGTTGCCGTTCTTCTTGATTTTCATATTTTGAAGTTTATCTGATAATTTCTCGAACCCCCATTTGAAAATTATAAAAAGAAACCCGGCAAATGTTGCCGAAGTAATAGTAAATCCAAACAAAAAACTGTCAGCAACTGTTATAAACATAGAACATAACAATGCTTCAGTTTCTCCGTTTTTCTCCTTAATTGCGAGATATCTGTTCATAACTATTTCTATGGTATGTATTATCACTATCATGATAATAATTATCAGTTGGACACGAATAATTGTGTTCGATAATTTTATAATTCGTCTTTTTTCACCACTGTAACCGGATATTTGAAAAAACAATTTAATCTTCATTCGTCTCAATAAGAAATATGAAAAGAACAAAAGATTTCCTACTACATACAATGTTATCGTCACGAGAGTTTGAGTTTGATTCTCAGCAATTCCTCTTATCCGTGCTTCACATGGAATATGTATTTTAGTATTTTCAAATAAAGTGATTAGGATATACATGGAAAGATAACTGAACAAATACAATGCTAAAATCCAAGAGTAAAAATTATATAATCGTGTTTTCCATTGTTTATTCTGGGAACTTAGATGAGTGCAAGACTGAATTGGATCTACTCCGTAAAGTGTAAAAATCTGATAACAGGGTTGTGTCAAGCATCGAATACAAATTGACTCTTCTGGTTCTATCTGAATTTCTTCCATCATGTTGAATATATTTGCAAATTATAAATGAAAGAAGAAATTTATATATTAAGTAATCATATTTTGATAGGTTGTTAGTCCAAAATATACTGTATGTATATCAGAATTTCTTCAAATGCTTAACTTAAGTTCCATGTAATTTGTGTCTACATTCAATTAATACTTGAAAATTACGAGAGTAATCTTTAGTAGTTTCTCACTTGAAATATCTGTGATAAAGATGAAGAAATAAGCGTTCACATTTATTAGAGAATGCTTGTATAAAGTATTTTCATGAAATTATTTAGAATATTTTGGTAATAAGTAAGTTTAATTGAGATCACAAAAAGAATTTAATATATGTATAAAATATGATAATAGGTGTTTGTGTAAGCTACTTTTCATACGATAATTAAAATGCTTCTTTAGAACTGGTATATATGATATTTTGTTTAATGTAGTTTAAACTATGTTTAAAATGAAAGTACATTCTTTAGTATGTTATTACTTAAACTGGTATGATACTCATATGATAGCTTTTTATATAAAATGTCTATTGATAAATGAATTTGTTTACTGATAATTTTTATAAATAGTTTAATATTAATTTTTATTAATCTGAAGGCATTAAGACATATATTATGAAATAACAATTTTAAGTTAACAGTTTCATTGAACAATCGTTGTAGAAGTTCAGTAAAGAAGTTCTGTAATAATTTTATTCTTATAAAATAATTTTCAATGAAATTTATCATTGCTTTTAATTTGTAAAGTTTCGTGTAATATTTGATATTGAGGTATTGCAATTAATCAATTTCAATTTTGTCTTCCAAAGTTTTGATGAAATCCTCAAGTCAGTCCAACAGACTAAGCAATTCAGAGGAAATATTCATTTTTGGAACAGTTCCGCACTCTGATCAGTTTTACAAGTGGAACTATAATTCCCAGTTTTATTTCATACACTTGTATTCTATTCTATTCGTCTTTTCTCCAGTTCATATGGAGGTTGTAGCCTTTATTCGCCTTTCCTCCGAAGAGTGGTGTAATGATCGCTTCGCGACCGAAGAGCCAGCCGTTTATTTCACGGCCTGAACGTACGCGCGGGAAACCGTGCCTTCCAGGAGGACATTTATGGAAAACTGGCCTCCTATTCAGTCGTTATTGGCTAGGAGAAAACCCGGAAACTCCTAGCAGCCAGCCTGTCCGAGTCGCGGCGCGAACCCACGACCGAACTTCTCAGTGTTTAGGGTCTGGTCACCACCGATGAGCGGCAACGGAGACCACTCGGCCTTTCACACACTTCTCCGGATGCCATAATTAATAAGTAATGATTATATCAGGTTAAACAGAAACATTTTTGTATATTTTAACAGTTGTTGTTACCTAACATAAATGTGTAATTTAATTATAACAGTTATAAAATGTAACACATAATTGTTTATATACGATTGTACTGTTTGTTTAGAAGCTTATTTTAAACTTTTTACTTCACGTTTTGTTTGAATAAAATATAATTGAAATATTTTCAGATAACAAACATATCAGATATATTATGGTTTGTGAATTTCGTAAAATATACAACGCAGTACAGACAGTAAAAACTTTAGTAATATATGTGGGAAACATACAAAACTTCTAACATGTCAAAGTGATTTAAAAAATCCCGTTCATAAAATTTTAAACTAAAAGTTACAAAACCTATGATGCGCCAAAAAAGCTGAGTACGAATAAAAATTGCAAGAACTTTTATCAAAATCGATCAATCAAATTTTGATAACGAATGCAATTCTGTAAGCCACATAGAAGAGGCTTTGTTAAAGCTCCATTTCAATTATTATTATTATTTGATATAATTAAAGTTTGTTTAAATATGTGACTTTGACGAACTTCGGTCAAGAATTGTAAATTGCAATAAGTACCATTTATAAATTGAAAAGAGATTATTAAAAACCAAGAATTGTCTTCAGATTTATACAAAGAGAACAAGTTTACTTGCGATTTTATACACTGTATACTTTTTTTCTACCAAATTCTTTACATTTTTAATTAAAAGTTAAGGTAAAATAATTTTTTAAAACGCTGATTTAGAAATGCTTTTTAATATTTCAAATTTTAGATATGGGCTTTTCAGCATTAAAGAGTATAAAAAATGAGTTTTGAGTTATCTACGAGAATATAAATATGCTAATTTTCTTCGGCTAGTACCATTGAAAAGAATTTTTCGAAGGGGAAAAAAATGAAACGGCGCAGAACACTACAGGAAATATAACGAAACGATCGATTAATAACTAGCCATATAATTACATGAAATGTAATATTTTTATATATGCAAGGTATAAAAACTCAATATGTTATTTAATGGTCAAACTGAAAAAAATTAATTATATTATATAAAAGCAAAAAAGTACATCTACGTTAATATAAACCATTCAAGATCTTAAAAATTTGATCGGAAGGATTACGGTTACAACAAAAATTCAGTATTTTTCCAATTAAATGATCCATTGAATCGATAATAGAATTAAATAGAAATTCAAACTTAAATAAAATAACGATAAAATTTTTTTAAAAGTATCGGAAATATTTTCCTATGAACATACAAGAAATCAATTGTAAAATGGATCAGCAGTCAATAATCAAAAACTATATATAATTACAATGTACTAAAATCCATTATATTTTAAATGCATTTAAAATTGCACGCTGTTGTTTACAATGATAACATACCTTAATCAAAAATTATTTTATAACAGTAAAATTATTACAAAAGTTTTGTGATAATTGTTCAAAAATATATTATAAAACACCAATTTTAATTTATTCTTAATGCTTTTAGGTTAATATAAATTAATATAAAATTTATTAAAGAGATTTATTTTTGGTATATTTTTTTAAAAAATAGCTAATAAAATCGATATGTATATTATAGTAAAAGGTATTAGATCAATATAATACTAATCAATATATTAATATTTTTATTCTGAACATCGTCGTCGGTACATTAAGAAAGATTTCATACATAGTTCTAAAGAAGTATTTTAGTTATCTTCAATATACCAGCTTATTTAAACAGCTATTATCATATTTTATACATATATTAAATTCTTTTTTAAAAATTTTAATTAAAATTACTTCTAACCAAAATATTCTAAATAATTTCCTAGGAAACATTTAATACAGGAATTCTCTACTAATTATAAACGCTAATTTCATCATTTTATTTCAGATTTTTGAAGTAATAAACCAACGAACATTACGTTCCTAATTGCGTAGTATTAATTGAAAGTGGACATAACTCGGATCAGAATTAATGTAAGGTTTTGAACAAATTTGAGTTTTGGTACAAGAATACAGTGTATTCTGTATTTATAACTTATGAAAGCATAATTAATATATATATATACATATATATAAACATTCTCTTTTATTTATAATTTGCAACTTTAAGATGACGGAAGAAATCGAAATAGAACCTAACGAATCAAATTGTATACGATGCTTGATACAACCATGTTACCAAATTCTTAAGCTTTTCGGAGTAGATCCAATTCAGCCTTGCATTCATCTAAATTTCCAGAATAAACAATGGAAAACTCGATTATATAATTTTTATACTTGGATTTTGGCATTATATTTTTTGAGTTATGTTTCCATGTATATACTAATCACTTTGTTTGAAAACACTGAAATACATATTCCATGTGAAGCATGGATGGGACGAATCACTGAGAATCGAACTCTCTTGACGATAATATTGTATGTATTGGGAAATCTATTTTTCTTCTTATATTACTTCGTAAAACAAATAAAGATTAAATTGATTTTTCGAATATCCGATTATAGAGGTGAAAAAATAAGAATACTAAAATTATCGAACACAATTATTCATGTCCAACTACTAATTATTATCATGATGGTGTTAATACATACCATAGAAATAGTTATGAACAGATATTTCGCAATTAAAGAGAAAAACGGACAAACTGAAGCATTGTTATGTTCTATGTTTATAACAGTTGCTGATACTTATTTGTTTGCATATGTTATTGCTTTAGCTACCTTTGTCGGGTTCATTTTTATAATTTTCAAATGGTAGTTCGAGAAATTATCAGATGAACTTCAAAATATGAAAATCAATAAAAACGGCATCAAATTGTATCACAAACTAGAAGCGGTAATCAGAAAACATAGAGAATTAATGGAATATTTATATCATTTTAATCACGATGCTAATATTAAAAGTGTCATATTTTTAGTTTATGATTCTATGATATGGTTATTGGCTTTATGTTTTCTTCTGGTATTAAAGCAAAAAGAATTTACAGCGTTTTCTTTCTCAGTTGTCTTTATCTTTATACTTGGTACATGTTTTTCTTTAATATTCAGCTATATGCTTTCTCGAATATCCTCAGTTGTAAGTATCAATTATTATAGAACGTTTTCAAATACATTATATTTAATAATAAAAATTAAAAATTAACTTTCAAAACTCTATTGCTAAAAATTCTTCTATTTTTCACATATTATTTAGGCTTATGGATCCTTTCCGGAAATCAGACGATTCAGTTTTCTAAATATCTGTATCACTCGAAAATTAAAGGTAAATTAATTACTTATTAATAACGGAAAATATAATTTTACATTTAAAATAGTATATATATCACTCACTACTAAAGAAATTCAATAAACAACGTAATTTATGATTCTTTGTATTTTTTTCGAATAACTAACTGATTTTTAAAATCTAGTTTTTCTAGGTTCTTAATTTCATGAAGAGATTCGGGAAAATCGCAATCGGAATTTCGTGTGGAGGATTTTTCATAATAACAAGAGAGATACCAATTAAGGTAATGAAAGTATTTTATGTATGTTTTATGCAAATATTGCAGAAACTTTTTAATATACTGTATTTAGTACTATGTAGCTTAATTTATACAATAATTATATTTATAACATCGTTTCAGATGGCCGAAACGTTAGAATCGTATTTTTCCATTATTCTGAATATTCATGAAGCTTCTTCACGAAATCAATGCAAAAAGTTGTTTAATGTCTCTTATAAGCATTCTTAATTATATCACAAAATAATCTCATCAAGTGCTGTTAAGGTAAATGAAAAATAATCTACATAGAAATCTGAATAAGTTACATTATTTATTAAAAATCTATTTCTACAAGATTAAACTAAAATATCACGTTAATGTTTCAGGTGTTACAGAATATAACTGCAAAGTATGGTAATCGGTTAAGTTTTAATTCATCCCAATTTTTTGAAATTTTCCTCGTTTTGACACTTCAGGAGCCAAAATGTGTAAAACAAAACTCTTACAAAACTCTGCCTGTGTGTGGGTGTTTTTGCGCATATTTGGCATTATATTTCGAGATTGGATGATTCAAAAATTTAAAACTTGGCAGGATTATTTCCATTTATGGCACATTGATGCTATCAAATTTTGGAGATAGTAAGACAATGGGGAAGAGAGATTGAAAGGAATAGATTCCAATTTCGAGGGAATCGGACTTAAAATTTTGCTCGATATTGGCATTTACAATCGTTTAAAAAATTTTCCATGGGTCCGTGTCGTTTGCTTCTTGTAAATTATGAGTGTCGGAAGATCGCACAAGAGCCTTTGCCAGCTTTGTTTTTTTGTAATGAAAATATAGAATACTTGTTTTGAAGTCAGAATAAGAAAACTACTTGTTAAAAGCTTTCTCTTTAAAGGCTAAACCCTTCGCTTTTCACAGCTTAACGTTCATCCTTCTTGTATTAAATACTGTATCGGATTTATTTTATGATAAATTAATGTTATTTGGTGTAAAACTTACTGACTACACCTGATTCAAACTCGGATTCCGGGCAGTTAACACACGACCATCATCTTGATATGTTAATCGCGCCGCAAATAATTAAGAAAGTGAAGTTTATATTACATTTGTATTTATGCATATGAAATCTTCTATGTATTTTCTCATTTTTAATATAGATTTAGAAATTTTTAAACATTGTAGAACACTTTTAAATAGTCTGAGAAAAATCAAAATAGCTTAGAAATGTCTTGGTTATTATACGAAAATTTCTATATTGAGTGTAAATTTTCAGTTTTGTAAAATAATTATTATTTTCTATAGCTGAATGTTCTTCTAGTTATAGTATGAGACTCAGATAATTTAATTGTTATATTTGATTGAATTTGATATTAATAAAATCTTGTAGAATTTATAAATGTTTTATTAGCACATTATATAGGCCTAAATAATTCAAACGTGCAAAATTTCGATGACTGTGAAAAGTTATGTGTATCCAGCACAGCATCAATGGTTCCTCTATACCAGGCACCGAGTTAACATGGGTGCCAATAGATCTAAATCTGAAAAACTTTTAATAAAATACTTTTATTTTTCTGAAAATGAAAAATAAAAATTATGATTTCTAAATACTGTTTACATTATTGAGTCGGTTTATTACGATATTAATTTTATTGCCGTATTTATTATTTATTTATTTATCTATTTATTAAGTACATTTATTAAGTACATTAAGTACAGAAACGATTGTATTCCAGCCCCCTGGTAACAATAAATAAATGATCCCCAATAAAATCATAAAATGTAAAAGACATAATAAAAATTATCAACAAAGCAAAACAAAAGTTACATTATGTATTATATAACATAGATTTACATTTATTTTTAAAAAAGATAAAATCACGATATAGGTATGGTTCCACAGGCTGTATGTGAGATGCTATACGGTAAAAAAAAAAACTTTGTGAGAGAGAAAGGCGAAAATATGGGATGAAGAAGCATGATGTATTGCGGGTTCTTACAGTTGGGTTGCGGAGACCTAACCAGTAGTTTGAAGTTAAACTATTAAAGTATTTAAAGCAGAGAATGCGATCAAAATATTTTAAGCGATCAAAAAGATTAGGGAGACCAAGGCGAACTCTTGTCACATCGTGGTTGTCAGTAAAGGGTAAATTGCAGAATTTATGTATCAGAAAACAAAATTTATCTAATTCAGATTGTATTTTTTGAAGCAGATAAGGGGGCAGCCATGGCCCAGATGGGTAAACAGTAATCGACTATTGACTGAAAATTAGTAAAGAAAATTGTTCTGAGTACGGCCTTTAAAGAAATATTTTTGCAAAAACGCCAGATAAAGCCACGTCTAATGGCAAGGGATTTAATAATGTGAGAGATATGATCGTGGAATATTAATTTTTCATCGAATATGATATCAAGGTCGCGATGAGACTGAACATAGATTATTATAGAAGAATCGATAAATATGGAAGGGTGGTAGGGATTGCGAAGTAGAGAAAAGCACATAATAACAGTTTTATGGATGTTGATTTTTAGATTATATCTGGCAAAAGTGAAACGTAGAGAATTGATAATAACCGGAAGGGAGGAGGGATCATTGGATAAAATCTTAAAGTCATCGGCGTAGGCAATTATTTTAGAGCGTGGATTGATTAGTAATTTATCTATATAAGCTGAGAAAAAAAGCATGCTTAATACAGAACCTTGAGGTATGCCACAGATAGGGGAAAGGGAAAAAATCAAAATTACCAATGTGAAATTAACAATCTTACATAGTCTGGTTTCACCAGACTATGTAAGATTCACATTGGTGATTTTGTGCTGTAATTGACACCACCCACCATCGCCTCCACTTGGAGTGAGGTCGCTCCTGACAGGATTGGACAGTAATGGAATGGAACCGGGTCTTCTACAGCGACGAATCCAGATTTAGTTTGAGCACTGACGTTGGGCCGTGTTCGTGTCTAGAGGCCCTGTCGTGAACGCATCAATCCTGCCTATGCTCTGAAGCGCACACTTCCCTCAGAACTAGTTTGATGGTCTGGGGTTCAGTTATCAGTTCAGTTCAGTTATCTTTATTTACAACATACCAATGGTACATATTCGGTGTCGTAAACATAACCGGGTTGATTCACGTACATAAAAGTAATAATACAGTACAGGATGGATTACAAGAGTAAATACAGAGTATGTAAAGTAATACAAATTACAAAACAACGATATAAGACCAAAAACAGAATAAAACAAGATACAAAGCAAAAGTGAGTACATACAAAAAACAGAAAGCACGTACATTTACAAGTGGATAAAATGCTAAGTTTAGCGCACAAACAAAACACGCGTACATATATGTGGTTGGTTGTCAGAGGGAGAGGAGGAGCAAAGTTGTGAATCAACTATTGACCTCCTCGATAAGATAAAAAGAGAGAGAGAGAGAGAGAGAGGGAGGGAGATGGCGAGACACTAGGTGAAAGGAGGAACAGAAGTCCGCTTAAAGTACATGGTGATTAGGTGGATGAAAGCACCATAAGTGTCCCCGTGCCGGAGGAAACAGCTGAGGTCATGGATAGGCCATCTGTAGCCATGTGCTTCAGTAAGAGTCTTTTGGTGGAGGCGCTCCAGGTCCAACATGGGACAGTTGAGGATGTAGTGTTCTCCACCATTTATCGTTCCACAGATTGAGCACGCAGAATTGCCAGTATTCTTGAATCTGGCCAGGTAGGCAAAAACCTGCCATGGTTTGTAAACATCTGGGTCGTCATGTGGCAAGGGATGTGCCATCATATACGACAACCGGTCAGCTAGTACTAATCCAAGGGACAGCGATATGTTAGTAATATTCTGTAGCCACATGTATTGTCTCTCATGACAGGGCATTTAAGAGCCCTTTTCCAACAGGACAATGCCAGACCACACACAGCAAGGGTGTCACAGAACTGCCTCTGTCACATTGCTCACTTCCCTGGCCTCTCCGATTCTCTGATTTGTCGCCTATTGATCATGTCTGGGACCACCTGGAATTCCAAGTTGGACAGACTAGGAGTTTAGCGAACTAGAGGATCGCTGGCAGCAACTGTGAACTGAGATGCTGTAGGATACCATACAACACCTGTACGTCTCCATATCTGTCCGTATCACATCGTGTATTCACGCTAGAAGTGACCTAACAGGGTCATTTCATTTGTGGTTTTTTCTGCAATAAATGATCCTTTTGCTCTCATTTCATAATCACTTACTTATATCGCTGTTATACTTACACGTGTACACTTTCGTGTTTAGTCCCAAAACTGACCTCTCCCGCGCCCCGAAAGGTTTTGAATTTTCATTAGGTGACGAGAAAAGAGACCAATTGGAACGCGGAATCGAGGGGAAAACTGATAAAAACGTGCGTTTCAAAGACACGACGTTTTTTGTTTCTTTTTCGAAATCCTTTTTTCTTGCCGTAAAAGTCCGCTGTTAGGCCGCGACTCCACTAGCCGTAAAACAACCGTAAAACCCGTCGCTGTAAAAGCTTTTAATCACGTGACCTATTTGCGTTTGCGCTCGGATTGCGGTGGAGGTCCGGCTAGCGAAGCTTTTTACGGCGACGGTACTATTTCGATTGTATACGTGATATATCGATATAAAGTCAATGATTATATTCTACAAGTTTTTTCTGTACTATAATTACAAATGTAGTGAAAGTAATAGCTTTACTTTCATATATTGACTTTTATTATTATATTATTAAGATAATATACTGCACTTATAAGCTTAGCTTTTTTATTATATACTCCTCTAAATTGAAGGATTTTCCTTTGGCCGTTCATATCGCGTGTTTTAGGCATCCATTATTATAATCAAGATACCTCTTGTCGTAGATACATGAAAACTTTCGGATGTCTTCGATCAATCTTTCCAGATCTTCTAGAGTAGCCACGAGAGAACATATACAAAAGCTCGTTTTCCGCCATTTTCGCATTGTGTCACAATGACCTAGATTTCACTGACTTCTGATTGGTGGATGGTACCGGTTTACGATCGTATTCGCTTTAAAAGTTGAACACTGCTCAACTCGCTTTTACGTTGGTTTTACGACCTGCTTAGGCGTAAAATATCATGGTCACGTGATTAAAAGCTTTTACGGCGAGGGGTTTTACGGCCCTTTTACGGCTAGTGGAGCGGCGGCCTTAGTCTTTCGTCTATCTCCCAGGTACACTGTACATTAACCTAACATTGTTTTTTGTGCTTTACAGAAAAAACACCCACAAAAAATTATAAAAAATTTTAATACACCAAATTATGAAATACATTTTTTAAAAATTTTAATATAAAATTTTATTTCCTTGATTACGTATTATTTAGAAACAAATTATCTGTCACATAACAAAGAAACGCAGAGGATCACGTAACGCGCGCCACAGTTCGGTGTAATAAGCTTATCGTCCATGAAAACAGCTAGTTGTTGATGTTGGCAGGTTATTCTCAAGTAAGTTTCAGGGGAAGACCGGTTTCTAGCCAGATGTGCTTCAGTTACCGTAAACATTCAAATACGTGACGACATTTTCGGTCATAAGTAATGTTTCTATAGGAGGAGACCAAGAAAATGGTAAAAAAACCCACTTCTATTGGATGTTTAATTTTAAAATTTGCTGAGGTCATAAAAATCATTCAACAGAACACGAAATGATCTTTTCCCCAGTAATATAGCGCATAGAACGTTAACGAGAGATTTTTCATTGTTGCCCGAGTATACTTGAGCTAGGAACTTAACGCTATAATGTCATTAAATCTGACCCGTCCAATATGACACATAATACCCCTCTATTTCTCCATCCTCTTGTCCCTAATCACCAAAATTTAAGAGGTTAAGTAACATTCTATTGGTGAAAAGCCCTCTCCTTTATTGCAAAACATATTGAAAGGATAAGTAAGGCCGCTTTGATAGGATTCATGTGTATTTGCCCAGACAGGTAAACTCCAGGTATTAATTGTAGATCGGTTGAGTAGAAGTGTCTTGTGAGGCATGAGAATTCACACTATATGCATACGGTTAAATCTCTGCCCGGATCTCTCAGGCTTTCAGTTCATGGGACCTCGGGGACCTTTGCTCATATGGGGGCTTGACAATAACACTGGAAAATATATGTTTCTTTATAGGATCCGAGTGTTAGTCATCCGGGGACCTTCGATTTGCTGGTGTTTGCTTCACGGCACTGTTTTGTCAGTTCTATCAGACAGTATACTAGAAAAGTAGCACAATTTTCCTTCGTATATTATCCATTGCAATGGATTCGACAAACTGCTCACTTTCAAACGGGGGAGGAGATCATTTTCGTGTTAGTAGACACCCAGAAAGTACTCGGATATCGTATGAAAACATCATACGGACGTTATCCGGATCGCGCTTTAGTTCAAATGTAATTCAAGAGTTTTCAAATAGTTAATTTTAAAAAGAAATTTGAATAAGTTATTCATTTGTTGTGACATAATTCGAAGAAATTATATTATAAATGAGATAATAAAGAATGCTCATGAGAAACATTAAATACGTTTTGGCATGGTGTTCGTATAGATGCCTTGTGAATATTTAGAATAATAGAAAAAGCCGATTCTAAAGTTTCAGCCATCTGGAACAATGTTATAAATATAATTATTGTATAAATGAAGCAAATATCATATTAATAGAACAGATTTTGTTACCTTAATTGGTATGTCTCTGGTTATGATGAAGAATCCGCCACACGAAAGTCCAATTGCAATTTTTTCAAATCTCTTCATAAAATTAATGATCTAGAAATGTTTGATTACAAACAAAATTAATTATTCGAAAACAAATTTCGAAGTTTTACAATTTATCACTTTCATTGAATTGTTTTGATTTTGAGTATGTCTCGATGTTTTTAGGATTTGTCCGGTTTGGAAGATTTCGTTCCGATTTTTTTTCCGTGCCACTAGCGGCAGAAGGCATACAACCACTGAACATCGGTAGTTTGTCGTGAGTTCGCGCCTCGTCAAAGGGCTTGCTACACGAAATTTTCCAGGTTTCTTTCCGTTAGTAACATCTAATAGAGGCTAATTTCCTATAGAAAGTCTTCATGGGAAGCATTCCCCATCGACAGATCGTCTACATGTCGCGTTGCCATATAAAAGTAAGCCTAAACCTGATTTGTGGCCTACAAGTCGTGTTCGGATGCCTTCAAAATTAGCCTATGGATGGTTTCATGCAATCATCGAGATGGATCAATAGTTACGTCTGGTCATTGTCTAGCTTTTATATTTATTTATTTTTACTCTTTCTGCTCTGCGGACATAAAAAAATCTTTATTTGTAATTATGGCCCTCAAGGGATCAGAAATGTCCATAACGATCGCAGCCGGGATTTCTAAGAAAAACTTAGTTGAAATGTGTAAGTCAAGCAAATACGACTGGTTGAACGAATAATAAAAAAATGTTCAATAATTGATAATTAAATAAAATTAATTTAATTAAAATTATCCATTTCTTTTTGATATAGCTACTGCTTACTTAATGCTAGGTAGCCTATCCATCAAATTTTGTCATAATGCTAGGTAGCATTATGGTAAAATCCTACCTCACAATGTCCCTATTTCTGGATTTCAAGTTATGGCAACCCTAATTGTAAGTACTGTTTATTATTTCAATATAAGTAATATTTTTTATTACAATTAAGTAAAAAGTGTACCTTTAATTTTCGAGTGATACAGATATTTAAAGAACTGAATCGTCTGATTTCTGGAAATGATCCATAAGCCTAAATAAATGACAAAGTAAAATAATTTTTCACAATATATAAAGCTAAGTATTAAAATTATCTAAATCAGATTAAGAAAAAAATTTTAAAAACTTTAATAAAATTTATTACACAATCATGTATTTGAAAAAATTATGTACACTTTATATTTTGATTAAAATTTTTATATAAATTTAATACTTACAACTGAGGATATTCGAGAAAGCAAATAGCTGAATATTAATGCAATATATATTTCACCTATAAGTAAACAGAAGATTGACAAAGAAATTGCTGTAAATTCCTTTTGCATTAATAGCAAAAAAGTAACTAAAGCCGATAACCAAATTACAGAATCATAAACTAAAAATATGACACTTTTAATATTAGCATCGTGATTAAAATGGTATAAATTTTCCATTAATTCTCTATGTTTTCTAATTACTGCTTCTATTCTATAATACAATTTGATGTCATTTCTCTCGATTTTCATATTTTGAAGTTCATCTGATAATTTTTCGAATCTCCATTTGAAAATTATAGAAATTAACCCGGCAAAAGTAGCCAAAGCAATAACATATGCAAACAAAAAAGTATCAGCAACTGTTATAAACATGGAACATAACAATGCTTCAGTTTCTCCGTTTTTCTCCCTAATTGCGAGATATCTGTTCATAACTATTTCTATTGTATGTATTACTGCGGTAAAACAAATACTTATCAGTTGTGCTTTAACAATCGTATTTGATAGTTTTAGAATTGATCTTCTTTCACTTCCATAGCCGGATATTCGCAAAAACAATTTTATCTTTATTTGTCTCATTAAGAAATATAAGAAGAAAAATAGATTTCCCAATACATACATTATTATCATGAAGAGAGTTCGGTTCTCAGTGATTCGTCCCATCCATGCTTCACACGGAATATGTATTTCAGTGTTTTCAAATAATGTGATTAGAATATACATGGAAATATAACTGAGAAAATAGAATGCTAAAATCCAAGAATAAATATTATATAATTGAGTTTTCCATTGATTTTTCTGAGAATTTAGATGAATGCACGACTCTAATGGATCTATTCCGAAAAGTTTAAGAATTTGATAACAGGGTTGTATCAGGCATCGAATGCAATTTGATTCTTCATGTTCTATTTCAATCTTTTCGGCCATTTCAAATATGTTTGCGAATTATGGCATAAAATAAAGGAATTTATATAAATTATTATGCTTTTGTAAAACCGGTATATGCCGTATTATAAGTCGAAAAATTCGTCTTATAGTTTTTCTCCTGAAGCTTAAGTTAATTGTAATTTAGGTTCACAATCGAATAATACTTCGCAATTAGAAGGAAAAACATTTTCTAATGTTACATTTCAAAATCTCGAATGAAAATGAAGAAGTAAGCGTTCACATTTAACAGAAACTGCTTATATAAAATTTTTTCTAAGATAATATTTAGAGAATTTTGATATTGAGGATATTTTAACTGAAATTTATGAAAGAAATATTCATACATGAATAAAATACTGTAATAGCTGTTTGTTTAAGCTTATTTTCTTAAAAGCTAATTGAAATGTTATCTTAGACCCGCTAAATCTAGTTTGTTTACTTATTTTAATGACGATATGGCTTAAATTAATTAAAACTATATTGATTAGTATGAATATAGATTAATTGGTATGATACTGAACTGATTGGTTTTATTATGCAATACTTTTATCGACTCTATTAGTGGATGAATAAATTTACTAAAAATCTCTAATAAATTATATATTTTTTCATATTATGTACGAAGCATTAAGCATTAAGTATAGCAATTACAATTATTATTTTTATAATTGAAACTATAAGAACATTACATTAATTAAATATAATTATATGGTTATTTATCATTTGATGTTTTTTATTATAAATTATTCCTTGTAGTGTTCTGAGCCAATTTTCGTAAAAAATTAATAATCTTTTATACTGTCGGAATGAGAAAGTTAATATTTTGTCTATAATTATTTTATAAATTTTTATTTCATTGGTTGCGTGAAGACTCGATTGTTCAGAAACAGTGGGGTAGTATTGAGCGATCAGGTGATTTTTCGACATCGTGGTGATTGGTTACAGTTTCTTCTTGACTGTTATATATATATAAGACGGGAAAATATTGGAATGGAGTTAAAACTTGATCCTCCAGATTTAGGTTCAGTCTCAAAACATTGAGACTGAACCCAAAAAAGTAAAAACACGGGAAAAAAATTCTGTGGATGTGTTTGTCTGTTGGCGTCTATTTCATTTAATTATCGCAGGTTGAGATAAAGATTAAGAAACGAAATTTGGTATAGCAGCTTGTGTGACATTGATGCTATCAAATTTTAGTAATTAAAAGTCTAGTAGTGGGGTGATAGATGGGATCGGATTAAAAAGTTTTAATAATTTTACTCGTTATTAACACTTATAAAACTAATTATATTATATAAAAGCAATTAAGTACATCTACATTCTAAACAAAAATCAATAACTGATTTTGTAGATTTATTTATCTGTTCATTTAAATTTATACTAAAAAATATCTTGCAGACGAAGGATTGCCTTCCTCCAATAACAATAAAAAAACCCAAAACATAACAAAAATTTAAGAATAATACAAAATACGTTTATAAATACGTTTAACACACACAAAATTTTAGTATGAAAATTGTTCAACGCTGTATTATTTAATATACGATAAAAGTATGAACGGTGAGATAGAATCTAAAAGGGGTCAAAAATAAAAGTACAATGTATATCACGGGTATTCTCAATGGAGCCCTGAAGGCCGAACATTTCTGTAAAAGTGTTTATGGAAAGTAAGATGATCAAAGTAAATTATACGTTCATGAAATGAAGAAAGACCCAATGTTGACCTGGCTACATTAAGATGGGCGGTACAAAATACATGACAAAACTTATTAAGAAGGTATAATTTATCAAGTTCCTTTGATACTTTTTCTAGACGGAAGAGAGAAGCAATGGTTTATATTGGAAGACAGTAGTCAATGACAGAGTAACAATTGCTTTAAAAAAAGTTAAAATTAAATATATATTCTAATTTAAATAAAATTTTTACGAAAATGCTTTACTGAACTTTCTATAATAATTAGTCAATATACATATTGTGAGAATCTGGAGTTAACGGTTTTATTTTAAAAGATTTGTTATAATAATATTTTATAATTATTAAAATTATTGTGATAGAAAAATTATCTATCTAAGTTAAAAGAGGAGCTTCTTTTTAGTCACGGAGAGAAAACAGTTTAGGTGCACCGAAAGTGATGTCTCACTTTTCTATCTACAAGACCGGCGTACTTTCGTCAAGCGTCAGAAGCATAGTGTCATTTTCCAATAATTCTGTTGGACAAAATCCAGCATAAAAGGTAACCTTCCGACTTGCTCTTGTTTTGGCACTCAATGCTTTAGTCTAAACTCTTATACCTCTCCCGGTTCAACACCTCTGCTTGTCTAAAAGACTTTCCACTTTCTCTGACAAACATGGAAAGATGCTAGTAAATATAATTTTATGTAAACTCTCTCTTGTCAGGATAGACATAAAGGTTTGGAACTAAATAACTTCGCATATTTGATTGTTGAACCTTACCCTTTTCTTTTATCATAATTTTCATTTATATATATATATATATATATATATATATATATATATATAGTTATAATCGCCGATAATAAATATATAGTTATATGCTTATTCGTCGTTTAGTTGATTTAATGCCTAATTCCATCGTCGGCTCACGTATTTCAAATATCTCATGTCATTTAACGTTTAAGACAACACCTCCTAAAGTTCCTGTTATTTAAAATTATTCTTTAGCCACTCGGAGAAAAAAACAATTTAAACGCGAGTTAAGACACGAGATAGATAATCCTACCTGGTGTCGGGACGAACTAAGAAAGATTTTTACGAATTTTCTTTTATTTAAATTTCCATCCTGTATATGCAACGGGTTAACCTGAAACCTCCCGTTTTCACAATACAGTATTATTAAATAACAATTGTATTTTATTCTTAATACTTTTAGGTTAAAATGAATTTATATAAAATTTATTAAGAAAAATTTTTGGTATATTTTTAGAAGATTAACTAATGAAATTAATATAAATACAGTATTATAGTAAAATGTATTAGATATAATATTAATTAATATACAGTCAAACCTGTTTTTGTGCGGTCTTTTTCTGTGCGATTTTTATTTGTGCGATTTGTTTTGTGCGATTTTTTTTGTGCGGTATATGAAAATTTCAATCAAATTGGAACATAATTGACTCCTGTAAAATTTTTAAAAACTCTATTGGTTATTTTCTATGACATCAGCAGGTTTTTTCATTTTTTATTCAGTAAAATTTTTTTCTCATACGTTTATTTCGGTCCCCTCTTATTTTAATAGCATAAAAACCATAAATATTATGTTATATTTGAACAGATGCGGTAAGTTAGCTCCTCTCCAGCTTTAGACTGCAGGTGTGAAATTTCACGGCTTGTTAAATGAAATAACACTTCCTGCAGCTATATTTATCAAATAAAATAATTATTTAAAGATTATTTTTAACTTTTTAATGTTAGATTCGTATTTAAGTGGAAATAATTAATTAATATAAAAATTAAAATTCTTAGAGGATTTTTTCCCCATTAGGTGTTGCAGAAAAAGGCCCAAGAAGTTAAAAAAGCAATTCTTAGTTATTTCGTACGGTTTCGAGTTATTTTCTACGTGAGATTTTTTTTATGCGGTCCCTATTCACCGCATAAAAAAATATTTTTTTAATTGTGTTGTGAAAACTATTTTTTATAGCCACTCGTGAAGTTTCGCGCGATTTTTTTTTTATGCATTTTCTTTTATGTGGTCCCTATCCCCCGCACAAAAACAGGTTTGACTGTATTAATATTTTTATTTTAAACATCGTCGTCACTACATTAAGCAATATATCATACACAGAAGTTCTGAAGAAGTATTTTAGTTATCTTCAATAAAAAGCTTACTCAAACAGCTATTATCATATTTTATACATATATTAAATTCTTTTTATAAAAATTTCAATTAAAATTACTTCTAACCAAAATACTCTAAATAATTTCCTGCAGGAAACATTTAATACAGGAATTCTCTACTAATTATAAACGCTAATTTCATCATTTTATTTCAGATTTTTGAAGTAATAAACCAACGAAGATTACGTTCCTAATTGCGTAGTATTAATTGAAAGTGGACATAACTCGGATCAGAATTAATGTAAGGTTTTAAACAAATTTGAGTTTTGGTACAAGAATACAGTGTATTCTGGATTTATAACTTATGAAAGCATAATTGAAATATATATATACATATACATAAACTTTTTCTGTTATTTAAAATTTGCAACTTTAAAATGACGAAAGAAATCGAAATAGAACCTGACGAATCAAATTGTATACGATGCTTGATACAACCATGTTACCAAATTCTTAAGCTTTTCGGAGTAGATCCAATTCAGCCTTGCATTCATCTAAATTTCCAGAATAAACAATGGAAAACTTGATTATATAATTTTTATACTTGGATTTTGGCATTATATTTTTTGAGTTATATTTCCATGTATATTCTAATCACTTTATTTGAAAACACTAAAATACATATTCCGTGTGAAGCATGGATGGGACGAATCACTGAGATCAGAACTCTTATGACAATAATAATGTATGTATTTGGAAATCTATTTTTCTTCTTATATTACTTCGTGAAACAAATAAAGATTAAATTGATTATTCGAATATCCGATTATAAAGGTGAAAAAATAAGAATACTAAAATTATCGAACACAATTATTCATGTCCAACTACTAATTATTATCATGATGGTGTTAATACATACCATAGAAATAGTTACGAACAGATATTTCGCAATTAAAGAGAAAAACGGACAAACTGAAGCATTGTTATGTTCTATGTTTATAACAGTTGCTGATACTTATTTGTTTGCATATGTTATTGCTTTGGCTACCTTTGCCGGGTTCATTTTTATAATTTTCAAATGGTAGTTCGAGAAATTATCAGATGAACTTCAAAATATGAAAATCAATAAAAACGGCATCAAATTGTATCACAAACTAGAAGCGGTAATCAGAAAACATAGAGAATTAATGGAATATTTATATCATTTTAATCACGATGCTAATATTAAAAGTGTCATATTTTTAGTTTATGATTCTATGATATGGTTATTGGCATTAGGTTTTCTTCTGGTATTAAAGCAAAAAGAATTTACAGCGTTTTCTTTCTCAGTTGTCTTTATCTTTATACTTGGTACATGTTTTTCTTTAATATTCAGCTATATGCTTTCTCGAATATCCTCAGTTGTAAGTATCAATTATTATATAAAACTTTTTCAAATACATTATATTTAATAATAAAGTTTAAAACTTAACTTCCAAAAATTATTTAATTTTTCTATATCTGGTGTATGTAAACTCTAGTACTGTACTCAGTTTTATATATTGCTAGAAATTCTTTTGTTTTTTCGCATATTTAGGCTTATGGATCCTTTCCGGAAATCAGACGATTTAGTTCTATAAATATCTGTGTCACTCGAAAATTAAAGGTAAATTAATTACTTATTAGTAAAGAAAATATTATTTTACATTAAAAATAATATATACCACTCATTACTAAAGAAGTTAATAAACAACGTAATTTATGATTCTTTATATTTTTTTCGAATAACTAACTGATTTTTAAAATCTAGTTTTTCTAGGTTCTTAATTTCATGAAGAGATTCGGGAAAATCGCAATCGGAATTTCGTGTGGAGGATTTTTCATAATAACAAGAGAGATACCAATTAAGGTAATGAAAGTATTTTATGTATGTTTTATGCAAATATTGCAGAAACTTTTTAATATACTGTATTTAGTACTATGTAGCTTAATTTATACAATAATTATATTTATAACATCGTTTCAGATGGCCGAAACGTTAGAATCGTATTTTTCTATTATTTTGAATATTCATGAAGCTTCTACGCGAAATTCGTGCAAAAACTTTAATGTTTCTCTTAAGCATTCTTAATTTACATCATACCCTTGTTTATTGGTGTTAGAATTATGGTAAATATGTAAGTAATAATAATACACATAGAAATCCCTTCTGTGAAATTAAACTACTTGTATACTACGTATTTACTTTTAATTACACAAATCGTACCTACATAATTAAAAACACATAGTCTAACTAATTTGTGAATTTTTTAAACACACATATTCGGAAAACCTTCGTTATTATATAACGGAATTTCGGAATTCTAAATTAGCCCGTTAAATCCAGATTTTACTGTATCTCACTTAGAAAATAATCTGTTTGAATGTTATTAAGATAAATGAATGACATTTAAACGTCTTTGTAAAATCTTTTATGTTAAATAATGTATTTAGAAACTGTTCTGTCACATTTGAACTAAATATTATGTATTGCTATTATTATTACGACTGTTATAGAATATATCATAAAGTGTGATGAAAAGTTAAATTTTGACCTCTCAATTTTTTGAATTTTTCTACCTTTTGACGCTCCAGGAGTCCAAAAATATATATTAAGAAAACTCTCATAAGATTCTGCATGAATGTATGTGTGTCGGTCTTTATTTTGTATTATATATCTGGACTGGATGATTTTCAAATTTAAAAAGTTGGCAAGATTATTTATATAAATATATGGGACATTGATGCTATTAAATTTTAGTGATTATAAATCAATGGGGAAAGGAGATAGAGGTGGAATTAATGTCACTTTTAGAGTGGGATCAGATTTAATAAAATATTTTGCTCGTTATTGGTATTTACAATTGCTTTAAAAACTATCCTGCCTCAAAATAAAGATTTTGCTTTTTGTAATAATTAATATTATAAAAGTTATTTATAATAGAATTTGGTAAGAGATGCAATACCTTTCCTACGAAACATTTCTTCGAATTATGTAACAGAAAAGAAATTGCAAAGAAAATGAGCAAGTTGCATTAACTATTAAAAATTGTTGAATTACATTGGAAGTAATATTATAGCATGCATTACTATTTCATAACGCAGTTTTAGAGTTTTGCTTATGAACTCATTCTGAAAATATTTTCTCTCTAAAGACTTTAATTCTCTTCTTTTTCGTAAACTATTCATTTGTAACTATTTAATTTTATAAACTTTATTTTACGTTTAATACATTTACGTAAAATTAATTGTGTAGACTTATTGGCGAAAATAAAATATACCCCAAAGTATATCAGGTCTACTATATACTACTGCGGTAAAATGATTTGATAAAAAGTTATCTCCCAAAGTAATTTTCAAATTTAAAAATAAAATAAATTAATTAAATCAAATATATCAATATTAAAAGTTATACGAAGCAGCTCTACATATGAACAAGACTCTTCTCAAATTTTGGAATTAATTAGAAACTCATCATCATTTAGTACTATTTTCATAAATTGGAAAACAGTTATTAAAAGTCAAGAATTGTATGGAGATTTATAATCAAATAACAAGTTTACTTACCTTTTTATATACGTTTTTTTCTGCCGAATTTTTGAGATTTTTAAATAAAAATTAGACTTAATCAACTTACTAAATTGGTAATTTAAAAGTGTGTTTTAGTATTTCATAATTTACAGATGGGCTTTTCTGCTATAAATAGTATAAAAATGCAAGTTTTGTGTTATCTGCGAAAAAAAAAAAAATATTAATTTTCTAAGGGGTAACACCTAAAACTTTTACTTTTCGCGAAAATTGGCGCAGAACACTATAGAGAATATAATGAAAAAATCAGTTCATACCTAACCGTATAATTATATCATAATTTATATATGCAAGATGTAAAAATACAATATTTTACTTAATAATCAAACTACAAAACTTTGATCATGTTACATAAAACATTAAATACTGTACATTTACATTCTAAAAAACATCATTAACGTTCTTGAAAACTTAATTAGAAAGCTTGAAGTTCCAACGAAAAATTGTTCTAAGTATATTAGAATAAACGATTCATTTAATCTAAAATTCAATTAAATATTTATTCAAATTTAATTAAAATAATTACATAACTTTTTACAAAACGGAAAATATTTTAATATAAACATACAAAGAAATACAGTAATTAGATAAATGGATTATCAATGGATATGGGAATTCTATTCAATTACAAATTATAAAATTCCATTATATTACAACTACATTTTAAATTGCATTCTGTTATTATTGATGACGTTAATCAGGAATTATTTTATGAAAATAAAATTCATTACTACATTTTTTCGATTGATTGTTCAATGAATATATTACAAAATAGCAATTATAATTTATTCTTGAGTGCTTTCAGATTAAAATCAATTACTATAAAATTTCTTTAAAATATTTTGAGTAAAATTTTTAATAAATTTACTAATAAGATCGATATAAATATTATCGTAAAATATATTAAGTGAGTGCCATACAATCATTAATATACTAATCAATAAAGTTTTATTTCAAACTTCGTCCTCATTACATTAAGCGACATATCATACATACAAGTTCTAAAGAAGTATTTTAGTTATCTCTAGAAAATTTGCCAAACAAGCAGCTATTAGCATATTAAGCATATTAGACACTTAGGCTAATTATCCATAAATAATTATAATTTCATGGAGAATAAATTTATACAAGTATTTTCTATTAAATGCAAATTCTTATTTTTTCCCTTTATTCGAGATTTTTTAAGTATAACACCAATGAAGATTTTCCTCCTAATTTCGAAGTATGAATTTAATGTGGACATAATTTAGATCTTACTTAATGTAAAGTCTTGAAAAAATTTTAATAAAATACTTTTATTTATTTATTTATTTTTAAATTAAAAGTTATGGTTTCTAAATACTTATTATTCTATTGGATTGGTATATTACGATATTGATTTTATTAGAATACTAGCTGCGTATGCCCGGTGTTTCTCAGGCTTTTGAAGGTTAGGGGATTGGTGAGTTTGGAGAGAGACTGATAAAAACAATAGTCTAAGTTACTAAAATGTACATACATTTACTGACAATGTACCGTATTTATAATAATGAAACTGAAAAACATAGAAAATTGTTTGAGTTTATATTTATAGACTGAGTACTTTACGATGGTTGACGTGGGAATCCCCCATAGTATTTTTTCTAGGGTGTCGAAGAATGTTCATACGAAATTTGATGCGGATACGTTGAACGATATAGAAGCCGTTACCTAACATACTGTACAAACAAACATACATATTTTGACTTTTATAGGTCTATATATATGTGTGTGTGTGTATATATATATATAGATTTAAATAAAACTTATACCAATACAGTTACACCTAAATAACTATGAACACAACACTTCAAAAATCCCTCCATGCATAAATGTAATGCCATCGAGCACAGTGACGTCACTTTTTCAACTTCTCGCAGGTTTTGTTGAATTATCACTCATAACTTTTTGATGTTAGTTTTCCAAACATAATATTGTACTTTAACAATACAGCTTTCTTATAGATAATTGCTTGAGAGGCAGCTGCTGATTTATGTGTCGCCATCTAGTGAACAGAGAGACAAAGAGAGACAGAAGAGCTAAAAATGCATAGAAATGACAAACAAACGAAAATGCTTTTTTTGTATAATTCATCTCTGTCTGTCTATCAGTTTTATGCATTTTTAGATCATCTATTTTCATAAATACCTAGTACCTCTTATCGAAAAAATCTTTTGCACGCTACCTAAAATGCACTTATCACAATCTGAAGAGAAGGATTCATACAAAATATATAATTAACTGGAAAATACAAGTACATACTTTCTTAATTTTTTACTGTCTACTTGGACATTGACTACTTGGTCAATGTCCAAGTAGACAGTAAAAAATTAAATTAGAAATAAGGACTGTAAGGCATTGTTAATTACGAGTACATACATTTAAAATAATTCGATCCTACAGAATTTTTTTGAATAATGATTCTATGCGTTAGTGGTACTTGCCGAAAATTGCCCATACCACCTGAAGATTTTTCGTATACCTCCTGAGGTGCCGTTATCACATGCTCGTTAAATTATAAATTCACAAAATAGAGGTTCAATTATTAACTATAGTATCAATTTTAAAGTATTAAAAAATAAAATTACAATGACCTTTTTCATTTTGGAAAACATACAGTGCTTAATTA
Source organism: Centruroides vittatus (assembly GCF_030686945.1). Lineage (NCBI taxonomy): Eukaryota > Metazoa > Arthropoda > Arachnida > Scorpiones > Buthidae > Centruroides > Centruroides vittatus. Next base: position 1,119,096 of record NW_027122359.1, on the reverse strand, counting down.
AATTTTAATTAATATAAAAAATATATAATTTACAGTAGAGAACCGAAAATCGGAATCAATTGGGGACTGGGGTTGTTCAGATTAGTGATTTGTTCCCGATTACCGATTATGTACGAATAAATATATTAATCTGTCCGATGTTCAAATTTTTCTTCCGTCGCGTGTCGCTTCGTGTTGAATTTTCGTCGATTTTAAGCCTAACGAAAATTTTTATAATAATAATCGAGGCTATCGTATCGTTAAAAATTATTTCTGCATTTTGTACAAACAAAATAAATATATTGAAGAATATAAAAACGTGAAAATTATTTTTTAGAAGTAAATTTAGTATCAAAAACGTTCGATTCAGCACGACACAGTCCGACTGAAAATCGTTCCGATTACCGGCGATTCCGATTACCGGGGTTCCGATTAACGAGTCTCTACTGTATTTTTATACTTGTTTGTTTGACATTAGTACTTTCAGTATTGTTTGTACATTACGATACTGCTTGTAAATTAATATTTAACATTTCTAGTTAAACTCCTATCTATCTGTCATTGAATAATTTGGCAACAATTGTTATTCCACTTCATTTAATTGTGTTCTTTAAACGTTATTTTTTCATAGTGTAAATAAAGACTAGAAACTCCACTCCCTTTTCCGTTACGTTGCGTCACTATAGCGTTACCAGCAAAACTCGATTTTACGCCAAACTAGTTTTGCCTAGGCCAAACTAGTTTGGCGTAAGCGTGTCAGGCCAAACTAGTTTAGAATTATTATTCAAGTATATTAATGGTTAAAATAAAATTAAAAGGCAATCAATTAGATGAGCAATATTTATTCAAACATAGTCTACTTAATTATAAAAAACGAGGTTAATGTTACCCTAGATATCGAAGGTGACGGCTCGTCTCCGATTCCAGCAATCAGAAGACAGGGAACAACGGGGACGCACGTCCTAACCTAACCTATTATAATAAATTACCATAATTATTAGCAACCAAATTATTAGAATAGGTTAGGTTAGGTTAGAACGTGCGTCCCCACTGTTCCCTGTCTTCTGATCGCTGGAATCGGAGACTAGCCGCCATCTTCGATGCCTAGGGTAACATTAACCAAAAACGGTATTGATTAGAAGTGACACAACACTTGTACAAAACTATAAAATAAAAATAAGCTAATCAGTACTTATCAGTTTGTATTTCTTTTTTTTTATTATTAAGCCATGTACTTTTAAAGATAATTAACTTTCGAAAATATTTTCAAAAATTCAAACGAAATAATAAAAATAACTTTTAAAATCAAACCAAAATTAAAAATAAACTTATTTGTGTTTTATGATGAACTTAAATTAACCATTAATATACTTAACTATTAATATACTTGAATAATAATTCTAAACTAGTTTGGCCTGACACGCTTACGCCAAACTAGTTTGGCGTAAAATCGGGTTTTGCCGGTAACATATACAAGTAGTAGCCCGGAACGCCCCTAGTGGGCATTCTAGCAGCATTACAAATTCCTATGAGGCACGTTTGATGCACTTAATATATAAAAGTTTTATGCGCTTAATTTTTAAAGTGATGCACTTAATATTTATAAATGTATACAATTCTTTATCTTAAAAACTAAACGTAAAAAATCAATATACAAACAGCAAACAGTATTTCTATATTAGAAAGTGAAGATATTCTTTATTCAAAATAGTTCAAATAAATAGAATTAATATATAATTTTAAAAACTATCCAAAACTATCCGTTTTTTCGTTTTCGCCCCTAGTGCATGTTACAGGCATTCTGTGACAATAATAAATTCCTATTACAAATATACTGAAATATTTATATCGTTATTGGCCAAATGAATAATAGTTTGTTTTTAATTTAAATGTTTGAAATTTGACACACGATAGGGCCGCCTCCGGTGCCCGTTTTTGGCATAACGTTACACGGACAGACACTCGTTCAATGGAAGTTATATATATATATATATATATATATATATATATATATATAGTTGACAGACTACTAACTACTAGAAGATAGGTCTCAATTTAAGACTTCGATAATTTAAAAACTTTTGTCAAATTTCGGGAATCTTCCAAAGATTCTGGAAGAGTTGGCATCTCTAGTTGCCAGTGCATAATAGTACTTGCTTGCTCTGTCACGACACCATTGCAATCTTGTAGTGGTAATACCGCACGTCATGCATTCAAATTTGCCTGTGCTAGTTGCTTGTCAACGGTAGGGAGGAAAAAGTTCTGTAATCAGACTCTTTTACCTGTTTCTGGATGGTGAAAAAAGACATAGTTGTAACTGTTCTTGTTTGTCTCATCTGATCTTTCCTCGTAATATGTTTGCTTAACGAGATTCCAATTGCCATTTGTATGCCCTCACGTAATAACTGCTCACAATCAGACGAAACAACCCAGATGATGAGCAATTTGGCAAGGGCTTCAGCCCGTTAGTGCGAATTTTCTCAAACTTCGTCAGCTTTTCGTAATGTCTTTAACTGTCCGTTCGAAAACCTTCAAACAACAAGTAAACTGAAAGTTCTGAAAATAGTGAGTTTCTTCAAGCCTTTTTGTAGGATACTGGGTTAACAATATAAAGACAGTCTGTTGTCATTATCGAACGTGTAATCGGACCACAGTTGTATTTACATACCCAGAGACTCCCTGAAGAGAGTGGAAGCAGCAAATTGCTTGAGGAAGTAAGGACCCTATAATTTACAATATTTTTCTTGTTTATTTCTTCTACTTTAATTAATGTAATAATTTAATTTGCTATAAGGACCGAATATGTATTTTGCTTTTCTCGGTGTATACCTATCTGAGACATATCTGTATGATAGAATTGTCCGATTACTGCGAAATTTATCTGGATGCATAGCTTGTCCTGACAATGAGTTTATTTTGTAAGATCAATATTTTTTATCAGAATATTACTGTTTTTTGCAATAGTTGTTACAATTACTTTTATTTAAATAAATAACATTTTTTCTTGTGTAAATACATGGACGTTCGAATTATAAACAAATATTTTTTATTATTCATATCAAAATATTACATATACTGTATAAAACAAAAAATGTATATAAAAGAATGCATAAAAATTTTTGCAATAAAAGTTTGTTAACGAATTCAATTTAAATTTAAATTATAAATAAAATACAAGCTTTTGATATATTATTAAAAATTTCTATGTAGCTTCCTACATATAAAATGGCGATTAGATGGTTCAATTTGTTTCAAAGATGTCTGTTTTATATATTTCTATCTTATTAATATACACATCCAATATATAAATTTCAAGTATATTTGCAATTTAATTTAAATGAATGATATACAATAAATCCTTCTCTTTATTTTTAAATCATTTTTAAGAGAGGTCACAGGAAGTATTCCGTACATTTTGTGATGAAATAAACAAAGATTATAATTATATCCGCAAAGTACAATAAAGGAAGTGATAAGAATAGTGATGAAAGAAATTATAATTTAGCTTAATAATATTTTGTTTTATCAGTATAAATTATTTGTAAAATTTCTGAAGTACTTATATAAAAAATTTCCCTATATTTTAATTATTATTTCAGAAGATTTCTATTTCTTAACTCGTTTAAACTTTAAAAAATAATTTCCGACAGATTTATTAAATTATAGTCACAAAATTAATTTTTTTTTACATTTAAAATCTTAATAATAAACTCAATTAATATTATACACTATATAAAACATATTATATTATTTCTTTCATATTTATATATTATAAAACTGTATGTAAAAATTATAATTTCGTCTGAAATTTATTTAATTTATTCCAAAATTGAACGAAATGGTTATGAAAGAAAACGAATAAATAGGAGCATGTGCTGTAGTTATTTTGCTATCGCAATATTAGAATTTATCAAAACTTCCCCATATATTTCTATTTATCATATTTCAATTAGGTCAAACGTAGCAAGAGCTTTAAACATAATATATATATTTCAACAAGCCGATCTTTCGGGTAAGTTGTTTTAAACGTATTAAATTAATTAAAATTATTTTGTATTTTTTATACAGTTATATATGTCTAATTATATTTCTATCATAGCAAACAAATTCGAGTTTATTTAAAAGACATAAAATAGTTATAATTTTTTGTAGATTTTAATACATAATAAGTTTTTATTTAAAATAAAATACAGTAAAAACTGCTTAGGCGACCACCTGCATTCGACGGGCACCTGTCAAAACGGGCAAAAATTTCTAGCACGGAATAGTTTATACGTAGAGTCTTCGCTTAAGTTACCCGTATTAAACGACCACTTGTGTAACGCGACCGCGGGCATCGATTTTTGGTCCGAAATAACATAATAAGCGACCACTTCCACGAATATATCTGGTCTAAACTTTTGTTCGAACCCATCTCGGACACCTCCCACTCTTGAAATTAGGTGCAGGTGTTAATGAATTAGTTTAGCAACAAAGGAAATTCATTTCAGTTTGTTCGAAATTGTCCAAAAAACGAAAGAAATGCGAAGTGCTGTCGTTAGAAGATCGGGTTAAAGTTATCAGAAAAAGTGAAAATGGTTTATCACAACGGCAATTAGCCGCGAAGTTTAATTGTGGGAAAACGAAATTTATTTTACCGTAGACATACAGTATTTTACTTAGAGGTATAAAATATTGTATAGGCCCTACGATACAATTAATCGGCTGGTCTCATCGTTTGATAATATTTATTTATTTATTTTTTTGAAGCTCATTTACAGTACGTGTGCAATAAATAGTTTCTGTATCAACTTACCTTATTTCCGCGATATTTTTATAAAAATAATATTCAAGTAATTCTCGCAGGCAAACAATAAACGCATTAACACAAAATCAGTTTTACAGAAAACCTTCCTTTTTCGATTCCGCGATTGTCATTGATGTAGGAGAAGAAATAATAAAATCGTTTTATTATTAATTAATAATTTTTATTGTACTTAAGAAAATATTAAATATTTAAAAATACAGTATTTTTAAAGTTAAAATAAGATTAAACTAACGAAAATTAAAACCAAAGTGACGGAGAGATACCACGCGCTTTTATATCGGTGACGTAATACACGTAACTGAGGAGCAAACAAAGAGAACCAACTTGAATTAATTATCTCGGGAAAAAAGTGTGCATTTTAATCGAGAAAATGCGAATACTGTATTAATTTTAAAAATACTGGTATTAAATCTGTCTTATAAAATCACGACGACTTCTGTTAATCCAGTTATCTGATAAGAATAAAATACGGTCCCAATGTAGCTCTATCGTTGAAAAAATTCTCTTATTTTTGCTCACCTCGAGTTTTGCTTAGTGTATATGCCTTTTAGCCATATCTGTGGGCAAAACACGTGCGGAAATACGGTATTACAGCACCACCTGTATTAGACGACCACCTGTCTAAAAGACCACTTTTTGAAGGATGTGAGTGGTCGCCATAGACAAGTTTTACTGTACTTATAAAAAGTGTAATTAGTTCAATAGCATCTATAATCAGTGACGAATCTTCCAAGCTTCAAAGCCTCTAATCCCGGGAGGTCCTAAACCTAAAGCAACTTTTTTGAATGTTGCTCTATCGTTGTGGTTAAGGGTCCTTCATAATATTTCACGCCTCAAGATATCACAAATATAGTTTATAAATTCTGACTTCTACTCTAATTATAAACTATTAATTTTCAGGCTTTACAAAATTATAGTTCAGTAAATATTTATAAACTGTCACCAGAAAAAATTTTATTTTTAATGCTAGATTAAGGTTCAATCTATGTTTAAGTTAAAAGAATGAGTTATAATACAATTTGCAAATACGAGATATTTTTAGAAATATTTTTGAAGGTAAATTTGAAAGCATTTAGATACTATTAAGTTTTCTTATATCCGAAATATGCACATATCATCTGTAACTTTTTAATTGAGGAGAGAGAAAAGTCGTAATGTTATAGATATATCGAATAATATACAAAATATATTCTTGAACATGTAAAACTCTATCTCTCTATTGGTTTTGCCACATATGGATTCATAAACTTACATTCTAATGATACAATAGCTTGTGGCAAAGCCATCTGAAGTCAAAGAAGAACCGTGTAGCATTGGCATTTTATCCAGTGACTCACGTGAGGCTATAGGCCTAACGTAAAATCTTCTCTCCAAAAATCGAAAGGACTATCTTCATGATAGTCCTTTAGATTTTTGGAGCTTCCACCAAGAACTAGCATTGCAGAAAAAACAAAACAGCTGAATTGAGTGTACACTTGGCCAATTCAGTATCAATTACGTTAAATTAAGAAAAAAGTTAAATAATTTTATAAATAGATTTTTAGTATATAACATTAGATTTTGTTAATATAAAAGCATAAAAATTTTAAATCAAATTAATAAATGTTTGTAATTTTTTAGATATGATTCATATAATTTCAATTGGTATCATCGTATCAATATTATTTACCAATACCTGCCAAGGAAACTGTGATGCGTGTGGAAAGGAATGTGAAAGCAGTTGCGGAACTCCGGATTTTGCTTTGTGTTGTATTCACTTTAATAGAAAAAGATCCGTACAAAAACACGTACAAGTGAGAAATCAGAAAAATATAATCTTCATAAAGTTAGATGACGTTTTGGAGTAAACTGAAAATAAAACTTAGAAAACTCTCTTCAAAATCAATAAATTAGTTAAGTGAGAAATAAAGAAATGATTCAAGTTATACCAGCATAAACTTATTGCAATAAAATAATAATTAATGTTTAAAAAGTTAAAAATTTATATTTATTGGTATATTAATTTCAAGATTATTTTTTGAAGACTCTTGATTTTTCAAGTCAATTCGCAATAAAAGTAATTCTTTTGAAAAAGCGATGTTTTTGTTTAATTAAAAATGTTTTTTTCATAACATTGTTTTTAGTTGTTTGACATTTATTCTTTCTCGTTTAAACGTTCAATTAAAATAAGTGAATTGTGAAAACAACTTCCTAAACACGTCGGTTTGGAATTATTATTTTGTATTAATGTAAATTAATAAAAATTATAGATTAGGGCTTTCAACGAAAAATATCGCTTTGTTTAGCGAAAGTAAGTTGCAAATTATATTTTAAAAAATAATTATTCATTTTTATAATGAAAACAAAACATTTATTATTTAAATACTGCATTTTTTGATAAGTATATTTATAAACTATGCATGTTTGTCCCTCCATGTGGAAAACATCACGTGGGTTTTTTACTGTGTAGAATGGGAAAATAAGACTGATGCAGCACGATTATTTCAATAGAAGGTTCCTTTTCAAAAGGAAAATGGCCGTTTTACCTTTTTCAGAGACCCTGAAAATGGCCGTTTATGTAAGGAGTTGAAAGAAAACTTCTCCGGAGCTAGTATTTCGTGGATAAAGACTCGCAATAGGTATTAGAAAATGATGAAATCGGTTGGTTTGAGAAAGGAAGAGCCGGCCCATATTTTCAAAATGTCTTTTTTTCCCGCGCTTTTTCCACTCTACAGCGCCCTCTCTGGGCCATAACTTACATGCCTTTCTTTTATTACAATACATAAAATCAAACAGAAAAGGAAAACAATTATCAAATGTTAAAACTGTTTTATAAATCTGCCGAGAGGTTTCACTTCTCTTCAGCTAACAGTATGTGTTTTCTCTTGGTGTACTTCTAACTTCTTTTGTTGCATTGGTTGATCTAAATTCTTATCATTCCGGCATTGTGCTTTTTCATTGTTCCTTTTGATATTTTGAAATCTTTTAATGCTGTTTTTATGGATCTATTCTTCGTCTAAGATGTATTTCTTTTATAAACTCTTTATCACTCATAACTTATAAAATCTTGGATAGTCAGACTTCCTCACTACTATTACTACTGGAGTCCAACCAATATCAGTTTGAATGTAAATCATCTACCCTAGTATGAAATCTGATAAACTTTGTACAGGCTGATTAGCATAATGAACTTGCTTTTTCTTATTTTTTTTAGTTCACTTCTAATCTTTTGAACATTTGGTTGGAGTTAACCTACCTTCGCACAAGATGGTGACTGGAACTTCACTATCTTTGGTGTCGCCTGGTTCAAGAATATATCGGTGACGTTGCCGATGACATCATTTGCTACGTTTCATGAGTGATGTCGGGCTATTGTGGTTGCGCTATTCTGGTATGTTTTGTAAGCTGGCTGAGAGGAAAACTAGGTTGTGCATTTTGCATCGGTTTTCAAGTTAACCCTTTACCATACCAAGGATTTCTAGAATGTTTCCCCCAAGGTTTTGAATAAAAATGTAGGTTACCAAAATGTAAATTGTTAACAAATTCTAATGTAATACAAAAATGCAAATGGGAAACTTATCAGAAAGTTAAATTTTGTTTGGGTTTTATTTGCAAAAGGGTGTGAATTTGGAGTGAAATTCCTGTACGTGCAAAAGCATTGTTTGAAGGAACGAACAAACACGCTTACCTAATGTCTGTCGGGCTCAAAATGAATGGGATGGGGAATAGCTGCTGCCATTACTAACTGCTCCTCATTCCTGCAAACTGGCAAAGGTGCTTGCCTCTCTGTGTCAGCATAGAAGTTTTTCTTGTCTTTTTACTATGCCACACATATGAGAGATATTTGCAAATCACAGAACATTTTTATGCTCATATAAAAAGCTCTATAGACAAAAAAATTGTAAAATACTTATCTACCTCAGCAATGTGCTAACTCTGACATATTTTCTGAGAACTTGCGTTTTACAGAAGAATTTGTTTTTTTGGGCTGACTTTTTGAGGCATTGTGTGATACAACCGTGACTGATCTCCTATTTCCTAACACTCAAGTCACGTATTTTTGTACTCCACAGACCACAGTTTGATAAACATAGCATTAGTTACATTTTTGATAACATTGAACATTCTACAACAAAACCCATGGTTTTGTGTTTGTGGACATATTTTCCATTCCACAGACCAATACTTTTGTGAAATTAAGTAATTGTAAAATACAGTTTACATTTTTAAAATGTTTACAATGAAGCAGTATGAAGAATATGACAGCAAAATATGCTGTGTTCACTACCACCATTCTATAATAATCATCAACACTCTACATCCTGACAATGATCTCATAGAAACGAGAGCTACAATTTATATGATAAACTATTGCACTATGCACATAATCAAATGTGTGGTTTTTCTCATAAACCCTATATCACAAATATAACTAAAGGAGTCTTTTGAGTCTTGCTATTTGAGATAGGACAGTTGGCTCCATACGAGTGATAACTAGTTAGACACAGATTCTAAAGTTTGTTTCCATAAATAATAAGGCCTAATACGATGTAGAGTTCACATTCCAAATAGTCAAATACTGTTCTGTCAAGTTTATACCTTTGTACTACTAAAAATTTCATACTTCTAATGAAAAAATATTTATCTAGTTATAATTGAAAAATATAAACTAAGTTTTAAATTAAATAGTTAATAATTACATATAAAACAAACCTGATATACTGTGTGTTAATTAATAATTAAACGATGCATATAAATTTTTCTCGGGCCATTTTATAGCCAGATAAGAAACTAGACATTATTTTATTAAGTAAATAATTAACAAAAGTGTATTTGATTCTAAAAATTTATTAGAATAAAATTTATTAAATAATTTAATACAAGGGCAGTTCAATAAACAGCCGGCTGGGGCAATCAGTTTGCTGTTGCTTTTGGCTGGTTGTTTATTCATCCATTCTTATAACTAAAACTTTTATTATTAGTTTTTGTTTCTCAATAATTGTACAAAAGTAGATATATGAGTAGCCTATATTTCAGCTTCTTTATCAACATCCATTGAGGGACTGAAATTAAGTCAGTCCGAAATGCATGTGTTAATAAAACAATATAGTTTCATCCAACAATATAGTGTGGATTTTGGTGGGGCTGAAAGACGGCCTACTCTACTCTATCAGGAGGGTTTTAGGTGAGTCAGACTAAGGGAGTACATGTCTATGTTGGGCAAAGGGCTGATAATTCTTCCCATAGAAAATTCTCATTAAAATCAGATTACAATGGAAAGAGGCCTCTGTGCCTTGTGTTAAAAGGCTACTCTACTTTTAGAGAATTATTGAAAATTATAGATTAGATTATTATTTTGTGTATTTTAAAGGACGCGAGATTAAAGAGTTCTTCATGCTCTTTAAAAGATTTTTTAATCAAAGATGCTAACAAATACACTACAATTTCTTGTTGTAAGCCAAATAATAACAACTCTACTGGTATAAAAGTGATGTTAATTTACTTTTCGTGCATATGACATCAAGAGCGGATCCAAACAAAACAATATACTTTACAAAACTTTTTACTATCCGAGGTACTCAGCTTTACTTAGAAAAGCCCCAGAAGAAAATGTCCCCTAAATCTGCATCTGTATGGCATCATAATAAAAGTATTATAATTATAAAAAATGGTGCAACTTCTCTTTTATCTTCTTAAAAAAATTCTCATTCAGTATCGGATTAACTTCACTCCTGCCCCTAAGCTGCGCTTTAGTAAGACAACTGTCCCATCCTTGGTTGACTAGAATAAAGTGATATTAAATTACGTTAAATAACGTATCATTATACTAATATATTAACTAAAAATATTACTCAGCATAATGTGTCATAATGAGTCAAGGAGGGAGATGTACATGTTGCAAAGTTAACTTGAAGAACTCGTAACTCTGATTAAAAGTTTCGAAATGTGATAGGGTGGAGTGGCGTAAAAACGACGATGTGAATTTAACTAATGTTCCACTAAACTGTTAATTAACTAATTAAATTTCTATGATAGACATTAAGCAATACATGTGTTCTGACTGGTAAGTCTTAGTAATTCAGTATTACAAAGAATTCTATATCACACAATATTTGAATGGTCTCCTTATTATATAACTAAATAGCATCAAACAGTAAAATATAAAACAGCGTGGCAGATTTATCACCTACTATTATAACCATCATCTCAAGTAATAATTATAATAGAAATACAACAGTTTTCTTTTCTATCTTTATTAAATTAGTAATTCTTAATTAAACATTAAAATTAATCCCATATGATTGATACGACTTATATAAATAATACTGTATTTAATAATAAATATTTTTTAAATACATTAATTTTAATTAATTATGTTAAATTTTAATATTCAAAATTAATTCTGTTATCTAAAATATTCAAAATAATTCATTGAAATTGTTTCAGAATAAATACTGTATAAAATGCTTATAGAGTCTTTATATATTTCTGTGAAAGAACAATTTTTATTGATGTTTATTGCAGAATGGCATGAAGATAAACATTCAAGAACATGATCCTGTCTTTAAAATTCCACGTGATAATGATAAAAGTGCATAAGAACGTAATGAATTTAGAAGTTTAAAAGAAAATTTCATATCCAGGTCCTATTAATATTATTGAATTAATTCAAAAGAAAGAGATGTTAATAAATAAATAATATTTAAATGTTTGTGTATCCGAGTTTGTAGTAAATGCAACACAAAATTCTATCACAAAAGCTGTTCATTCAGGATTGTGCCTCATTATTTACGTTCAGAGTTATTTCCATAATTTTTACGACGCATTTATGAATATTATAAGAATACATTTCACTAAATGTGGTATAAAAATATTCAGTAAATGTAGGAAGCAGTCTTTATAAACACCTATATATGCCTATTGTAATGTATAAAAATGATACCAAAAATATATTAATCAGGACTTATCATACCTCAATCACAAAGGTAACCAGATTTTCTTTCCCAAGTCTTCTATTAAATTGTGAGATATAGGCATATTCATTCTATTATATTTCTACTTATTACTTACTTTATTTATAGTATAAGTGTGAAAAATATAAGAATCGAAAGACAAGAAGTTTTATATAATCAGTAAAAACAAAGTGATCAAATTTTTTAAATACTTTTATTTGCATTCCACAATTTAAATATTAAATGCGGTACAATTAAACATTGAAACGATTCACAATTTTGTAAATAAACATAACTTTTAATATTATAAGTAATAAAATTAAATAGCTACAATAAAAAAAAAAAATAAATGAAAATATTATCATCATTTTGTATTGATAAAATAAGGATTCGGCTCTATTACGTTCAGTTGTCGTTTCCACTGTTGATTTTTGTGTTGTTGTTTCATCTAAAAAATTATAGCATACTTTAATGAACTTTACATAATAGAAAATTCTGTTAAAGTTATATATATTTCTTCCATATTTCTGTATGTATTTGTATTTTGATATTATAAAGATTATTTATTTTTCTTTTTTTTTGCATATATTAACTATGCACTGTCAATAATAACTGCAGTTGATATTCATCTTATTTTAAATATTTAAATATTTAACGTTTTTCATATACTTTTTATATATATTTGTTTATATTTTAAATAAAGGAGAATATTTCTATAGAAAGTTTATACATTATATTAAGGTGTAAATTTTTCAAAATGAATATCTAAAATCTATAAATTTTTTAAAAAATATTCAGAATCAAATTTATTTATAATTAATTATAATTATATTTTAGATCTAGGAAATATATTTATTTAATGAACAGTAAATTCATTATACAGTATAAATATTTGAAATAGAAGTAAAGATAATATATCTGTTTACAAAATCGATACATCAGTTTACATTTTAAATACTTTAAATTAATTTAATCTCTTTATACATACCATATTAAATGAATATTTTATAAATTATAGTTATTATATTTTACTACGTGTAATTAAAAATTCAATTTTAATACATATATAATGATTACATATAGGCTAATATAAATATATTATAATTTAAAGATAAGAGATTGTTTTACCTTCTCTAATGCAACGTATGTCATAACCCAGTTCTATATTTTGTATCAGAATGTTTCTTCTTATTGTATCGGTTCTGAAAATTTGATTTAGTTATTATTGTGCTTCATAAAAATTCTTAATCATTAATGAAAAATGATTTTATACCTCATATCTGTACCATAACAATACTTCAAATCTCTATGCCAAGCACAATAAGGATCTCTCAGAGAAACACATTCTCTGAAACAAAATTGTTATTAAATTCTAATAATTAACGACAAAAACATTTCATACATACCCGCAAGTTTTTGCACGAACATCACACCGATGCATTTTAACGGCGTAAATTTCGTTTTGAGAAATCACCATTAAATTCTCGTTAAATATATATAATCCCGTTAAAACGGTTGGAGGATCGGACACTTTAATCGTTTGAAGAATTGGAACAAAATAATCTGTGAATCCATTCAAAACTTTTATCACAGTTCCACATTCTGTAATATACATTTATTGCAAAAAAAATAAGTAACCAAAGTTAGTATTAATTCTATTATTTAAATTTAAATAATAAAAAATGAAATGTTTTACCTGTTGCTATGTACAGGATATCGTATAGATATGTACTAGTTGCATTTATTTGGGCATCAACGAATATAAAAGTATAGCGACAACTATGAAAGAGAAAAAGAGGAAACAAACAAAAAATATTAAGAGTTTGACTTATCAAATTTACAATTATAATATTCAAGTATTTTCATACGCATGATTGGATTCCATAAGAAGCGGTTCAGTTTTAGATGATAGAATAGGTAAAATCATTTCATAATGCGTATCCAAAACATGTTCAAATGCTAGAGTAATTTCTCTGGGATAATTTTTGCACTAAAATATTAATCATTCAACAATAATTTAGTTTAATCGATTCGTTACAATACTTTCGCGTTAACTGCTGTATAATATTTACATTTCCAGGTCTCATGTGTGTATCGTTATGTGGTAAAACATCAAAACCATCCGTATTACGAAAATTTCCATTGAAAGATGTTTTAAAGGATTCCATATTAAATATGCATACAGCTGAAGCAAAACGATCATTTCTAAATACGAAATAACTTAATTTAATTATAGTATTTTCTATTCTTCAGTAAACATTATAAATATATAAAATACTGACGGTGGAGAATTAAACAGTGCATATATCACGGTTTCTGTGCCTCCTCCATACAGAACGTATGGAATTCTTTTCACTATGTCACTAACAGCTTCTGCAAGAAACATTTTAATATTTTAAAATTAGCATAGAAAGCTTATGCTCCGATTATTAGTTTATTTTATAACAATTTAACTTAACGAATTTGGTTAAAATAAATTTTGTCTTCAAAAGAACATATCAAACGAGTTTCTGAAAAAGACATCCATTTCTTGATGTTTGGAGAACTTCCATAACCATTATCATTACGGCAAACTCTAGCTACTTTGGAGAATTGTCTCTGGAAAAAAAAAAATTCCTTTAAATTATAAAATAAATAACAAAAATAAGAATAATGTTACCTTTCCAGCGTTAAGTTCAGAGAAGAAAAAATACACATGAGCTTCATATACAAGTGATCCAACGAAATCCAAATCTGTTAGGAAATTTAAACATTTTGATCATATTCGCTATTTATTTTGAATTTTGTGTCATATTATAATTAATAAATACAAAAATATGTTTTCTACAAATCATACTTGTAAAATATAATTTGATACATATTTTTAATACAAATCTGTAGTTATTTATTTAAAGAATTAAATAAAATATTTTTGTTTTTAAGCTTTTATCTTTATATCTTTGAAAAATTTTAAAATATTTTAATAAATTATTAGAAAGATAAACATAAATTTTATATATAAAATATTTAATTAATAGCTTAAATATATTTGATTCATTGTTTAGTAAAAACAATACTAGAGAAATTATCAGAACAGTTTTTACTTTTCCGGATCTGTTATATATAACAGAAGAAAAGTATGGTGATCGGTCAAGAAATGACATCCATTATTTTTACATTTTTGGACATAGTGAACATAGAAATGCAAAAAAAAAAAAAAAAAAAAAAAAAAAGGGGTTTTTCTGTGTGTGGATGTGTGTATGGAGGCACGATTTTGTTCACCCTCTTTGAAGCTTAATAACTTTGTGCTTTTTGTGGAAAAATTTTTGAAATCTTGTTTGAAGAGAGGTTTGTGTATTAGAAGGATTGATGCTATTAAATTTAAGTGGTTAAAGGTCAACGGGGTTGAAAGATCGTGGAGGCTCGTGTGTCGTATGTCGTCGAGTAGGGTCGAACTTAATTGACGATTTTATTAGCATTTAAAATTTTTAATAAATCCACTCCTGCCATCAAAATTGAGCTTTTTGCCATTTTGTAATAATTAAAAATATATTCTATTTTTTAAAAAAAATCTTTTTATAACAGATGGCGCCACATGCAGCTTTAAATGTTGCCAGGAAAGTTAAGCAACTCGTTGGTGAATTTTTAATTCATGTAATAAAATAAATATTAAATTAAATTGTATAATTATTACAGAAACATTACCGTCATCGTGTTTCAATTCTTTAAGGTTGGCTAGAAATGCGTCTAGAATCGTTTTAAAAGTCATGCTGATTTTATAAAGAAAGTTAATTCAAAAGATGTAACAATGAAAACTTGTGTTAGAGTAAAATAACCTCATAGGAGTTATCGATATTTTTTCGCCCTGGATCTGTATATGTGTAATAATAAATAATTTAAGTTAAATCAACTAGCGTTAAATTTAGCTCGTTGGAATAGAGTGGCTCTCTGGGTTGAACTCTGCCCACGAGAAGCAGAAAATTTACACACAAAAACTAGTAATCACTACCCTTTCTTTCCAGCCAAATTAAACAGAAAAAATAATGTGACATCGTCACAATACTGGGTTGCGATGTTTCATCATATTTTTAATTTATTTAATTTAAAATATATGCTATCCACCTCAAATTAGTAGTGGCTTGCCCCTATACATTTTACTTTTCGTTTTAGCAACGGAGTCGTTCCAGTCATCTAGTAACTGCTTTCAGGAGAAATTTTTGAACAGAAATAACGTGATTTTCGGTTTGCATCGGAAGTTCGTATGCAGTTAATCGGGGTTTCCTACCCCTAAGCTCTTTATATCTGTCTTGTCATTCATCTATATAACTTTATTCTCGAGATTAAAGAAGGACGGACGAACGGACGGACGACAGAGGAAATTTACAGGTTTTTACAATTTTTTATAGTGTAGGATAAGTGTGGTTACCCTAATACAATGGGAGTATCAACTTGGAAAGCCTGCACCCTAAAGAATGTGGAACACGTTTTCCTGGGTTGAAAATTTCGTATTAGAGATGTTTTAAAAATGTACTATAAATTTAATTTATAATAAAAAATACCAAAAAAATGTTTTTCGTTATTTAGCATGTGGCACTTTTGAGCCTCTCTCTAAAAATGAGTTACATATATTAAATTTATAACCAAAAAAGTAACATCGTATATTTCTAAACTAACTTACTTTCACTTAAATGACTTAAATGTTTATGCGGTGTTCTTATTTGCATATTCGGTTGAAGTGTTTTTTTAGATATTATTGGATAAGGACCGTAATCCCACTCATAAGTAGCTGTAAATAACCCATCTGAAATATATATTTTCATGAATAAAATGTTACACATAAAAGTTTATTTTAAAACTTTATAACTACTGTTGATAATTCTGAATGTTTCTAGTTTATTTGCTTACTTGCTTCTAATGAAGTAACATTAAAACGTGGACTATAAGGACATATTCCTCTAGCAGAAAATTCTTCAGTTACTTTTTTCTCTCCATTCTAAACGTAAACATAAAAGAATATTGTTGTATTGTAAATAATATAATTATTAGCTAATTTCAAAAATTATCTCTTACACTAATTAAATATTCTCTGCATGTTGGATCATAAGCATTTGTTCCGCATATCAAAAAGATTTCGAGTGTGACTTCAACAAATACCCTCAAATAATTATGGCATTCGTCCTATAAGAAATATTTAAAGCTTATTTTATTAACGCATTAATAAAAATTATGATATACAGTAACACTCACTGCTGGATTATGATTTTGTATGCATATATATCGATTTTCTTCTTCCGGTCTCCATTCAATCTTAAATCCATAGGAATTTTATATAGTTTAATTAATTTTATGTAAATATTATTTATTATATAATTCATATTTATTTTTCAAAATAAACATATAAATAGCGACTCACCACATCTTCCTCTAGCAGTTTAACGTTAATATTATATAGTTTATTTCTATCAGAATAATTATTTATTTAATTAATAATTGTTTAATTTTTAAAGTATATAAATGCGTTTAATTAAGAGAAAATTTTAATTAAAAGTTCAATATTTAATTAATTTACCTTCCCCCGATTATCAACATCTCGTCGTATGTATATAATATTTTAAAGTAATTAATTTCGTGTGGATTATATTCACCATTTCTAAAAATCATAACCCCTTCATCTATAGTATAAATATTAATATATAAAAGTATTAGTTCTAATTTACAACTAATTCGTGAATAATTTATTGAAAATAAAGAAAATTTTGTATCAAAATTTCTTCTTTAATTTACCTTTATAACAATTTATTTTCGTCGAATCTACCTCCTTTTCTTTTACACATATTGCTAATAATAGGTTCGATGCATGAAGTAACAATAAAATTGAATACATGAAGTTATTTCGAATGTGACTTCGAGTAAAAAGATGTTTAAATTCAAACATTTGAAATGTGTATTCTCCCTATAATAAAATAAAACATTAAGTTTTAAATAAACTACAGAATTATGTAAACAATAATTCTAATTTTTAAGTAAAGTAAAATAAACTATAAGTTTTAAAGTATAGCCTACATGAATACTTATATTAAATGTAGTGTAGTGTACTGTACTGTACATCAATTCAATATCGTATAACAAAATTTTACTCACCGGACAAACACCGATTAAAGTGTTATTCTTTATGTACAACACAGTTATTATGCTATATTGAACTTCACACTATCTCGTGTAAATTTGCATATTTTATATTTTAAATAATATAATAAGAAAAGATCGTAATTAATTTAAGATATATTGTATATCTTTATTTTCTTAATATTTTACATAAGGGAGTTGCTATCTTAATTAATTGTAACGGTTTTATATGTATATAACAATTTAGCAGAGAATGTTAAAATTTACCTAAGAATATATCTAATTTATTTTATAAATTAAAATAAATAACTATTATATACTTACAGTTAAACATTTATTTAAAAGAAATAACAGTTTGTAATTGAATTTGAATAAAGAGTTGTCTGATGAAACTGGAAACTAAATTTCATACCTTTCTATGGATCTGATAAAAACAATGAAACGAGAAACATGAAATAAATAAATGTATAATTATATAAATTCGGATTATTTAAACTATTTCATATTTTGTAAATATATATATATATATATATATATATATATATATAGCCTACATCAGGTCTTTACATTTTATTCATAATATATTCAAGATATAGTAACACTAGTACAGAGATTAAATCTGTAATTTTTTTGTTCTCTTACCAAAGACTGCTACACTAACAGGTTCTCACAGCCTATATTACATTTCACGTTATTAAAAAGCTATATATATATAAACCAACGATGAGTTGCTTAATTTTCCCGACAACATTTGAAATTGTATGTAGTACCATCCAATATTATGATATTTTATTTTAAAACTTTTTGATAATTAATTATTATAAAATGGCAAAAAGCTTAATTTTGAAAGTAGAGACGAGTTTTATAATTAAAAAATACATTATAAATACTAATAACGAATGAAATCGTCCGTAAGTCCGACCCTACTCGAGATATGACACACACTAACATCTATACATATAGAAAAAAACCGAATTTTTTTTGTATTTCTTGACGTTTTGAGGTACCCTGCGTCCATGTAAATATACTTGGGGTTATTTTTGACTGATAGCCATGCTTTTCCTCTGTTATATATAACAGAGAAGAAAAAATAAAATGAATTATTCTTTGAATATCTTAAAACAAACATAAATTTTATATTTATATTTTATCCAGTTTTATCGTACTGTATTTTTTAAACATAATAATACGATGAGATAGTCAATAAATCAATATTATTTATGTACATCAGTATGAAAACTGAATAAATTTAAATGGAAATGTTTCTGCGAAGCTAAAAGAAAATAAGTATTCTTGCGAGTTTGATATATATATATTTTTTCAAGTATCTATATTTTTAATCTTCGATTTACAAAATGTTGAAATTTTTATAAAAATTTAGAAATACTTTTAAAATTATTTTAAACAAAAACATAAGATAAAAAAAATTATCCTCTCTACTGTATGAATTTTAAACAGTAGATAAGATTGATTTAGAGTATAAAACAATTTTGAAATTGAAATTGGTATAAACTTGACATTATTATTCATGTACTTCTTAATAATGAAAGCAAAAATGATTATATTTATGCTTAAAATTAATTTTTAAATTACAAAAAAATAATAAAATAAAGCATTTTTTATAGCAACACACTATGAAGACCATCAAACACTTGAAACTGAACCGCTTATTGAACGGCAATAATTCTCTTCAAATCGCAAAATTAACTGTAATAATCAAAATGAAAATAAAGAATTACATAGAACATTTCGTTTCTTATTTTACTGTTTGAAAATGATTCGAATTCCAGAATAATACTAGAAATTACAATTTAATGTATAAAAATATTCATGACATTAATACGACAATTTATCGATCTAAAACTGCTTAAAATAGAATATAGGCCTATAATTAAATTTTTCCCACTTCAGATTTATTATGATCGTAAATTAATAATTATCATTAATAATTATAATTATTAGTCAAAGAAATCTCGGTGATTTCAATCCTATTTCATCGTAATGCCATGAGAAAATCCGAGAAAAATGATATTTTGAAATTATTGTAATATCAAAAATATTATTGATATAATTTTTAATTATAAAAAAATATACAAATTATATTATTATGGAATAAATTAACCGTAAATTATGTTTAAATATCAATTTTAAACAAGTGTTTGACTTTATGTAAATTCTGACCAGTGATTAAAACCAAGACACGTGGTGCTATCAACGATGTCGACAAGAATATATGTGTCGTTTTAAAGGTAATGTCTATTCATAATATTAATTTATCAATATGTTTGAGATAGAATCTAATAAATATATTTTCTCTTCGTGATATTATGAATTAATTCGCTGCTAAATAAAAATTATCGAATAACTGTTTTATTGATGATGAAAAGTTTTTTTGCACTAGAGCACTCAACAATGATAAGCTAAATATAAATTATTTTTGGGTTTTTAGCATAAGAATACAATATTCTAAATATTTTTTATAAAAGTACGTTTATTAGAATAATTTCAATATTAGAATTAAAATTAATTAATTAATTGCATAATCTCAATTGTATTATACAATATTACACGGTGTCTATAGTCTTGGATTTCGGGTCAAGGTATACCTAGGTAACCCCAATGGCGGCGCTATAACTGCGCTTCCGACTGTTCGTGCTCCCGACTGACCACCCGGAGGGAAGCCGCCGGCAGGCTGCCGTGTGCTAAACGTCACTAGTTATTGATTCACGGTAGTTATTGAACAAAAGAAAAATAAGGAAACTTGTACTAAAAATATAGTTAATCTAACCTAACCTAACAGAAGTGCCGCCATTGGGGTTACCTAAGTAGACTTTAACCCAATTTCCATATCGCCTACATAAAATAACTTCAATTCAAAGTAACCATTTTATAAATTTTTCTTTTACAGGAGACTTTTTTTTATTGACCTCAAAGATGTTTTAAATTTTTCTTCAGTGATTTTTCTTTTAAATCGAGTTTGTGGACATCAACTGTTTATAATGCTTATTTTACTACTATTACTACTATCTGTAGAAGGCTTATTTTTACAGCCTGTCAAAGCAAATTTTATTGTTTTTACAGGTAATTACAATCTTAAAGGTTTAGGTTTACATAAGCCGAACTTTAATTAAAAGTTATAATACATGTTAATGGTTTTTATAGTTTTTTTTTTTTAATTTAAATTTTAGAAAATCCTGAAAAGTTTACGGGGACGAAAAATAAGTTAAATGATCTGACGATTTTACGACGGGAAGGGGGGAAGGTTGTTATAGGTGGAAGGTAAGCGTGGAAAATCTTTAGTTAAAATTTTAACAGGATTTTTTTATTATTATTATTAAACCTGTTATTATAATAGAAACGGCATTTTTAAAATTGGTGTTGAAGATCTAAGAGTAGAAAAGGTAAACAACTTAAGCCTCAAGGTATTTCCCTCCCCCTTATTTTTTGATCTTGCCAAAGTCAATATAGTTTTCTTTCTTCTCTTTTAGAGTTTACAATGGTTTAGCTCCGAAAATGTGAAACAAGAATGTTTAATAAAGGGAAGATTGAAGGTAACTTTTTCTTAAGAATGAAGAAAATTGCTTTATTTTTCATAAGTGTTTAAGTATATACCAAAAAAAACCTTTTGTGCTCAATTGTAAAAAGCACTTTACAAAAAGGTCCTTTTTTTCCTGTTAGAAGAGATAATTGAAAATGATGATTAACTATGAATCTCTATGTATAATTCTGAAATTCAAAAAATAAAAAACGCCCGATTTTTTTACAGGAAGAATGCCAAAATCACTTGCTAATTTATGCAGAAATTTCGACGGACACCATTCTTGTCTGTGGTACAAATGCATTTCTACCATTATGCAGAAAATACCAAGAAACGGTCAGTATTATCAAGGACATTTTATTTTCAATTCAGATTCTTTCGGATGTTTGTAATATGCTGTCTGGTCGAAGGCATGAATTTTAAATCTTCGCTAGTGGTGTGCGTGTTTTTTTTTTTTTTTTTTTTTTTTTTTTTGTGGGGGTGGGCAGTTTTTTTCTGGATTGGTGAATCCTAGACGTAAGGCGCATAGACATAACCATCGTCCTATAAGATGGCAATTTTATTCAACTGGAAATATAAACTTGTAAAATGTTTTGAAGCTTGTCAAGTTGTTAAATTTTTCATTTATGCAGTTTTTTTCAATTGTAGCTTTCCAATTACGAAGTGATCGAAGAATTTTCTGGAGTAGGATTGTGTCCTTATAGTCCTTATTACCCAAGCACTGCTACATTTATTGGTATGTAAGATGTCTTTTTTAATTTTATTTTTTTCTTATTAAAAATTTTTATCATAATTGTTAGATGGAGAATTGTATGCTGCAACTTTTGGAAAATTCTCTGGCGACGATCCTTTAATTTACAGAAGACCCGTGAGAACAAAAATTGGAAATAATCATCAGCTTAATGGTAACATTTTCATTTTTATGAAGTAATAAAACTCCTTTTTTTTAAATTTTTGTCTTTAAACAGAGCCAGTGTTCACAGCTTCCTTTCACCACGGAAAATTCGTGTATTTTTTATTCAAGGAAAAATCTATCGAAGATATCGATTATAAAAAGGTTTAATTTTTCATTATTATATTGAATATTCATATTCTTATTCTAATTGTATTAATGAATTTCTATTCTTAGAGAAAATATTCTAGAATAGCTAGAGTTTGTACAAATGATAGAGGTTATGCGTATTCTGGACATGTAAAGATGTGGACGTCATTTCTCAAAACCCGTTTAAGTTGTTATATTCCTGGGCCTGTTCCATTTTATTTCAATGAAATTTGTAAATAAGTCTTAATTAGATTTCATCGAAACATTTATTTGCCTTTTTTTTAAATATATATTAATGCATCCATTATAACCTCAGTTGCTGCCACGGACGTTCTAGAAAGAACTATTAGAGGAAGAAATGAACTCGTGATATATGCTGCATTTAAAACTCCGTAAGTACTAATGTAACTTTTTTACTGTAATTAGATGGTAAGTCTTTCTTTCTTTTAAAAATTTGAAATATTAAAAAGATATGACTCTAAAAGTATTAAACTGAAATCTGTTTGTTTTAGCAACGATTCTTACGGATCTGCTGTGTGTCTTTTTCGTCTACGAGAGATAGAAAAAGCATTCGAAGGCGACTTTAAATTCCAAAAGGATAGATTTTCAAATTGGGTCCCCTTTCCAGCTCAGGAAGTACCGACTCAAAGACCTGGATCCGTAAGCATTAAGTACTGTTCTGTTTCTAAATCTGACTTTTTAAAATTCTCTTTAGGGGGCACTCGCCCCAATGGCCTTCCCTGATTTGCGCCCCTGTTTCAGACCTTAAACTTATTCACTTTTTAATGGGGTGCCAACACTAGCTTAGAAAACAGAAGTTTTTTTCCGTAATCAGTGTTAGCTATCTGGATAGCTTACAACAATGAAACCCTGCGTTACTAACATAGGGCGTAATTAGAAATATAAAATTCAAAATTTTGGTTTATAAGGCTGCATTCAGGGTATTAGCTTGTCCTACGCCTGAGAACTTTTGAATGATAGAAAAAAAAATTTTTATATTTCTTTTTTTTAGTGCGTTAACAACTCTGAACTTTCTACGGAAGCACTTCAATTTGCTTATCAACATTATTTTATGAATGAAAATGTGGAGTCTTTCCTGGAAGAGCCTGTTTTAACATATACTTCAGAGTGAGTTGTTGTTTTGCATGTTGTTTTAAAATATCCTTTGATGTTACACTGTATTAAAAAAAAGTTGTATAACGAGAATTTTTTTATTTTAGTTGTCACGTCACTTCGTTTATTGTTGATACTGTAAAAACAGTAAATGAGGGTAAATACGATGTTCTTTTTCTTGGGACAAGTAAGTTTTTTTTTTTTTTTTTTTTGAAAATCTCTTAACATAAAACTTTTTATGTTAAAGTGACTGAAATTGCTTTTTACTTATTTAAAATGAGAACGTAAATCTTTTTTAGGTTGTGGTAAAGTCATAAAAACAATCTACAACCCTAGCAACAGAATTGAAATAATTATTGTAGAGGAAATCAACATTGTCCATGTGAATGTTTCAATCACTAACCTTCACATTCATAATAATAAATTGATGATACTTACTGAACACGATATTTATACTGTTCCTACGCAAAGATGTAAAAAAAATCCCAAAACATGCCGGTATTAACAATTCTTGGCTTTCTCTTTTCTGGTTTTTTTTTCTTTAATTTATTTCTTATTACAGCCATTGCGTTGGACTGCGAGATCCTTACTGTGCCTGGGATAAAACAAAAATGATTTGTACTACTGTAAAAGAGTACGTATTCTTAATTTTCAATTTTTTAAAATATTTTTTAAACCCTTTTTTCCTTCCCCAGAGAGATGAATCAAAACTTAATTCAAAACATTAAAAGTGGATACGATTTCGAATGCTGTTCATGTAAGTTTTATGTGAAGAAAAATCAATGCTATAAAATGGACTTCTTTTTATTTTACAAAGCCAAAATAATTTTTGTTCCTAGATGACTCTGCAGAAGTATTATGCAGTACCAGTTTGTTTGACAGAAACAACCTAGCTATAGCAACTTTCATTATTTATCTTATGACCATTGTTTTTATTATTTTCTGTTTCTGTGTAAATAAAACTAACTTGAAAAAATGTTTTAGTTGCCTATATAGAAGAAAAATCAAGATGATAAAATCAAGGTATTGAACAGTCTCCTAATTTTAGCTTTATTTTCAGCGCTTTTGCACCTGTAATGCCAATGTACGGTTATTTTTATGCTTATAATTTTAAAATAAAAATGCGTTAAAGTGGCAAACTCCACAATCCATTTATTTTGTATAATTCTTACATTCTCCTCCTAAATTCCGAATTAGTACTAAATAAACAAAAGTAGCGAAATGTTAAATTTCCACAAAATTTTATTGCGATTTCTTGAACTTTTTTCCTCACCTTACAAATCTATGTTAATTTAAAAACTTAGAGGTAAATAATGTTAAGCATTCGTCCACTTCTAATTGTATAAACAAACCTAGATTATAAAGGAAAAATATTAAATTTTATAAGATGTAATGTCCAACAATCCTCACGGGATTAAGAAATGAATAAAATCATAAAAGATCGGATATGCACTTGTACTTGAAATTGAATCTCCACCTATGGTTTATTCTTTATAAATACGTACAAATTATGTAACGCGAAGCTGGATTGAGAGTTCGTTTCCGAAATGCATATGTAGAATAAGAATTAAATAAATTTCTATGTTTTAACCTTTTTGATATTTTACTTACTGAACGAAATATTATACCTATAAATATAGGATTGTTTAATTATAAGTTTGCTGTATTCTTACGCGTTTTAAGAAATGAACTGTCAACAGTTTACAAAAATTGCTGCTGAACTTGTGCAATTTCAAGTTTTATATTTATATTCGCAAACTTATTGCATTGAATATCTAATTGCTTTGCCCCAAGACACATTTTTGTTTTAACTCTTTAAATTTAGTCTCGAAAGATATGGAATTTCACTCAGAACAAAGACTACTGTGTTTCAAAATTTTACAAGCAACTATGTAGCAGAATGAGTAATTTGAGCTTTTAAAATTTTATATTATTTACTTTATACAATTATTACCTAAATAAATTATACACATTGCATTTTTAGTATGGCTTGACAAAGCCTTAAATTCTTGCGAAAACGGAATTGCATGAGAAATCACTTTCCGCGGACAAGAAAGGAACAAATTTTTGTCTTCTGGTGCTCTATCCGTTCCGAATGTTGGCCGTCATCGCGGCTAACGTATTCCTACTGCTGGCTCTTCTGAACGGTTCTTCCGAAGATATTTCGCACCAATTCCTCGGGTTTCTCAACCATGATATTCGACGTCGTCCTGGTCTTCTTTTTCCAGAGATTTTCCTTAGTACTAAATCCTACAACTCCTTATATATTCTCATCACGTAGCCGAAGTATTCCAAGTTTTTGCTTGATGGTGTTGTATAGTTCTTGTTTATCCATTCTTCGCAATATTTCTACATTGGTCACATGTTTTACTCAGGATATTCTTCGAAGCCTTCGAAATGTAGATTTACCGAAGGCTTCTATCTTCTTTTCAGATGTTTTGGATACGGTCCAAGATTCAACTCCGTACAATAGCACCGGAAACACACAGCATCCGATTATTCTAGTTTTCGTATCGAGGGTTAGGTCTGTACAACATAGCACCCTTCTCTTGCCTTTTCTATTCGCGCTCTGGACTCTATCATGATCTAGTTATCACTAAAGACACTTCCCAAGTAATTACAGTTCTCTCATTTCTTTTCATCCAAATTTTGTCTCACTGTAAATATACTTCTAGTCTTCGTCTTGTGTAGTTAAATCCTAAACTGAGCAATTCGAACTCCCTCTGCGTATGTCTCGCCATAATAAATGATAATCTTTTCGTTTTTAAAATAAAGTAGACTTAAGCCTGGTACTCACGTCGTACAATTGAAATGCGCGCCATCTGCCAGCCGTAAATATAAACTAGCTACTATTGTAGGTAGGGCACATGCCAGTAGTCGAAAATGTCGCCAATCGGGACTGCTTTGTTATATCAATTAAACTTTCTAAATTTGCTTACGATCTTATTGTAAATAAAAGCTTAAAGAGAAGAATTTGGATAAGAAAAATAATCGAAATCGTTGGAAGTTAGGAATATCGAATACTTTCGTACCCGAATTGCGTTTACGCCATTCGAATTCTTTACGCAGTAAGTACGTCTATTTAACATTAATATTTAAATCGGATAGCGATATAGCGTATAAATGAAATGTATTAGCGTATAAATAAAGCTTTTTAGCCGACCGCCATAGTTGGAATGCTATCGTCCCACGTGATGTTTATGACATTGCTAAACTGGTCTTATTTTTCGGGAAAACCATAACCAACCACAGGAAATGATTTTCCGATCCGTTTAACTGAATTTTTAATTCTCTTTTGCATCTTTTCCTCCTTTGCACCATTTATCTCAATTAGCATAATTTTCCGCCCTTTTTTAAGTTTTTGTGCAAAATTACAAATGAAATTCATTAAGTTTGATTTCCAATATCGATATTTTCAAACAAATTATTCCAAATTTAATAAGTGATAATGTGAATTTGAAGTTTGCGATGACAGTGATCGTGATTTGTCTCAGGAACATACTGTCATAATTATCATGTTCATATCAAAGCACAGTTTGACAGCAAGAGGAAGAATTAGAAGATAATAAGTTTTATGTTATAAAAGATAAAATTACAAAATGGCGTTAAAAAGTAAGCTGCATTCTCTAAAACTTATTGGATAAGAGATAATAAAAATGCTTCCTGGATGAAATGGTGGTGCTATAAGTATGGAAAACAAATTAAGAGCACTTTAGTAATCATTTATATTGTTTATATTCAGGTTATGCAGAAATACAAATCATTTAATTTTAAAGTCGGCAGCACATAATAATAATGTTTATTACAACCAAACAATATGAAAACATATCTACATATATTAAATACAAAATTTACTATGGAAATAATTTTAAAATCTTATAAGTTTTAAAGATTTTAGTCTTATGTATTATTTATAAATATATATTTATATCAACTAGCTTCTTTTTGTAAACAGGAAACTTGATCTACACCGAAAATTTGCTTATTGATTACATTATATTCCTAATGAAACATGAATATTATATTATTAAATAATAAAATTGGAAATAGAAATAAATAAAATAACGCATGTTGATATGAGAATTTCAATGAGTGTCGTTGTCTTCAATAAATCTATAAAATAATGAATATCATAAATAATTAAAATATTAAAAAATATTTTCACATATTTCCAAATAAAATTCTAAAATTTTTCGTAAATATTTTAATTATATTATCAATTTCTTACTTGATTCCGAAGTATGACAGCAGGTTTCATCTTCGCCCGTGTTTTCCACGTCTTGTAAATAAACGTCATTCCTAAGATAATGTTTTTTTTTTTTAATTTTCTATAATTTAATTTTAGACATTTTAATTGTCTATAATAAAAATGTATACCTTGTCTTGTGGTCAATTCTCTCGCATTTTGATTTGTTCATATTCCAAGCGTAATACGGATCACGTAACCAAATGCATTCACTGAAAATATAATTCTAATTATATTTTTAACTTAAAAACAAATATTCTTTATTCATTTAACCTACGAGCAATTGCATGTGTGTTGTTCACATCTATCAGTATTTACTGTTATAATCATGTTTGTTGATTGTACGAGGAGCTTTTTCTTATAAATGTGTACACTTTTAACTGTTTCTATATCAGGCAACAATTGGAAAGTTTCGATAATCTTGGGTGCATTCGATCCTTTCTCATAAGTACTTAATGCTTTTTTCACTGTTCCGCATTCTGTAAGAAAGAATATTGAAAATAATGCAAACAATTTCGTATATTTAAACTTTTTTTTATATTTTCACATCTTTTATGAATAGCTAAGATTGATATTTTACTACGATTTTTACTAAAATTCCTTACCAGTTCCAATATAGAGGATATCGTAGAGCTTATCTTTCAGAGATCTAACTTGTGGATCCACAAATATTGAAGTGTAGCGACAACTGAAAAATTTTTGAATTAATTATAATTGAAAACTATATTATTTTATATAAAAACTTATATGATTTAAATACCCGAAGTCTTGATTTATGAGAACAGGATCCTCCAAATACGAATAAACAAGATTATTCATTTCGGTGTGAGTAATTAAGAAATTCTTTAATTCTTCACTAACTCCAGAAGAATAATCAGCGCACTTAAAAAAAAAGAAAAAATTTTGTATTAAAAGTCGAGAATATTTAAAAAAACAATTGTTTTTCTAAATCTTACCGTTCCTGGTCTCGGTTTAGGGATATTTTCAGGTGAAACAGGTCCTTCAGTTCCTTTAAAATCACCGTCAAAAACATTTTGAATATCCTTCATACTAAATGCACACACTGCTGATGAAATGGGAAGTGGTCTAAATATCATTTATTAAAAAATTGTTTATTAAAATTTAGTATTTATACCAAATAATAATTATTGATATACTTACGCTTCAGAATTAAAAATACCATAAAATATTTCATTATCTCCATTTACGATTTTACTTATGGCTTCTGAAATGATTTAATATTTTGTTAAATAAACTTTATAGGTACGTGATTCTTGACGTCTTGATAACTGACGTGATAAATATCGATTCAGGACAGGTAGAATGGAATAGTTCATTAATTAAGTGATTATAAGAGATATTTGTAATGATAATGATCATATTAAAATGATTTAATACCTTGAAACCTATATTAAATTCTGATAATAAGATGAATGATAAGATTTGATGAAACGAAATTTAATTCAATATTCTTGTATGTTGAATTTTTTAACACAATAGAAGTTCGTTAATCTGGCACACGATAATCCGGAATGTCCTGTAATTCTCTAACTTCTGAAAAGTAGCCAATAATCTGAAATTGTCCGATAATAAGATAGTATTCAGGAATTTGAACACGTGGTGCTCAAAGACCCGGGAGGAACAGTACATGTCTGGGAAATTAATAGTACATACACACGAATTATTTTATGATCTTATGCAATAAGTTATTCATTAACATTTCTGAAGGTATTTTTCAATTGATGTTAATACGATATAGTCATGAACTATGTACAAACAAATCTGAAGCGTGCGGCAGCGTGGTACAAAGTGCACAACAATGTCTGCAACGTTCAGATCTCATACAATTTATGGAATTTCTGCTAAAATACAATTAGACGCCACTCTAATTCGGATACTGTATATAAAATTATTCGAAAATATTAATTTTCTCAATCCTACATTAGTTTTATTCGTTTATATTTCAAACATCTTTACTGTATTTTAGAATTGAAAATAATGCTGCTCCTTTATTCTTATCTCTTCCCCAGCGCTAGTTAGAACGAATCAAGATGTAAAATATTTTTTAAAAAGTTTGTTAAATCCCTAAAGAATAAATTAAATTTAAAATTATGCAAAAAAAGTGACGAAAGTTATTGTCTAAAATTATATTCGACGATATGTTTTGAAAAAGATTTAAAATTATTATTTGTGGTTTGTAATTTATGCATCCCAGTATATAATGGAACTTTGTAAACTCAGGATTGACGATTTGATTTGATAATAACATAATCATAGCAATGCCAAATAATTAAAATATATTATAATTATAAAAATTGTTATAAATGAAATTATTTGTTTACACTTTCCGTCAATTGTACATTCCGTATGACTTACGTATTTGATCGTAAAAATATGGAATATTTCCAGATGTGACACAAATAAGACGAGACTTAAAAAATGACGTCCATTTCTCTATATCTTCCATTTTATAACCATTGTCGTTAATACAGACTCTAGCGACTTTTGAATATATTACCTATAATGATATTATATAAAATAATTTAAAATTATAATAAATTTATAATAATATTTACCTATCAGAAATTATAAAATAAACTTTACCTTTCTTCCAGTATCAAGTTCTACATTTGCTTCTCTAAAGAAAAAATATACAAATTTATCGTGTTGAAACGATCCTACAAAAACTGCCTCTAAAAATATAAATTGTGTTTTATTGTTAGAAATTATACTGTACATTAGTCAGTAGTGGTCTTGGCTCTATTATGAAGGTACTGTCTTAAAAATTGTAGAATCAGTTCGGACGTGCTCAGCAGAGAATAAATTACAAATTTACGACCACACCTATGCATTTGCTGATAGAAAATTTTTAATTACTAATGTTTTCGCTTCATCCCACTTTATAACTGTATGTAGAAAAAGGCCACAGTAATACAATTTTAGACAGAAATGTCACAAGTGGAATGCTCTGTTATAAAGTGGGATGAAGCTAACATCATTAAAAACGTACATTCTCCAACTATCGCTATAGATATGGAAAAGATGGAGATCAAAGAACAGCGAGAGATACAAACGCATTACCTTCAGTCTGGAAATACATTATTGAAAGAAGATTTGGACATTAAAAATTTTCTCTCGGCAAATGCCATAGGTTTGGTCGTAAATTTGTAGAATAATAGAATCGGTATTATTTTTTATATTTTAATCGGCGCTGCTTTTAATAATAAAAAATAATTTTAATTTAAAATGAAATAAAATATTTTACGAAATAATAGAGATTTTATTATTTTTGCATGCAACACATCATCTTGTGACAACACCCCCACATCAGATACCACGGCCACCACTTATATATTATAACGCGTAATGTGGTAATATCAAAATCTAAATAAGAAAAATGTCTAAAAGTACAATTAAAGACAACTTAAATTTTAAGAAGGGAATTGTTTCATCTTTCTGCTACAAAGTCTTCATTTTGTTACTTTATAATTGTATATTTTATTTTCTAGATCGTGCTTTAATTTATTTGATGCCTGTATTTAATGTGTCTGCTACTTAATGGGAAGAATATCTGGATATAATATAATAAAATGTAAAATAAAATAATAAATACAATAAATAAAATGTAAGTCAAATGAGGTAATATCCTTTACAACATTTGACTTACATTTTCAAGAATAAAATATTCCAGATGACCGGCATGTTAAAGGAAAAGTATGATGTACGGAGGCAAGACACTACTAATTTGTAGTGGAGAGCATATATTTTAAATTAAATTAATTTTAAAAATACGATTAAAAATTACAACCCGGCATTGTGACGATATCACAATAAATAAGTTTTCGTTTTTAAATCTAATTTTATTTTTAATTGATGAAACTATTACAAAATTTAGATTTAACAAGCAGAAAAAACTAAATATTTATTTAATCTTTAAAGTTATTTTACCCTGTAATTCGTCGACTGATGTTGTTTTAATATGTTTACTCTGAATTACAGGATAAACATCAATTTCTTCTTCGTGAGTACCAGCAAATATTTTTCCGTCTACAATATAATATAATAAAATTAAAATTTATAACTTACGTTACGATCTAATCTAGTTATATGTAACTATTTTATAAATAATTACAGTCAAACCTGTTTTTATGCGCTCTTTTTATGTGCGATTTTTATTTGTGCGATTTTTTTAATGCGAATTTTTCAATTTGTGAGGTATAGTTGACGACTAGTCTCGTGCGATTCGTCATGTCTTATGTTGACTTATTATAGCTAAATAAACTTATTATAGCATAAATGCACTTATTATAGTAATATTATTGCATGAATATGCGAAAAATGAAATAATTTACTTTTTAAGTCAACAAAACACCACCTGGACAAAAATATGTAAAACAGACGATAGACCAGACGATGCAGTCAAGTGCTGACATCTGTTGTCAATAAATTCTATTTCGTACGGTTTTGAGTTATTTTCTATGTGAGACTTTTTTTATGCGGTCCCTGTTGACCGCATAAAAAAATATTTTTTAATTGTGTTGCGAAAACTATTATTTACAGCCATTCGTGAAGTTTCGTGAGATTTTTTTATGCGTTTTTTTTAATGCGGTCCCTATCCCCCGCATAAAAACAGGTTTGACTGTATTTTATTTAATTTAGATAAGTTATAATTTATTAATCAAATGACTCGTTTATTTGTGAAAAAAATATTAAATTTATTTACCAATTACTGTTGCAGTACTATCAGTAAGTGGTCTGTGTTTGCACAATCCTTCTGCCGAAAATTCATTTACGATTTCATATCTGTCGCTCTAAAGTTCAATTAACGTTATCTTCCATGTTTTTATATTTAATTAATTACTAATATATATCATAACACAGTATAACTTATATTCGTACATACATTTTTTTTATACATTCTGCATAACGGTCTCAAACAATGTGTACCACATATTAGATAATGATCTGTGGAGATAGCGTCATATATCCTTATGTAATTGTTACATAGATCTGATTCCTGTATAAAATTGTATAATAATTTAAAACTAATCATTCAAATTTATAAAATATTATTACTTTTTGAATATAAATAATTAATATATTAACTCTTGAAATCCTTCTAAGAAGTTAACAAAATAAAAAAAATCGTATTGTATTAATAAAATTTTGCATAATAATCTATATAAAGAGAATAGGACTCTTCAGAATAAATTTACAGACATTTCTCCTACAAATTTAACCTTATGTTATACGTGTTATCTTAGAATGTTATAACATGATATGTAATAATTTTCATGTAAAAATACGGTTCGACTAACATGATATAATGAAAATAATAATATTGCAGTTTAAATTGTAAGATGTTTTTTAATATTTGAGACTATAATTTTTAATAAGAACACAACAAATATAAGTTTAGAACGTCAAAGAGGCTCCATTTATTTTTCACTATTGTCAACACTTCGTATGTCTGAAAACTATTCCAAGTAATTTCCAGACCTTTCAAGTGTCAATTTTTTTTCTTCTTTTTATATTTAAAAGTTTCTAATATTATTCTGAAAGCAAGAATCATTTTGAGATTGGAATATGTTACATAAATGTCGATATTTATTATATTAATAGATTAAAAGCATACCTGAGTACCCCATTTAACTTGACAAATTTCTTTATCATATAAAGTGCTATCCCATTGTATCTAAAACAAAACTTTGATATGTAATAATTGTAAACATAATTTTATTATAAGTATTAATTTATATATATATATATATAACAAAATTTAAAACAAAATTTTGATTATTATAAATTTACAATATTCTACCTGCTCGTCTTGTAACAAATTCAAATCTATTTTGTAAAGATGATTCCTATGACAAAGAAAGAAATATATATTTTAAGGTAATTAATATTGTATTTAATTTATTTCAGTTGTGATACTGTTCAGCATTATTTTAAATCTATTTTTAAATACTTCAAACAAATAATTTTAAATTTTTTGTATATTATTCTATGTTATGAATTTTTAACCATTATAAATTCATCATAAGAATTTTATAGAAAATATTTATTTTAAATATATACTCTAGATCATAGTTTATATTAATAAACAGATTTAATTAGCGACGAGCTCTATCCAATGCCCTATGGAGTCTTTCCGTCAATAATTTATAGGCTTCATTGCAATTTAGGTCAGTGTATAATGAGAAATAATCATTATAAATTGTGAAAGAAGTTTTATTAAAGTTGTATGTATTCAATTAGTGTATAATTTGAAAATGCTCTCGTGTTTATGTACTAATTTCAGAATGAGAATCATTTAACAGCCGTTTTCGTGAGGGGATGGTAAATTTGCCCCCTGCATCGCTAATGTCTTTGTTTACTATGACTGTCTTGTAAAAGCAAAATATTTTGTTGCTTGCAGTGTCAAAAGTGGTAAGTTTTCATACTAATTTTTTATGGAAATAATATTCAATACGTACTGAAATGTCACTATATAAGATATAGTTGCAGTTGGACTGCTAAATATGTCTTTAAACAGTGTTAAACAGAAGTACTTTACGATCACACAGTAAATTAATTTTTCAAATACAGGTAACCCCCGTATAACACGGCACTTCTATAGCACGGAATTACTCTAACACGGTTCGGGAATTAGCTATAACACTCGTACAGTACAACATGAAATGTAATAAAAACTGTTACCAGTTGATGATGCTCATGCTGAGATCATCATATAGGATGAATAATCCTCTGGTAAAGTAGTTACTTAAATAATAAATAAGTATTTTACCCATGAAAAAAATCTACTATATAAAGCTGAAAAACCGGATTCTATCACTGTATCCCAAAAATGGCCACTAGGGGCGCCTCTGGCTACTATTTAAATTAACAATATAAATTATTTTATATTTATTATATATTTTCCAGTATAATATTCACTATATTATTTTTTTTATTTGTAATTTTGTACGCCCCTATGCCTGCCTGAATCCGGCCTTTCGACTTGTGAATAATAAATCCAATTTAAAGAAGGATTTAACAGGATGTTTTTTTTAAAATTTTTGGAACCTAACCCCCCTTTTCGCACTAGTTCTTTGTTTCGTATAACACGGATTCGCATAACACGGCAATTTTTTGGAACGTAACTCCCGTGTTATACGGAGGTTACCTGTACTGTATTTATACTTACAAGCCTCCGTAAACAATTTCGTCTTCATTATACGTTAACTTTTCTAAATTTTCCAATACTTCGCCTTTAAAATATATTACAGAAAATCAGGTTTCAATTATATCAATTGATTTAGCATCGAAGAAATAAAGTATTCAATACCTTGACAAACAAAGCTTTTATTCCCCTTAATATTGGTCCAGGTACATGTTGTTGATATTAATTTGGGTAAATGGAAAAATAATGTCATCATGCATAGAAACGATAATTTGGATTTATGGCAAAACCAAACATTAAAAACTCTGCGTGTAATATACCCAGACATTGCTTAAATCTTAAAAATTTAAATATTCTGAAAGTAAATTATAATAAAAATAAATCAGTAATGAACTTAATGATAAAGATTAACAAATTATTTTCTTAATATCATATAAAACAAAAATTGTAATAATTATTATATATTTAATATTTTTTAATGAATTTTTAAAAATATATTTGTATAAATTATATTATATATATATATTACTAAATGCTCACATAGTTTATAACTGGATAAATTAATTTACATCATAAAATTAAGTTTATAAATAAGTATAAATATTATTTTTCTTATACATACTAAATTATAAATTATTGTAGTTTTACAATTTAAAAAAAAAATTATAAAAATATATTACAGTAAATATTTTATCAATTATTTCTCTCTCATATACTACCTGTTAAATGAAAATTTAATACAGAGCTGTTATTAAATCACATTCTTCATTTTATAAACGAGGTAGATCCGGTATAAATTTTTTATTGTAAAATTATCGTTTAAGTATGAAAAGCAACTAAATGATATTCTTATTTTTCCAATATTTAATTACAAAATTCCAAAGATAGAATTTTTATTTGATCTTTTTCTAATATAAAAAAGATCAAATATTAAGAATATATATATATATATATATTTTAAATTTTAAACCTGAAAGATTAAATTGCATTATTTTTAATATATAACTAATATACAGTATCAAAATTAAGTTAAATATTAAAAAAATAAATAAGTTAAATAATTTTATTTTAATGAATAATACCGGATAAATTAAGGCTACAAATTTGATATTGTTACAGTATTGTCATTATACAGTGAATTTTTTTAGGGAAAGTACATGAAAAAAAACTAAATTTATAAATATTTTTTGCACTGTTTAACTAAAATTAATAGCAATTACTAGCCTATATGAAAACTGTATACAATTGAAGATATTAGTGGATGAGTTATTATAACACCTTCATTTTCTCATGTATATAATTATAAGAACTAATTGTAAAGTTTATCTCTCAGCTTCTGTGATTCTTATTGAGTATAAATTAATATAAAAGAAATATTATAAATGTTATAAAATATTAAATTTTTTTTCTACTTTGAGTTTATTACTTCTCTTCCTTATTACTAAAATGTCTTGCATTGCCTTCTTCAATTATCATATTAATTATTACGCTACGAAATATACAATTCATTATCATTCACTCGCATTAATTATCGCTTAATTAATTCTAGCTGCATGCTAAGCAATTCATTCTCACATTTTCCTCTTGAGAATGAATTACAACACACCGCAATGTTATGCCTATTTAAAAGAATCAGATTTGCTTGATGCTTTTTCCTAAACTTTTCAATGCATTTCGTAAAAGAAATCTTTAATTTTCACAAACCAATATCATTTTTTAAGTAATCCGACCGTAATAATGTGAACACTTTAAATTTATATAAGGAAAAGAACATGCTAACTCATTTTTTTAAAGTTTCGGAGAGTTCATGCTAAAGTTCCGAATTGGCTCTGTATTTTAGGACAGACTGCAAGCAATTATCGATGTTGCAGGTTGATAAGCCAGTCTATGAGAAGTTATGGATTATAAGTCTGGGAATTATATCTGCCTTACGTTTGTAGAAATTCTACATTGTTCAACAAAGATGAGCTAACATGTTCTTGCCGTAAAGTCTTCAATTATAATATTATATATTATTAAATGAAGGCTTCAGAACTGTTATATTATACGAAATACAATAAAGTATTCTATAAACTTTTGAGTTAATTCTTGCAGCTTGATTTATATAATAAGTATTCTATATTTTATTTACAAATATATATATATATAACTCTAGCCTATTAATAACAGTTGTTTTTTACTAATATCTTATAACTTGATATTTCTTTATTAACCGTAATCCTATCTATACATTTTATCAAATGAATGCATTAATATCATATAGGACCTATATATTTTCCATTTAAATTTATAATGAAATAACTGATATTTTCCATGGCATTTATTTATGATTAATATTGTAAAATGCACATTTCTCATTATTGATTATTTTGTATTATTTCCTCAGAATTTAATAAGATTTGAGAAATACTTACGTCCATCTTATTATGAAATATTATTCACTTATAAACGTATTGTAGATCCTGTTTCATAGATAATTATATTAATTATTATATTGTCCATTCAAGTAATAATTTTACTATTTAATAAACCACATCACTATTAGTAAAGCTGAGTTCGGCTATTAATTAACTCTTGTCTGTGTGAAATAAGAGAATATGAGTTTTAAAAATTTTATTATTCTTGTTTGTATGCTTTACACTATTATAAATATATTGAATATCGAATCCTATTTATATCTTGTTTTGTATATTATGATGTAAGTATAATATCAAATGCTTTCGATAAATTTAGATAATAATAGAATCGTTGTTTATGCTACTAGTTTTCATTACTGTTTAAATTCACACAAAATTAGTCATTTCAATTTCGAATAGATATGAATAAGTTGAAGTATAAGTATGTAAAATAGTCATTATTAAACTAATTTAATAATAACTGTATCGATTATTAACTAATTGATTAATGCAAATATATGGTATAAATGAATATAAAGTAAAAACTTGCTGGAAAAACTGAAGTTAGAGATATTTCATTTCTGCTCTGTGGATCTAATATGCTTCAAGATGGATGGATGATGAATAAGAAACCAAACCTCACTTACGGCGTTAGCTTAATAAATTTTGTTTTTAAGCACAAAGAAAAAGCC
Source organism: Centruroides vittatus (assembly GCF_030686945.1). NCBI lineage: Eukaryota > Metazoa > Arthropoda > Arachnida > Scorpiones > Buthidae > Centruroides > Centruroides vittatus. Next base: position 1,081,081 of record NW_027122359.1, on the reverse strand, counting down.
CTAATATACTAAAATGGTTAAAACAAACATTAAAAGTACACTTGCATATGCTCGATTCTTCTAACATAAATATCTGATAGTAAATATAGCATTCAGAATATTTCCTCCGTTATAGATATACGTACTTAACACCTTACTCTTGCCGAGAAAAAATATATTTATTTGCAACAAACAAACAAACGTTTTCAGCCTGTTTTCAGCTCCGTTATTCATTAGCATTTAATGTAATGTGAACGGAAGGACAGACAATATTAATAATCCAGTGTAATTATTTTAAAATGATGATAAATTCGGTTATAATTAAATTTGCCTCATTATCAAAATTTATTATGTTTTACTCAACCGTTAGATGATAATATTTAATAGATTTGTTTTGAATGTAGAAATATTCTATCCGATATTTCAAAAATTCTTTTTATCTACTCGTTTACAGAGTATCTGTACAGATAGAGTCAAGGTGGTTATATAATTCTGGATTAGTAACTATAAAATAATATAGGCCTATATCCGTATTAAGTTAGATACAGCTTCTAAATTATATGGAAGTAATTGAGATGATTGATTCCTCTGAAACCGCTTAACCGATTAAAATAATTTTTTGACCACAAATAGAATTTATCTTGATCTAGGTATTGAATCAAATAGTATTTTAAAATTCGACTCGCGACCGGAGAAATGCATGGTCAAAGTTCACAATGTTAAGTCTATGGGCGAAGTGGCACCAACGGGCACTCTTCAAGCTTTAATCTTTCTATTCGATTACATTGATTTCTCTCCAGCCAACAATGTTCCTGTTTGTTAAGTTCTCCATAGTAATCATAGTAATTCTGTGCTTACCTAATTTAAACTTTAGTAATGCTTTAATTTTTATTGAAATCTATTAAATTAATGATTATTTAATGTTTTTTTAATTAAAAAATTCTTTTCTAACATTGTTTTGCAACATAAGTTTAATGAATTTTTTTATCGCTAAAATAATATAAATTCCATATTTTAATTATGAATTTATTAAAAATATTATTTTTACACTTCTTCGCATCCATATGTAATAAATAACTTTATAAACAACACAAAAATCATTGTTTGGAAGTTAGACTATTTATTAACAAAATATACTTGAATCTTCACTGTAGGTGAATAATTCTTCTTCGAGGAAATTGTGAAAAAGTAATATTTTCTGTTTTATTCATAAAGAAAGTAATACAAACTGTAATTAAAACATATATACTAAAGACAATCACTATCGCGATAACATTGTAGAATTTATCAGATTGATTAGCATCATCATCTGTAACACAGCAATAATTAATCACAATACTCACAATTCCCAGTTTGTTAGTCTAGTAAAAAGAACAATAATTAAGTTTTTGACAGTGTCTACTACACTAAACACTTGAAAAAATTTAAACATATAATTCAAATTAAATTTACATTTTTAATATTTTATATTTAAAAATCAATAATAAACACTTTAAAATACAACTTACACAGACAGAAATGTTTATCTCCTTCGATATTTTGAATAATAAAATTCATTGTATCATTTTTTCTAGTAAAAAAAATACATTATTTTTATTATAACAATACGTGATTAAATTACCAAATAAATTTTAAAAATTGGCATATACCCTGCTTCAAAAGTAGTACATATCTTCATCGTTTCATCCCATGCACAGTAAGGATCTTGCAATCCAACACAATCGCTAAAAAGTCAATAAATAAATAAGATCTAAAGAAATAAAAAACAATTGAAATTTGTTTCATGATTTAAAAATTAACATACCGACAAGTTTTAGCATTTTGTTGACATCTCTGCTTTGGTATACTATAAATTTCGTTTGGTGTAATTACCATTAATTTATTTTTATGTACAAGAAGTTCAGTAATGGTTACGTTGTTTTTAGCAACCCGAATCATTTCAACAATAATCTTTTTAACCTTCTTACCCATAGAGTAAATGGCCTTTATTATTTTACCACAATCTTTACAAAATAAATAAATAAAGTAAATATTATATTAAAAAACGAAATTTTCATTAGGCCTATAAATTTTCGATTAAAAAATCGATACGAATGTTTAACTCACTTGTTCCTAAGAAAAGAATATCGAATTTCATCCCATTTAATGTTTCTACTTGAGGATCGACACTGATTGAAGTGATGCGACAACTAAATAAGACGATAAGAGTAAAATATATTTTGAAAAGATCGTAAATAGTAAATTAATATATAATTGTTGTAAATAAAATTCATTAAAAACTTACTTAGAAACTTCTATATATACAGGTTCTTCAATAAAGGATTGAACAACTTCATTCATCAGATGAATGTAAGAATAAAGGAACTCTTGAACTTTTATGGAAATATCTCCAGTACTATTAGAACACTACGAATTCAAAGTTATAAAACATTTTTAAAAATAACATTGATTAATTAATTAAGATTAATTTTAGTATAGTAATAATACAATATTTCGGCATTAAATTTATTTTCTTTCCAGTTTTCATACGGCTTCGATTAAAATACTGTAATATTTAAATTTAAGATTTAAAAATTAATTGATTTAATTTATCACAAATTTTATAAATAAGTTTCGAATAAATATGATAAAATTCAATTAAAAAAAAGTTCATTCTTTATTATTTGTGATAGATAATTAAAGCGTATTTAACCTGTTTCAAGCTTAATAACTCCCTTATTTTTGTGGAAAATTTCTGAAATTTTGCAGGGAGGTTTGTTTATTAGGGGGATTGATGCTATTAAAGTTTAGTGGTTAAAGGTCAAGGGAGTGTGAAATAATGGAGGTCGTGTCTATCTCCAGTAGGGTCGGACTTAATGACGATTTTGCTCGTTATTAACATTTACAATTTTTTATAAAACTTATGTCTACCTTTAAAATTAAGCTTTTTGCCATTTTATAATAGTTAAAAATATAAAAATGTTTTTAAATAAAATATGATAAAAGATGGCGCCACCAAAATTTAAATGTTGCCGGGAAAGTTGAGCAACTTGCTGGTTAACTTATACTGAGAATTAACTTTGGATATGATGATTACAACATTTTTACTTTCATAATGAAGTAATACGTTAATCCAATCTTCGCACCTCACTTTCTTATAGAGCTTAGATTATATCTTATTATATGCAACTTTACCATTTCTAAATTCTTCGTACCATCTTCAGCCTTAACTTTGTTCTTTAACAGATGTAAAATGGGCAGCAAATTTCTAACTTCGTGTTATATATTTTTAATTTAACATTATAAACAAATGTCAATTAAAATTTGAAACGTTGGGATAATTATAGTCTACACTTTCTTTAGCTTAATAATTTTATAAACAGTATATAACAGGGGTGGGCAAGCAAAAGTTCAGTGGGAGCCGAAATGTAGGTTTTGCAAAACGCATGGGAGCCGCAGTTCTGTACTTTTTTATTCTGTACCGCAGTTCTGTACCGCGATTTTATTATACTGTATAATATAAATATAATATTAAAAATATATTGATTTTTTTAAATAAACATATTTTTACAATTTTGTGAAAATAAAACTGTAAAAATAATAATAATAAAAAGCAGAAATTAACACTTTCAGCAAGAGCCACATATAACTCAAAAAAAGCCGCATTTGCCTATGTCTGTTATATAAAATTCTTTCTACGTTTTGGGTAAATATTTACATTAAGGAAATTACGATGACAGGCCATGTTGTTCATTGCCTTCAGTCCTATACACTCAATAGTCACTAATCCGGAATTCCTCTATGCAAGGAATGGCCGGAGTAAATTTTAAAATGTATACTATCCGGAGAAGTTTCGATCAGGTGATCTCCTCTTGTTTACGATTGAAGGCCCGATTGAAGGTTCGCCGGATAGGCACCTTGCGACCCGAACTTAAGGGTTAGTTCTTTTTTCTTACTCCCTCTCACAGTCCGGTGAAAGCTCTTCTTTTCGAAAGTTCAGACGAGGTTCTTTCTGTACTTTCTTTGATCTTGGTCGATCTCTGTTGACGATCCTTTCCTTTCGATTGTCGTCCCTTCTTTTAAGGGATTCTTCAGGCCAAATGATTGTATCTTCGGGTCCTGTCAAATCTACTAATATGCCTCCCGTTGAACTGACCCTCTCCGGAAAAACTTATCCTTCAAGGTGGAAGACCAAATCGTATTGTCTTTCGGACAACTTCGTTAGGCTTACTTGAAGCCGGATTAGCCGGAGTCTACTATATAAACGTTAGAATTTTTCGCAAATCTGTTAATCGTTTCATACAATATAGTGTACTGTAAATACACGCTGTACGATTCATAATCTAATGAATGATCATTTACTGTTATGGTCTATTAATGACATTCATGGATTAAACCATATATTCAGAGGAACAATAAATAAGAATTATTACCGCTATCAATTATTTTTAAAATAAAAATAGAGGAAGAAAAACAATAAAACGGTAACTACATTTTAAAATATGATATAAAAGTAAAATACAAATATAATAATTTTGTAAATCATAATAATTATTGCGATGTATTTACTTTAGATACTTTAGATAAAACCAGTTCCTGTCATATCTTTGAAAGTTAAAGATTGAAAATATATTCATCTTTTATTTTATTAATATTATATACAGTATATATAACGTAAAAATATTACATATCGAAATGTGTTCTCGTATTCTCTGCATGGTTTTCTGTTTCTCGTACAGCACATTTAATTTTAAACATTTAAGTCAGAATATTTAGATAACTTACTGTTCCGGGTCTAGGATTCGGTACTTTACTGGCTGGTAGTGGTAGCCACTGAGATTCTCTGTCTCGTTGAAATTTAAAATCCCCTTCAAACGATTTTTCTATATCTCTCATACGGAAAGCACAAACAGCAGATCCGTAAATTCCAGAACTGAGATACAAACAATAAATTATTACCAGATATAAATTAAATAAAGAATAATAATTTAAAAGATAATATTTTTATTCTCGAATTTTACTATTGTTTAAATCATTAGGCTATGTCATAAAATAAAAATATTTGGAATAATAAACAGTTTTGTCCTTCTATAGGTTGTGTGTGTTAGGTCATCAAGCTCTAACATCTAAAAGGAAATTGGGAAATTGTTTAGGGATAGACCGGAAGTTGAGGGAGGCTGACGTATACACACCCACCGTCTTGAAAACCCAAAGGGATAGTTGCAGCTTCTTTAGCCTTTGTATAATGTTCTTTGCTATAACACGACACTAGATTTAAATATGTTACACGTAGAATACAAGGATCTTAGATTTTATCGATTTGTTTTTTTCGTTTATAAAAAGAAATTATTAGAAAATATTTTATAAATAAATACTCACTTTGAAGTAGTGAATGTAGCGTATACTATTTTTTCTTTTTTACCTTTAATAGTTTTTTCTACAATGTCGCTAACAGCATCTGCAATTTCAACGTTGATATTTTTAAAAAAATTAATCGAAATTTATTAAATAAATTTAAAGATATATTTTATTTACAAATTTCGTCAAAATAATATGGAAATATCCCGGGCTTGCGACATGTAATACGAGTTTTAAAAAATGAAGTCCACCTCTTTGTTATTTCATTTAACCCAAAGCCTTTATCATTCGTACAAACTCTGCCAACTCTAGAATAGATCTTCTAAAAATATAAATTTTAAATTACTCCTGTACACATAAAGAGGATAAATTATTAATTTATTTTAAAAATTTTTAATGTAAAATAATAACCTTTTGTGAATGTTCTACAGACTCTTCTCTAAAGAAAAAATATACAAATTTGTCATGATGAAAGGATGCCACAAACTTTGAATCTATAAATAATTACGATGAAATTATTTATTTTACTTTTTAAAATAATCTTAAGTTTAATAAAATTATCAAAGAAAAATTTTACTGTAAAGTTGATTATTATTTTCCTCTTTAGTCTTTACAGGCTCCCTATAAATGCGAGGGTTTTGACCACTGAAATCTAATGTTGCTGTATACAATTCTCCATCTAAAATAAAATTTAAAATAAATTTATGACTTTTATAAATATGTAAATGTAAGATTATATTTTTGTTAATCTTTAAAAACGTTTATAAAATAACGTTACCAACAAATGTGAAAGTGCTCTCGTGATAAGGGCTGTATGGACACAATGCTTCTCCAGAGAATTCTGCTACCCTTACATATTCAGAGTTCTAAAATTCAATTTATAATTAGATATGGTAAATATATAAATCATTTATTTTTAAATGTTAGTGTAAATTATGAAATTAATTTATTCTTAAAAGCTGGATATTAAATTAATATTCATTTACAGTCATGTGAAATCAGACACATTTAACTTTTTAAAATATTTATTGCCACTTAGACTACCCCTGTGGGGAATCCCGGAACGAATCCGGTTATGTCGAAAAATATATACTATACAAAAATGAAGCCAAGCCATAACATATGGCATGGCTTCGTTTTTGTACAGTTCCAAGAACCTCTATCTACATATATATTTAAAAAATACAAATTGTAATAATGAGTAAAATCATTATTAATTCTGACCCTATTCGAGATACGAAACACGATCCCCTTTCTCTCTCCTCTCCCTTGACCTTTAAGCACCAAAATTTAATAGTATCATTTCCCCTACTACAAACCTCCTGTCGGGGTGGAATTGTGTAAACACGATTCCCGCCCTTCCCTTTTTGCGCTGATAACGATCATCGTTCCAAGAAGACGGTGGAGGGAGAGACTGACCACATGTGAACGGGAAAACACCAGGTGGTCATCCGACACGTGGCCGACATGTGTGTAAGGAAAAGGTCGAGGCAGGAAGCGGGGAGTGGACGCTCGGGTGTGGGAAAAAGGAGAGAGGGACGCAGGTGGTGTAGTGAGTTCGTCTCATTACGTGATTCGGGGCAGTTCGTTTCGTTACGGGATTCGAGAAGTTCGCCCACGTTACATTATCCGGACGGTTTTTTTTTATTTATTTTTTTAACTCTTTCCACCCAGTGGGCACTAAGAGGGTCTCTTATAGCAAGCCCATTATGGTTCGGCCAGGCCCACAATGGGGTGGCCGGGTGGTGAGGGACGGGACCGACATATCCTGACGGACCACCCCCGAAAAATTCCTGGGAATTTTTCGACCTGTCCGGATTCAATCCCGGGTCCCCCAGGGTGGCAGGCTGCTAACCTTGACCGCTCGGCCATCCGGCCGCGACCATCCAGACGGTTGGCGAGAGAAGTTTCGAAGATCGTTTGGACCCGAGCAGAGCCTTCAAGCAACGGAATATTCGCAAGGTGTCTTCCCGACGGACCTGCAACAGTGTTTCCCAACAGGACACACAGAACTTAATCGGATGTTATTGGTGCACCAGGTCAGTCGCCAATAGTGAACACATCGGACGTTTTTGTGAACTTTACTGGCGCAGTCGACAGGATTGGAAAAGACCCTCTTTGGGAAGACTGAGCTGCGACGCAAGACAACGCAGAAAGCGAACCCAGGAACAGATAGAGCACCGCCGGCAATCAGAGACCCAGGTACACCATTTTACTCTCTTTCGCACAGAGATGCCGAAACGCGGAAAATCGCGGGGTTTTAGGGCAAGGGATTGGGACGACGATGAGCCGGGGACGTCGGGTGTTCATAACGGAAACCGACAGGAAGATGGGTCGCGAGGTGAAGGCAGTCCGACCATGGGACGCGGGCCAAACGTGACGAGAGACCGCTATAGGGATGAACTTGAAGGGCTTAGGCTGCAGATCGAACTCGAAAAGATCAAGCAGGAAACGGCAAGAATAGAATTAGAACGGCTTAAGTTAAGGCCAAGGGAAACTGACCGGCAGGAAAGAGGGTATCCTGATAGGCTGGTAGACGGTGAGGCCGAGCGCATGCGACCCAAAGCAGTGGACCGCGTGGAGGTGAGAGCATCCAAACTCTCTTGCCCACCGGGGAGCGGGGAAGCAAAGGATCAGGTCAAGGCAATGCGGCGAGAAGAAAGGCCTATGCCTGTAGCCGGATTGAGGACGGGAACCTCTAGGGTCAGAGTGGCAAAGGTCCCCATGCTAATAGTAGAGGAAGGACGCGAAGAAACGCCGGGATCGGCACGAGTGACGTGCGCGATCACCAATAGGTTAGGGAGAGAAACACACACTCTCTTAACGGAAAGGGACTTCCGAGCGCTGGTAGAAGCGAGAGAGGAAGCGGATTCCAAGGTGAGAAAAAGGGAATTAGCTGAAGAGCAGAGTATATTAAGTGCAGTAGCGGGGATGTTTGTGGAAGCGAGCGAGGGGGTTAAACGAGAGCCGCCTGACGACAAGAACAGGGGGATGGTCATAGGACCGCCTGACCTGACACAAAAGCAGCAGCGCACGGCCCAGGGTGAGCGGAGGGCGCAGCCCGAGCAAAATAGAGCAGGAGACGCGGCTCCGTTTGCGAGGGGGTATTCCGGTAACGAATCGGATGGCCGAAATGAACGGCCCGCCGCGAACAGGAAACGGGAGGGCGAAGACGCTGATGAAGGGAGGCGGGAAGTCAGAGCAGTAAAGAACGGGGTAGTTGGGATGCTTCAGGGTCAAAACTGTGGCGTCGGGGAAATAATCGACTTGGGAGATATCAGCCAGGAGCCCGAGATTCAGTTGGCACAGCACGCCAATGACCAAAGACGAGAGATCGGGGAAACTAGCAAACCTCTGCTAGGGTTACCGAATACGGCACAGGATGAGCCTCTGGATGCCACGAAGGAGTGTCGTTCTGCGGACGACTTGGCCGGATTGATCGGGCAACAGGCGAACGTGATCTTGGCGACCGTCACTCTGGTTCGAGGAAAGCACAGCGGTGAAGAAACCCGGAGGTCTCGGGCACGACAGACGCGGCCAGTGGCCAGTCGAAACAACCCACACACGTGCTATTGCCTGAGGGAGGCATATCGCCGGCCTGGAGAACGACGGACAACGGTCACAACCGAGCTCGCGGTAAGAAACCCAAATTCCGGGAGAAGGGCCAAGCGACATCCAGTGACCAACAAAACCGGATGACATGCCAATGGCGACAAGGATGACCTCCTCATAGGGGGACCCGCGCGGATAGGTCTCGGGGACCGAAGGGGTCCTACACCATCGCGAGGCATCTCGGTGCGTGGAGGGGGTGAATCTCTTCCCGGATGTTCCGGAGAACGGGTCAGTCCGATCGGAACGGACCACCGCGATTTGTAAGGTTGTGTGGCAAGATGCAGGGTATCAAACAGGCTCAAGCGAGCACAGTTTGATCCTCGGCAGGGGAGGTGTTGGGGTGGAATTGTGTAAACACGATTCCTGCCCTTCCCTTTTTGCGCTGATAACGATCATCGTTCCAAGAAGACGGTGGAGGGAGGGACTGACCACATGTGAACAGGAAAACACTGGGTGGTCATCCGACACGTGGCCGACATGTGTGTAAGGAAAAGGTCGAGGCGGGAAGAGGGAAGTGGACGCTCGGGTGTGGGAAAAAGGAGAGAGGGACGCAGGTGGTGTAGTGAGTTCGTCTCATTACGTGATTCGGGGCAGTTCGTCTCGTTACGGGATTCGAGAAGTTCGCCCACGTTACGCCATCCGGACGGTTGGCGAGAAAAGTTTCGAAGATCGTTTGGACCCGAGCGGAGCCTTCAAGCAACGGAATATTCGCAAGGTGTCTTCCCGACGGACCTGCAACGGTGTTTCCCAACAGGACACACAGAACTTCATCGGATGTTATTGGCGCACCGGGTCGGTCGCCAATAGTGAACACATCGGACGTTTTTGTGAACTTTACTCCTCCCTACAAAATTTCAGAAATTTTTGACAAAAGCACAGGAGTTATTAAGATTCAAAGTAGATGAAAAAAATTGTGCCCCCCACACACACATTAACATCCATAAATATGGGGGGAATAAAAAGACAGAAGGTTTATCTTGCATTTCTCGACGTTTTAAGGTCTCCTAAATCCAAAAATATACAAATGTGTGAGGGAGGTCATTCTGTAATTTCTTACATAAATTTTTACCGATATATTTAATAAAATAAGACTGAAGAGAGACATTAAGCCCGAAATGCATATCCTTTCAAATTATAGAAAATAAATCTACTTTTTCCATCAAAATGAGAGTTACTGTGTGATTTTTTTCTCAACAGCAACCTTGTGCTAATTCCAAAAGAAATGTAACTAATTGAGGAAACAGTAAGCAATCAAGTACTAAAAATGTATATTATTCATGCCTTTTGTCCCTGTACATAATACTTCTCCTAATAACAATCGAGTCGTGCCGATCATCAGTCCATTTTGGAGAAAATTTTGAATTGAGATCACGTTACTTCCGGTCTAAACCGAAGTCACTCCACTTCAAACAAAAATATGTTCGTATATAATTAATCGAGGTTTCCAGTCGTGAGGTTACCATACGTCGTATTGATTGTTATGTATCTAACTCCGTTCTCGAGATTAACGAACGATGGACAGGCAACAGACACAGATATTATATATTAATTAATATGACAATATTTAATAAACGTATAATTATTTAAAATATCCTGAAAGTAACCAATAATATAAAACATTTGAAACACTTACAGTTTCTTGATACTTTCTGCATAACGGTTGAAACGCATTAGTGCCACAGACTAATATACTATTATTTGAAACTGTTCCATAAATCCTCAAATAATTTTGGCATTCTTCCTATAATAAATTTTCCATTATAAAATATAAGCAATAAATTTATATTTAAGAATAAAACAGTTCATAGCCTAAATCAGGTATTCCCAAAGTAGTTGCCATCGATTCCCGGGCGTTTTACGGAGTTGATAAGAAGCTTATCGAAAATAACTCATTAAAAATCATTAGTTCATTGTTTATGAAGCTCGGGTCGTTAAAAATTTGTACTTTAAGTAGATCTTTTCTATGAAGATGGTGTAAGGATAATGGCTTGCCAGATTTTTTTTTATTATTATTATTAACTGTATTAGCAAAGAAAAGGAGGAGGGAAATCGATAATAGGTCGATGATGAATTCTTGACGGATCTGCCAACAAAAAATTTAGGACTCTTTGGTCTAAATAAATTGCGTTAATAATTTAAAATATACAATTCTCGAATATATTATATTTATTATAATATTAATAAATTTTGTCTAGGTTGATTATATATGATTGTAGGTTAATGTTACCTATGGTTCCAAAATGGCGGCTCTTCTCTGATTCCAGCAAATAGAAACAAGGAAACGGTGGGGATGCACGTTCTAATCTAACCTAACCTATTCTAATAAATTACCATAATTATTACCAACAAAATTATTAGAATAGGTTAGGTTAGGTTAGAACGTGCATTCTCTCTGTTTCCTTTCTTCTATTTGCTGGAATCAGAGACGAGCCGCCATTTTGGAACCATAACTAACATTAACCTAATTTTATTCATTGCTGATTATTATTACATATTAGAAGTATCGATTACTTAAACTTTCAATATAAGTTTAAAGTATTTACCTTTGACTTTCCTTTTATTAAACATAAATTTGTGTCATTTTTATTACTAGGCCAATGTAAATTCTGTAAAAGAAAATTAAAATTCACAAATTTTTATTATTATCGTATACAATTACCTTTCCTAAACGTTAAAAATTATTAAAATTAAAACAACTTTACTTTTACTGGTTTTAATTCTTCTATATTCATTTTATAAATGTTGTTTCTACAAAAATTTTTATAAAAATAATTAAACTGATATTTTTTCATATTACTAATTACTCTTCATCTACTTACTACTTACTTATACTTACCTACCACCTATTATAACTTCATTTTCATATTTTTTTAAGATAACGAAATTATTTAGTTCAGTTTTATTAACAGGAAATTTCATATTGCCATGTTCTATAATGAAAATTAAAGAATATGCTATTAATACAAAGTTGTATAACCAAACAAAGTATCACGTAACCAAAAAGTTTGTGCGAGTTTTCAATATTATCACTTCAAAGAAGTCAAGATTTTGAAGAAAGGTTTCTATGTAAATGATGAAATCATTCGCTTACATTTACGTCGCATAGGAAAATTTAAAAGCTGAGTAAATGGGCACCACATATATTGACTGCCAATAAAACAAAAAATCCAAAGACTTGCATTCTGTTTTCTTTTTTTCTTTTTTAATGTTTCCTCCTTGTAGATATTAATGCCTTTTTTCAGACCCTCTTAATGCCCAGGTTCGGCATTAAGCCAGGTGATGAGGAACGAAGACTAACATATTCGGGACAGACCACCGCTGAAAGTTCCCAGGTTTTTCACCATCCGGATTCGATCTCGGTTTCTCCAGAGTGGTCGGCTTTGTTCTTCTCTTTCCACCCCACATGAATGTACCAATTTTGGACAGGTTATTCACCCTGCGATGAAAAATAAATTATGAACACCGGGCATTCGTATCATCGGTTGTTGTTCTTCGATCATATTGCAAACAAAAAAGCCTAAGATCCACTAACAAAATTTTTCTGCGAGTCTGATGGACTACATTGATATCGTCTACTATGATCTTCTTGCTTTTAGTTAAACAATTACTGCAGTGGTCATGGTACAGTTTCAAAAAATATCTTTCATTTATTCACGAAAAGATGCTGTGTACTCTTTCAGGACAATGATCGCTTTTTTTCTTTTTTTCGTGACTGCTGTGAGGGAGAAATGACACAAGGTGAACACGTTGAGAAATCATATCAGACAAAATTTAAAATTTGGACAGTTTTCCAATGTTTTAATGTATGTACATTACAACGTTCTCAGATTTAAAATGGTAGAATTCTATTCGGAAGACCTCGTATATTGCTTAATTTTTTCCTTAAAACTGCACAAACTTATTTGGTCATTTAATGTATCAATTAAATTTTTAATTAAAAGTTACCTAGAATAACGAGTACATTAGGGCTGAGAGAACGTACTAAATTCCAAGAGTTACTAAAAATACTGATGATAAAAGTACAGATGCAGCAAATACTTTTCGTTTGCATATCTGGCACAAAACGCATTCAAACAGAAGAAAACACATCTTCGAGTCAATAAACTATTGAATAAATAAATAAAAATAAATTCAAACATTTAACTTACTTTTTTAATTTTGATTGCTTGATTAAATTCATCAGTTATACAGTACTTAAATTTCTATCTGAAATTTCTTACATTATATAACATGAACTCATAATATTTTCATATTACTTACATAAGGTTATAATTAGCATTTCAAGTTGATTATCCTTTTTAAAATTATTTGTAAAATGCTATTTTAAAAACGCGTATATCCAGTTAAATGTTAAGTTTATTTTATCGATATTTAGATAATTGCCAAAATACAATAAAATATTCAACGAAGAAGTTCGAAAAATATTCTATTGCAAAATACAATCTTTGAGCCATAAACTCTGGTACATTTCAAGGTTGAAGGTGATATTTATTAAATATAAATCATTTATTTATTCTAATGACTCTAAAAAGCAGCTTATTTTCATTTCATCATATTTTCACAGAGCTGTAGTTATTTTTAATACAACAATTGATTAACTTCTGTACTATTTCTAGCAGGCATAGGCCTACATCATAATTATGCTTTGTGTTGTGTTGCACATTTCGTAAACTAATAAAAAATTTGCGTAATTCGTGAAATCGGCAAATCAACTGCTAATTCCACAAAATAGGCCTAATTTGGAAAATTGCCATTTATACGTTCTCCAATGAGAATCGACTTTTGTTCGCTCTTTGAGTTATGACTTAAAAAACGTTAGGCGAAGATTTATTTTAGTATTGTCTTCTTATATGAAGCTTAATGATATTTTATACTTCCTAATGATGTTTATTACGTACTGTACATGTTTACATTAAATGCTGGATAAGTCTTAAGCATACATAATAGTAATAATTCGTACGCTGTACCGATATTCACAACAAAAACTTCAAAATTAGAAACTCGAAAAAAATGTATATGAAAACGAAATAAAATAAAGCGCTCCTAAATAAATAAGTTCATAAATTTGCTACAATTCTGTGATAATATCACTTGATGCGATTGCCAATTTTGTCAATTTGGCAGAAATATTGCCAAATTCCTGAATTGGTACATCAAATGAGCAACATTCCCGCATTCGGTGAAACGAATGCAAACATACTGACAACAAATAATGTAATTAATGTTTCATAATTTTATGGAAGTGCTTATGAAATGTCGTAAAATTCGTGAAAATGGCCAAATGGTTTATAGTGCTGCTTTTGACTAATGCGTGTATTTTGTATTGTTTATTTATGGCATGATGGTGGACTGGTGAAGATAACTGATTTTGTACTTCATTATGTCTGTCGATTTACGTGGTGCTGGTAATATCTCCATGTGCAATTTTTGCCGTGGTGGTGGTGGTGTGATGGTAGTGACTGTTAATTTTATCACGTGATACAAGGCAGCCTGCATCTATGTGCTGCGTGCTCCTTTGCGGGCTACTAATTTATAACACGCCCCAGCAACTCTACTTTTCAGTTTACAAATTCTGATACAAAATCTATTTATATTAAACACAAAGCACAAAAGCACAAGATTCAGCTGTAAGCCGGGAATTAAATTGTCCGTATGGTTTTGCCTATGATATGTGTAACTATTCTGTGTTGATTGCCGTTTAATAACTCAAATAAAATATTCTTTTTATTTTTGGACAAGAGCCAATAGTGAGAAATATAAAATAGAGTGGTTACACCATCAATAGGGTCAGTTTATTGTTGTTTGTAAACTGTCTGCTCCTAAATTTTGTTATAAGAGAAGAGTATAGTACTGGACAAATACTATTGTAATTGATATTTGAAAAAAGTACTGTTCACCGAGACTCTATGCTAATATAGTTAACTCACAGACAAGGTGCGGGATTGGGGCAACAGTTGAAGAAATAAATTCAGAAAGAGTGTAATTGCTGGGAACATGTCTTGAGGCATGCCATAGTTCATGTTATTCGTATGTTAGCTGAATGTAGCTTGGTTTTTCGAGGAACAGAAAATAAGTATTGCAAAATGGGAATTTCTTAGAGCTGCTAAAGCTCATACGCCAGTTTGATCCATTTTTAGCGGGTCACATTTCGAAATATGGAAATTCTGGCAAAGGAAATCCTTCTTACCTGTCCAAAACCACCTGTGAAAAAATCATTCAACTAATGGCACAAAAGGTCTATGCGCTCATTGTTGACGAAGTAAAATACTCTGGTTATTTTAGTTTGTCAGTTGATTCAACACCGGATCTATCACGCAGCGATCAGTTGTGTTATACTTAGGTGCTTAAAAAATAGACAGCCTATTGAACGCTTTTTACCCTTTCTGGAAATGAAAAGCCATTCCGGTGAGGAAATGGCAAATCAGGTGTTGCATTACTTGAAGTTTGTAGGCTAAACTTTTCAAAATTTAGGAGTCAGTGTTATGACAATGCTGCTAACATGTCTGGGTGTTACAAGGGGATATAGCAAAAAATTTTAGAAACAAAATAAGTTTGCTATATATGTAACCTGTGCAGCTCATTCACTAAATTTGGTTGGCCGAAGTGTTGTTGATTGCTGTCAGAGGCAGTTAATTTCTTCTCTACAGAGCAGTTACTCTATACCTTGTTACCAGCCTCAAGCAGTCAACGGAAAATCCTTAAAGGTTGTATTGGAAATGAAAGCGTCTTACGACCCCTCTCTGATACCAGATGGAAAGCACATGCTATTGCGAGGGTCTAAAACCCCCTTTTCCCTTTTTGTATAGTATCGCTCTTTTTATAAACCTTTTAATTTTATGTAAGAATTTTAAGTAAGAATTTTAAGGAAGTCTTCCAAGGTCAACGACCGCAACTATCGCTTCGAAATAATTGTTAAAATATATATATCAACAAGAAAGAAACAATCGTTTGTATTACGGTAACTCGATAGACAATAGAGTCAACAAGACGGGAATAGGCGATGTTTTTCATCCCCCTTTGGTTGCACGTGACACGTAGCTACAGCAATAAATCACCTAGCTCGTCGTCGAGCGCAACATCTGACATAAACAATATCGAGATTGTCGACCAAATTGTAGAAATTATTGTCAGCTAGACGCTAATTGATGGGTGAGAGCTGTCAAATCTATAGAAATTTATATTTTAAATTCACCTCTGCACAGTACTCAAGTCTATAATTTAAACAAACTTCTCGATCGCCGGCGTCCGTACTAGCCAGATCCAGACATGAACGCACCAACAGGTGTGCGTATAAATCCTGACAGTATGACAGTTCTCACCCCCTTGAATTTGGTATAAAAAGGGCTCGCACCCCCGTTAGAAAGGATGACGTCAAAGCCCTCAGACCAGGACTGACCAACTTTCATCCTCCGTCCCTTCGACACTAATTGACGCCGACGACAACAGATAGCGAGGTCAGATAGACGACAACAGATAGAGAGTCTCTCTCTTCCCTCAGTTGATCTAGGTCTAGTTTAGAATAGATAGAGAAAGGGGATTAAAAGCCTTTCTTTGATCGCGAATACGTACGGCGTAACCCCGCTAACCGCCTTATTAGAAATTCCGTTAAGGATTATTGTCATTACTATTATCTTTATCATTATTATTATTATGTTGGGTTAAGTGAGAGATACTCGGTTAACACCGGTGGCTGTGTACTATGCCGGACCAAAGTCAAGGCATAGTAACCAAAACAGAAATTAAAGAAGTGTATCAGTGTGTGTGTCTGTATTCAGGAATTTTCTCACAATATGACATGTATTCAATATAGTGGCCTTCTGTAGTGTGATGTATATGTTTTTATTCAATTGCAATGTGCCCAGGCTTTTGTGTAGTGTGTGTGGTATGACACCTGTAGTGGAGAGAACAACAGGTACAATAAGCACCCTATCCATCCTCCACAGATGCCTTATTTCCTGGGCGAGTTCTGTGTACTTGCTAATTTTTTCAGCACATGCGTTTTGTATATTGTGAGTGTTTGGAATGGATATGTCTATAATGTATGTGATTTTATTGTGTTTGTCAACGAGTGTGATGTCTGGTCTGTTGTGGTAAATTGTTTTATCTGTGATTATGGCTCTGTCGTAGTACATTTTGTGCGTGTTGTTTTCCAATACTGTCTGTGGAATGTATTTGTAGTATGGCTCGTGGATGTCTACTAATTTGTGTTTCTTTACAAGCTCTTGGTGTATTATATTTGCTACTTGATTATTATTATTATTATCATTATTGTTGTTATTACTAGTATATGTAACTTTTAAATAGTATCTTTATTAAATCGGTTTAATATCTTAAATATGTGTGATTACTCGAACACGGCCAACACCTTATCGACTTATCCGCGACCTCCCACTCGAGATGTTCCTTTTTTTTTTTTTTTTTTGTCACCTAAATTGCCATCCACAGACCCCGTGAGCGGGACTCACCTTCCCGTCGTCGCTTAACCCCGATTCTCACACTATGGCAACAGCAGCAATTTTGAAATCTTTCCTTAAAATTTTAGAAACATTAGAATATATAACAGTTTTAGAATATTTTAAACTTTTCAATAGTTTATAAAAGTTTTCATTATGTTAATATAACTTATATATTGATTCTTCTATCTTCTATTTCTTTTAGACTGTGTTTCGGCAATTGCCTTTCTACTAACGGCGTATTTTACTTGTATTCTGAATAGGCAATCTCTCTCTCTCCCACGCTAGCTAGGTATGGATTATATAGTGCGATGGTAAAGGGTCTTCGCCCCTAAGTGGCTGGGCTGATTTGCTGACGTCATAATTTACTTTGTGTCTTTGGTCATTATTTCGTTCCTGGAAGCGCCCAGTGCGAACGAATTTTAAATCGCACTGTATTATCAGAGTGTCTACTAAATCTTAAAACCATTGTTCAGCTGAGTGTTCATTTTCTCAGTTGAAGTATATTAAAAATCCCATCAGAACAACTATGCAACAAGGCAGGCTTGATGCCTTATCTATATTAGGTATAGAAGCAGATGTGTTACATAAGATTAATTTTGAGGATCTGATCAAAGATTTCGCAATTAAAAAAGTAGGAGTAAACTTTTCAAATATAAATAAAGTGGAATATAAAAAATAAACTTTATTTCCATCTTACTGTAAGTTTTATTTAATTTCGATTAAAAAAAATTATTTTATGGTTTTTTATTGTTTATATTTTGAATTACATATCTATGGGAACACTAAAATCTTTTAAGTGTTTATGGCCTCTATAGGTCTTAATCTGGTCCTGCTGCCAGCTCTTAAATTTTGTGATGTGGTAGCTCAATATTTTTTATTCTGGCTAAAATCGAACGCCCAACACCAAGTTCTAATGCTGTTTTCTCAACGAAAACTTTTTCAGTAGCCCACAATACGGAGTTTCTTCTCACCGCAAAGCTTCTTCGTGATGACGCATATCAAGCAGCAGTTTTTTTTTTTTTTTTTTTTGTAGATTTATATACTAATATCTCGTTAATATGCACGAAATTACATTGCTTAACGTTGAAGTTACAGCAAATTAATAGTAAAAGTGGATTTAAGTACTCTCTATGGCGGCACTTCTCGAATCTCGACAACATGCGTGCTTTGAAAGTTAATCTAGACGTCGTTGTCTTTAGTTTACAAGAATTCTAAAGTAATTTCGGTTCTAGATTAATTCTATAACTTTGTTAAGAGTAATTTAATTATTCAGATTCAAAAATTCATATATTGTTGTGTGAATCATTTCTTTCGAAGTTTACATTTGATATTTTTTCGTTTATTGTTATAATGGCGGAGTTTGGATAACATTAACAATTTTCTCGGCAAAAGTGTACTTCGAGGAATTTTTTTCATTTTTTAGTATCGGAATATCGTGAATTTAATTTTGA
This sequence comes from Centruroides vittatus, assembly GCF_030686945.1. Taxonomy (NCBI): domain Eukaryota; kingdom Metazoa; phylum Arthropoda; class Arachnida; order Scorpiones; family Buthidae; genus Centruroides; species Centruroides vittatus. The sequence continues at coordinate 1,062,246 of NW_027122359.1, read as the reverse complement.
CAAGAGAATTTCATCAGTTGGTATGTTTGCCATAAAGTTTATTTTGCAACCTGCACGTGCAGATTGTTCGAAATGTGATGGTTGTAAATTATCAAAAGGATCGTGATTCTGTTTCCTTCAGATGTCATAAATGCAAGACGAACAGTTCGTCATTTGAAGTAATTTTTTAAACGTAAATTTGGGAAAATTTGTTGGGGAACTACTTTTCGTTCTTTTGGCATCTAATTTGCATAGAACTGTACAGTACGTTCACCTGTTTGGCTGTGGGCGTGAGTAGTCGAACAGCTGTTGACTGACTGAGCGAATTTCATACGACACATTGTGATTGTTCCATTGTCTAATTTTGCCGGAACAAAAATTGGATGGACTTGGAAAGATTGTCGAAATCGACGAAATTGTTGTCAGCAGAAGGGAAAAACTAGGAGAACAGTTCGACCTGTTTGTTCAGCATACGAGTAAGTTTTATACAGGAGTGGGAGGTGTTTTAGTTTGGAAAAAGCCAGATATTATACCTTCAGCCCTGAAGTTAGTACCAACAAATTCGAAAATCGTAAGAGGAAGAATGTAGACATGTGTGTTAATAATGTGAAAAAAGTTTTTACGATGGAAAAATTACGAAAGAATCATCCGAACAATGTTTTCTTTACCGAATAAATCGGAGAATAGGAATTTAAAATGTCAACGGTGAGTGAAAGATTTATTTTTTTAAATGCCAATGTAGTAAGTAGCTGAGCCGGTCGCCATCTTGTTTGTGGAAGTCGCGTTCATAAACAAGATGGCGACCGGAAGGTACTACCTAAGTTCAATTTTACCAAATTAATTTATGCGTTAAAATCCTCCCGATGCAACAAACAGAATTTATACAGCTTAAATATTTTTAAAATATTGAAATAATTTAAATTTTTTGCTATTATGTGAATATTGTAATAACCTTACAGCTGACTTCTTTCCTTTTATTTTCGCATATCAAATAGTTTTGCTATTTTTCTATAGTATGTACAAAATTTGGGAGAATTTTGACGTTTACTGTATATATAGGTATAGGATTAATGTTAATGGCGGCTCGTCTCTGATTCCAGCAAATAGAAGGGAAAAAGTGGGGACGCACGTTCTAACCTAACTTAACCTAATAAATTACCATAATTATTACCAACAAAATTATTAGAATAGGTTAGGTTAGGTTAGAACGTGCGTTCCCACTGTTTCATTTCTTTTATTTGCTGGAATCGGAGACGAGCCGCCATTTTGGAACCATAGTTAACATTAACCCAAATGTGGTTATTTTAGCTTACAATTGTTATGTTTATCGCAAAGTGTTGAGATAAAATCAGGGGAATAGTGGGGTGTCCGGATTTAATGAAAGTCTATATTTTCCCCAAAGTCCCAGAGAATAAGCATGAAAAATTCGGTGCGGATCGGAGTAAGGGTTTAAGAGTTAATAAGGGGGGTAAGATGTTCTTGTTTCGTGATAGTCTATTTCCTCAGATTTCAAGTTAAACAAGAATAATTTGGTCCATTGGTGAATATCTGAGCACATTTTTGTACATCGCGGTTCACCAAAGTGCTGTTTAATGCATACTGAAATATACCCATAATACTTTCTGCTGAGTGTGGGTTCGGTTGTTTATAATGGAGAATGTCACTCATCACAATCAAAAGAAGTATTTAATCAGCGGCATTCGAGTACGAATTTAAAGTTACCTTTCTCATATGAAAACTTTTCAAAACAAACTTCAGAATTGGTCAATCCTTCAACGTCTTTAAACTTAGAAATGATTAGTAATAAAATATTTGAATTAGGTCCATGCATTTTGGGTGGGCTTTACAAAAGAACACTATACTTTTCAAAACGTACTTTATTAACTTATACAGTTTAAATATGTAGTTAAACAGAACAGTAAACTAGGAGAAATTGGACAGTACGAAATCAATGTAAGTTATATACAGTGTTTTATTAAAATACAGTAGAGAGTCGGAAATCGGCACCCTGGTAATCGGAATCGCCCGATAATTGGCACGATTTTCAGTCGGACTGTGTCGTGCTGAATCGAACGTTTTTGATACTAAATTTAGTTCTAAAGTATAATTTTCATGTTTTTATATTCTTCAATATATTTATTTTGTTTGTACAAAATAAAGAAATAATTTTTAACGATATGATAGCCTCGATTATTATTATAAAAATTTTCGTTAGGCTTAAAATCGACGAAAATTCAACGCGAAGCGACACGCAACGGAGAAAAATTTGAACATCGGACAGGTTAATATATTTATTCGTACATAGACCGTAATCGGAACAAATCCCTAATCTGAACAACCCCAGTCCCCAATTGATGCCGATTTTCGACTCTACTGTAGTAGTATTTTTCACTTTGAATTGGCTGTGGGCGTGAGTAGTCCAACAGCTGTTGACTGAGCGAGTTTCATACGACACATTGTGATTGTTCCATTGTCTAATTTTACCGGAACAAAAATTGGATGGACCTGGAAAAATTGTCAAAATCGACGAAATTGTTGTGAGCAGAAGGGAAAAACTAGGATTTTAACTCGTCATTTCACTTTGAAATGACGAGTTAAAATCCCAAAACACACTGCTTTGAAGTTTCGCTTAGCTTGAATTATACAAAATTTTTCATCAACTTTTTTCACAAAACCGAATTCTCACTGAAATTCAATTATCTTTATTTCAAATAATGGAAAAATTAGAAAAGTTTGAATATAGAATTATAAAATTGGGAAATGATTTTCATTAAAATTCTAAAGATTTAGATGACACTGGTAAAGAAAATGAAAAAATCAAAACAAAGTAAGTTATTTGATTTTCAAACATATTTATAAGGGTTGTCCAAATGAAAAACGGACACGTATCATATTTCATCGTGCAAAGTAGCAATTAGTGGGCCAGCTTGCAGGTGGATAAACTCATCACAGGCGAAGCAGAGACTGCATTAAGTAATATTGGCGGGAATAGATTTTATCTCCAGTAATTGGCAGATTAATGTTAAGTTAGTTACGGTGGAAGCGTTCAGAATCAAACAACAGATTCGGTTTTTTCGGATTTGGCTGAAGGGAATAGGAGTGCCGAAATCTGTAGACAATGAAATACGTTTATGGTAAGCATTGTTTAGGACGAACAACAGTGAATAATTGGTATAAGAGTTAAAGAGAAGGCCGCAAGTCAATTCAAGATAAACCGAGACGGGTCAGGCACACCGTAATCGCCACTGCATCAATTGTGTTGTGGAAAACATAATCAGAAGTGCAGACGAAAAGTTACAGCTCGCACTACAACTTTCACATTTTCGGACCTCTCGAGAAAGCTTTGCGAAGGCAAAGATTCATGTGGACGATAAGATGAAGGAGAAGGTCGAAGAATTTTTTTACCAGCAGCCACCAGAATTCTATGAGGGGCATCGATCTACTTGTGAGATGCTTTGCCTAAACAAACATGAATATTTCTTTTAGATTTGCAATAAGTATTTGCCGGTTCTGACATGTGTTCACTTTTCGTTTGGGCAATCCTTACACAAACAAATGAAACAAAAAGAATTAAATGAATCTCTGTAAACATATGGGATATCAGTTGTGCTTAAACCTGACATATACCCCCCTTAATACGTGATCTCGATTTTCATCTATCTAATTCTGTTCTCGAGATTGACGGACAGAGAGTGACAGCGGTAATGTGTAAGTCTGCAATTTGAAAATTATAGTCTAATTAATGTGCAGTTAATGTATCATAATCCTTAGATTACCAAAACTATAAGACCTGTTATATGAAAGTATAAAAAATTGAAATACTATCCTTGTTGGAAGATCTGGAAAGTATTGATATATAGGCGTTAGTAGAAACGGCAACATGCTAAATCCTATGCAAACGTAGGAAACTACCGGAAAGACTAGAACAACCTAACAAATGCGGAGGAATAGGGAATGTGGAGGAACAACCTAACAAATGCGGAGGAATGTGTCCATAAATAACGTTGTTTATGGACACATTCATTACAAATTGAGCAGAACTGAAAGTCAGCATGACGTATCTTATCCACAATATCTCTACAGAAACACTGATCTGTTGTTGAACAGTTATTTTGCAATTTCAGCTTGCATTAGAATGCAAACGATAGCATATTGAACATTTGTTATGTTGCTCGTAAATGTTTTTTTTTTTTTTTTACTTTTGTATTGCGTTCCACCGTAATACAGCACGAATTGTTCCGCTTACGACAAATTTTTTAACTAAATTTTTTTCAACAAACAAAAAAATTTCATTGCTTCACGGATATTCACGCATAATGTTAAGTCATTCTGACAAGTGGTTCTTATTTCAGACCATTGTGAAATCGGAACTTTAATTATAACTACCCTGTAGAAAAGGGCCTATATAGTTAGTTAAAGCGTACTGTACTTCTAACAGGTAGTGTGTCTGCATCCTTAGTATTTAGACTTTCATTGGAAGCTTTCTGCGTGAATTTTTCTATCCTGAAATATTTAAGCAAAAATAATTGTTCAGTCTATAAAATATCGGTTCATTGCTTTAGTGAAACATGTTAATGTCTCACTTCGTAGACAGAGGTCGGGGTTATAAGAAATATTTCTTGTTTATTCCAGACTTTATTGACAGAACGGATAGAAATATTCAAGCAGAAAGCTTCTGGTGAATATCTGAAGGAAACTGGATACAGGAAACTGACAATTTCTTAGAAGTACACCATAATTAATAGTGTAAACGTCTAAATTGCCGACAAATGAAGTACACGCATTTTTGGGCATAACAAAATGTTGCCAGTAGTAGTACTATGTAAATTAGCCTTAAAAAATGAGTTCATACTTTGATCCGATCAGACTGATTTTACAGATCTGGATCCCAACGGATAAGGGAGCTCCTATATATTTTTTTCAAATTCTAATTTGAAACTTTTGTGTGTAATAATGTAAATTTAAATTTGCTGAAAATTTTTAAGATTAGAAATTCTGTTGCCAATCTGTTACTCCCAAATATCTGATGTCAATAATTCGTAGTTGGCTACTCTTAATACTCAATTCACTTGTAATTTTCAACTTCATCGTATGGTAGAGATAATCTACTACATCGGAATTATATGATTTTCATTTTCGTAAAATGTTATTTAACAAAGATCTTTATTTTTAAACTTTCAATTTAAAAAAATGCTATTTTCATTTCACATATTTTATCTTCTTTAGACGGGCAATGATGGAATTAAGTCATTGTAGCCTTTTTCACTGCCCAATAGTAGGACTTGCTAGTGTTAGCAACTCTCCCAGAATTAAGCAAAAATTTTTTTAATTCTCGGTTTCTTAAATTAGAGCCTATTTTCCCGTATTTACTAGACAAGATGATCAACTTCTGAGTTATACTGTATATTAAAACAGACTAAAAATAGGCGACCAGCGTTTTGATATTGTTGAGAGTAGGTCAAATCTTTCAAAATCTTATTGTTCCCGGAATAGAAAACTCCGGAATCAACTCTTCTGGATTAGGCAAACTTAAGTAGGGTCCTTTTTTATTACAAATGTTTCACCTACATAATAATAATAATATAATTTAACCCCAAACTATTTTATTAGCTTGTCTTTTAAGTTTATTCTGTACTCCGTACTGTACAATAAGACGTAGGCCTAAGTTTGAAAATAATCTTACTCAAAATTATCGAATCAGTCTACAGCTGTGATGACCATGATCAAATCCGAGAGAGCATTCCCCAGAAATTTTACACGGTAATCCGTTCCCACTACCCAGCTGCCTCTATTGTGCGCTTGGTAGAATCCATAATGGATACAGAAAAAGGCCCTTTTAGTATCTCCAGGGGAAAGAGCCAAAATTAAGAAGTTATCAAAATTTTAAGAAGACAAGCTATGATTTAAGGAAAAGTTTCATCTTCTGGAGGTTCGAGTTTTAGAATTATTCGTATACGGCAACGCGATACGTGGTCAATCCCTTTTGGTAGGTCTTATATGGAAACTGGCCCCTATTTAGATATTACTAACGTGAAGAAAATCTGACGTAGCCATTCCGTTGTTACCAGTGTTCAGTGGTTTATCCTCTCGGCTATTGGTGAGCGTGGAGAGCCCTTGGGAACCGCGTGGCCTTCTCCAGAATTAAGAGAACCGATAAATCTGCTACTGTACAAAACATTCGCGATAAGCCAAGTATACTTTGTCACGATTAACTATGTTAATCAACGTAATTAAAATTTTGCCACATCAGAGCATTCGTTATAGAATTTACTAAAAAAATAATTCATTCATTTGAATTTAATAAATGAAAAATAAGTAAGGTAAATTCGCTCAATCGATGTTGACACGTATCGACTTAATATACTGTTCAATTTATTCAACCGTAAAGTGTAATGATTGAAATTTGAGGAAATTTAAAAATAGATACTGTGATATTCTATTTTTGATTCTTTATGCTTTGTTCTAGAAATGGTTATAACCTATCATTTTTTAAACCGAAATCTGAGTAAAATCTATTCAAATTTATCATTGTAATAACCGTCACGTCGACGATCTGTAGAGACTGAACGATTTAATCGTTTTCACTACGCGTTATCTGAAAACCATGGTTGTAATCTCTATGTACTTTTCAGACGTATTGTACTATACTTGGCCATGATGTTATTCCTTTTTAGATACCCATTCCTTAGTCACGGGCATGAAAAACAGTTACTGCTCATACAGGGCGTTCTGATATTTCCACTGCAAATACAATACAAATGAATAACTTTGATCTGTAATACTGATATCTGAAATTTACCAAAAATTATGTAACTATTGTACAGTATATTTACAATGTTATAGGTCTGGAGATGTTAAAAATATGAAATTTCGGTATAAGAAAAACGTGTATCGTATTTCTCTGGATATTAAGTTGTCAAGAATTCAGTACTGGTGCACTTACCATAAAAATATTCACGTATATACATCAGTTTCTCAATTGTTTACTGATTCATGTAAAATTTTTCATTCGTGCCTTTATATTATTAAAAACATAATTTTCCTTAATTTATAGAAATTCTTCGTTAAATAAATGTAAGCACTATAATTTATAAGATTAGATATTGAATAGTTTAGACAATGCGGATTTTTCTGCTAATGGGCAAAACTTTTGCTTAATAAATTAGTTGATGCTAGGAAAATTTTACCCTATATTACTATTACTAATCATTTGTAACGTTAAGATTGATTTGTTAAAATAAGGTTTTAGTTAATAATTGATTAGTATCAAAATTTAGACTTACAATGTAGTCAAACAGGAGCCAGGTTTCAACTTACCTTTAGCGGCTCATTTAAAGATTTGTATGATAAGCAAAAAAAAAACTAATTTTAAATTACATTGATCATCATGACTATTTCAATTATAAGTAGAAAAATATGTAAGCCTTGCAATTTATATGTAAATAACTATTTTTTAAAATTTTTACGATTAAACATTTAATGTAAAAAAAAAGTGTTAAGTTGTTTTATATAAGATTTGTACAAAAATCAAATTTTACATAAATTTTATTAAAAAATTCTTTAATGATCATTCAGTGCTGAATTTCAGCTCTAATAATTATTTGATTACTTCCATAGTTTCACAGATTGGAAAATTTGCTTCTATAATTTCACAGCTTCAGAAAGAAAACAGCACAAAAAAAGAAATGACAAAACAATCTGTTCCAATTTTTTTTTTTTACTTTTCTCCCAAAAAAAGTCACAAGAAGGGCTAGACACAGGGATCACACACTGTACACACTGCTGTACAAATACCAAAGGCTCAAACACTTTTGTTTTTTGCTAACATCCATTTGCAAGAACACATGTACAAAAGAATGCTACTTGGTTTTCTATGAGTTTACCCCTGATTACTAAGCTATAAGGATAGAAATTTCAGGAGAGAAAAAGAGACAGCAGGAACACAACGAGGTAGTTGGTAAAAAATGTATGACTTAAACTGAAAAGGAAGGAATTATTTACAATGAATGCAGCATAGTATAAACAGCATTTTTCTTTTTTTTTAAAGTGTGATACACTGCACAGCTATGTATGTTCTCCAAAATTTGAGCTGATTTACAAAATAGAAAGGAAAAATTTCAGCTTTGGTATATAGCATTTTAAATAAGATTATCAAAACACTATATAGATATATATATATATATTTTTTTATATATATATGCTATATACTCTGATAAACCTAAACAAAATTTTTTTGTTTTGTTTTTGTAAATGATAAAAATTTTGTTGTTGTAAAATCACTTGCTGTGATTTTATATGCCTTAATCCAGTTTAACCATAATTTACATGCCATAGAAAAATAAAACATGTTTCATGCATATGTTTTCCTATATTTGATTTAAACAGATTTGAAAAAATTGCATCTAATATATATTTTTTAATTAATAGTTTATAATTTATTTAATGTGGGCACTTTGTTGCACTGTGCCTTCTTATGTCAGAATACTGAGCTTGTGATTTTCATTTGGCTCTCTTGATGCTGATACTGAATATGCGTGAAGTTACGCATGCAACATCTACTGTATGTAAAGTATTTTTGTAAAGAGTGTATGATGTACTGCATACAGGATATATTTTTTTTGTTACTTAAAAATATACATAAATATAAGAATACACAATTAATTATGTACAATTTGTCATGCGTGAATGTCTTTTGGTGGCTGATGCAAAGTTAAAAACTCAATAATGGTGAAAAATGTAATGAAAAATTGAAATAATAAATTTAAACAAATAAAATGGTATTTTACATCTGCAGTTTAATTTTTGCATTGTTTCCTACTGTCAAATTTCATTCGATCTTCAATTACTTTTGTATATAAAATTTTAAAACTACTGAATTTCCTGACAGTTCAGCAGAGTTTTTGGGATATAGAAAAGATTACAACAGGGGTGGGAAGCAAAATATGTAAAAACAAATTATTTACAAAGTTATCTTCCTGTACAAATATTCAATAATGATGTTAACAGAGGATACAGAAGACTATTTTCTATTATGTGTCAAGATAGAGGATTTGGGACAACAAGCATCAAATACTTCAACTAGACAGATGTAGCAAAGGCTATTATAATCTGTATACATAGGGAGAGGGAGACTATAGTAAGGCTGCGCAATGGTGCCACTTTTTACATCTACTATCTAGTAATTGCATTATTAAATTTACAATGTTCTACAGGCTTGGGAAGAGAAAAAACATACATCCACATTTTAATGACTCCACAGTTTATGCATGTTGCGGAGAAATCTTCACTTTGAACTGTTCTTTCACAGATAATCTGGCAGACTTTAATTTTGCACTTACGTCGATGTGCAGATGATCTGGTCTATAGTTTGTACCAGTCTTTACAATGTAAGAACTGGTTTTATGACATACCATATAAATGATGGATTCGAGTTGGAGCCGTTTCCCTGTAGGATGCAAGGGAGGCACAAGTCAGCACGTTTCAAGACAAGACATTGAATTATCCTAACTAAACTGTTATCGTCTGTTCTTGAATATTTGAGTTTATACTGCATGTATCCAAAATCAAACACTGGCCGAGGTAGCACTAATCATACATCACCAAGATATCACTCGAAGTGGCATCCGTTGTCACTAAACACAACCCTCTTTAATTGTTTTCAGTCTTCTTTGAACGAGATGTCACCAATCACATTAAAAAGTTATTTTCAAAAAGATAAAATGTTATTATTGCCTGAATATTAACAAGGATTTAGGGAATGGTAAACATGAAGTAAGTTGATCACAAGATACTGATCTATGAGCTAGAATATTTTGCCCTGAAATACGAGCAACAAGAAATTTTTAAATTGTTATTGTATCACAAGATTGATTATTTGGAGAGGAAATTGACAAATTGTTTTCTGAATCAATTATATAAAAAACAGACTTCTGTCAAATGTAGAAAAAAATTTAAAAGGTGTTTAAGTGATAGCCATTAATATCTAATTTTTCATATATATTTAGATATATTTATATATATGTATATATGTAGGTTATGTATATATAGATATATGCAAGGAGATAAATAGATTTAACAAAACTCTTTTTACTATGCATGCAATACCACTTTCAAACTGATAAGCACAAACTCTGGTGATGAAATCATTAAAAACTTTAATGTCAAACATAGTATTTCATTTCATTTTTTCCACTGTAGTTCTAATACAACTATTTTACATCTTTTTCCAGAGTTGCATAATGATTCCGTCAAGCTTCACTGCAATAACGGAAACTAATCGGGCTAATCACTTGACCACCTTTCAGAAATATGGAAGCACGAAGGTACTAATTTCCATTTTGGTGTTTGAAAAAAGTCTTCACTTGCACAGTAACAAATTTGGTCTGCATAGACGGCATAAAGGCTATGACTAATCATCACGAATCATATCGTGCAGAACAATCCACCCCATTCAAATCCAAGTCATATATTTGATGGAGGGTTTTGGCTATGGTGCAGCCACGGAGTCATACAATTTAAGAAGCTCCCATGGCTGGAATATTGGACGACATTTTGACATCTGGCAAACTATAAATAAATCTTTTTCACTTTCTGTACAGGTTTGTTATCGGCAGAACTATTGGCATTTTTACCATTCCCGTTTTTTGGCGGCACATTAAGGACAAGATTTATTGGCTTATTGTTGCTCGAAGGAGAGAGAAAGCTATCACTATGGTTCATGTCACACGTCAGCCGAGCATCTCGTTGTTCCAGATAATGTGCATCGTCGTAAGGTGAATCGACTTCTGTATTTCGACAACGTCGACTAAAAATATAACCGCTGATAAAACCAACAACAAGTGAAGAAACAATACTTGTAGTTACTGCAATGGCTAAGGTTTCAGCTGTATACATATAAGGATGACCCCTTGAAGCACCAGTAATACCTGATAAAATAAAATACATAAATTTTCATTATTAATTTTCATAAAAACAATTTGTTAGTGCTTCTGAAATATAAATATTTAAAAATACCAATTTCATTTATTCACATTTATTCAAGTAACATTTAAAATGCCTTAGTAATAAAGCATTACAACATATCACTGTGCAAAACTTTTAAAATAACTTATCATTTGTCAGAAAACATTTTTAAAAACTGTTGTTACTATTTCATACTTTATATATTTTGCATATTTTATAAAATCTTACTAATTTATGTCCCTTTAAATTTAGTAAAGTCAAAATATGAAAATGTTAATTATAGAATCTTTAATATTTGTAGGTTTGTAGATTTTTAAGATAGACAGACATATATCAAAAGTCCATAAAAGAATGAAAAGATTTTCACAGATTTAAGTATTTTAGGATAAACTTTTGTATAAAAATTTTTAGGTGTATTTTTGTTTCTTTTTTTTTCTTTTGAGAGTAAATAAATTATCATTGAATTCCTTTGACATTGAAAATAAATCTCATAAAATTGTATTCTTTTATTTTGAAAAAAAATTGTTTTATTTCAATACAAATATTTTATATTACAATGTAAATATCATTTTAACTGTGTTTCTGTTTTGGTGTACTTTTATTGTCAATCTTCAGAGACTCACAAATGTCAGATAATAAGTTCAAGAGAGATACAGTCATTCATATGATTCACTTCACCCTTAAGACAAGAGAAAACTTAGACAGAAACAAATAAAATAACATTAGCAAATATAGTGTAGATTTTTTTCGTATTAATTAAAATTAGAAATAATCTCTTCATAAATTAGTAAAAACAATGTTTTGACACAGTGTAAGAATGACGTTAATCTCTCAAATTTTTTGTAATTGTTATGGGAATTAAATTTATTGATACAAAATTTTGACAGAGTATGTTCTGATGACAAAAACATTTTCATTTCTTATCAATGAAAAAAGAGAATAAAACCAAACTCGAATGGAAAAAGTTATATGCACACTTCTATTGTAGGATATAGATACTAGAATACATGAGGGAACAAAAGAGTAGGTTATGGGTAGCCCAACCCCTCACCTGTGGCTGCTGCCTCTTGCTTTTTACTGCTGCCACCAATTACACTGGTAACAAAAATCAGATTGGTTTAAATCAGTTAAATATACACAGAATAATTTCCAAGCAAAAGAAACCAGTTAGTGTAAAATAATTTTAAGTTATAAATAGTTTCTAAATTTTCATTTCTAAACAGATAAATGCAAACAGAAAGCTGATATATTAAGAAAGAACTCACTCATCTAACTTCTTCAAATGTGTAGATGAATTATGGTCAAATTAATTACATCTACACACATTCGACATACGTCACTCATACAGTTGTCGTTCTTTCATGTAAAAAAAAAAAGAAAAGAAAAAAGAAATAAATAAGGAAAAGCACGCTAAGTCTAAACTAATAGGATATGGATAGATGATGGTAAGAGAAAACATCACAATGTATACGTTAAAATGCCTTCACCTTGATTGTTAGCTCTTCAATGGGATTAGAATAAGATAGTTAAAGAATTGTAAGTGGGCAGCAGCCATAGGAGAGGTCGTCTCAGGAGAGGATAAGATCACACACACATTACACAACAAACGTAAACATACATTACAAAAAGATGTGAAAAGAAGTTTATGATGATTTTTATTAATTAATTTCAATTAAAAATTTTTTAATAACGAGAATATTTATGAAAGTACTTAATAGAATAAAAATATTTAATTTTCCTGGTTGCTTATATAATAAAAATATTTTACATATTTTGATAATCAAAAAATTTAATGTCAACATTATAAGACAAATATTTATTGACGGCTTTAAGTAATTAATGCCAAATTGATATATACTATAATAATTCTACTGTTACATTTGAAAATTACTTAGTGTAATTAAATGCTAATCCATTTTTATTCTTCCACAAATAAATTATCTTAAGATATACCTCATTTATGATTCCTAGTAGGGGAAACCATTTTTTTAATTCATTTATTTATAAATGTTCAAAACCCAGATTATTTCCTTACTATACATTTTTGCTTATTTACTTCTTACCTGTAAAAATGTGTGTTCATAATGTGAAAAGAGAAAATCAAATACTTAACAAGATATGTATTATTAATCTATACATGCAATATATTATTATTCAAAGGAACAATTAAAAAGACACTTTTAGAGAATTAAATAAATGCATTTAAGATAGACTGGGTTAATGTAGCATCAGTCTAATGTTAAAATATGTATTCAAGAAAGACATTCATGCATTCCAGATGTCATACAAACTCCAGTCACAAACAAGTGAGATTGCAAATAAAAGGGAATGGGACAGGAACATTATATGATGAATTATGGGCTGAAAATAAATTGTGATTTGCAAAGGAAAAAATACTTTTCTTTTTACAACTAATAAAGTTCCTAAAATAACATCTTAACTAAAATTTTTGAAATTATTTACAACATATTTCATCATATCTTTGTAAATAATGTGATTTTCTAAACGAATTTTATATGCTAAAATATATTTATAGTGTAAAAACTACTTATTCTTATGCAGGATAAAATTTCAAAATCATTTTCCTAATTTTGATTTTAAGGGGGAGAAAAATTGTCATCCGAATTTTTCCTAAATAGGGCAGCAGTTTCACTTCAAATATAGTTTGTGCTACAACCACTGGGTAAGGGGTCAAGGCTTACCATTGCCACCGTCGTCTTTTTCCATCGTAGAAGAAGAGTGACTGCCCAACTGGTTGTCATGACGACTAGCAGAATGATGGGGAGAACGTTGCGGAGTTGTACCGGTGCCTAAAATACGCCCTGTATTGATGTTTAGAGAAGGATTAGTTATACAAACTACATTATATATGAAATGATAGGAAAGAAAACTGACAAAACACTTTTTGAATTAATTTACAATTAGTAATTAAAAAAACAATATAAACACCTTTAGGCAAATGGATATTAACACTGAATAGAATTATAATAGAACAAAAGTTAGTTAATTTTTTTTAATATATTCCATTTCCCATTCTTTTCTAGAAAATACAAACATGTAGCTATTATTTTCTATTCAGAAGCATTCACAAATACAAAATCAACAAAAGCCATAACAGAAATATTTGAGACAAAAACATGGCTCAGTGTTAGCAGAAGCTGAATTCTCCACAATATTAATCCATAGTTAATGCAGAAAGATGCATATTGGAAATAATTTAGTATCTCTGTTTAGCTAATAATAAATTTAATTAAGAAAATGTAAAGAAAATAACAGATATAAAAATGACAGACATTTATTTTCCAACACCAAAAGATTTAAATACTTGGCATTTGGCTTACAAGCACTTTGCAGAGAGTAGGAAGCAGCCACCTTTTATGAGAGATGGATATATTTTATGTCAGATTTTGGAAAATTTAAGCGTTTGTATTGTAGTTTGTACTATGTAACTAACCGGAATTATTGGTTTCTGTAATATCATTTTCACTGGAAGGAAACCACAAATTAGGTGGACAAATGCACTTCTGCGGACATGGTGGGCAGGTGGGAGTACTTGTTGTAGTACTCCTTATTTCTGAATCTATTTGAAATGAATGCAAAATTAATATTAAAAAAAAAGCCTAAAGAATGGAATGATGTTAAAAACAAAAAACCATAAACTGAAAATAAATTCTACAGAAAAAATATTTAGATACAAAGAAGTCTGTTTTATATAACAAATAAAGTAAATTTGAACAATAATAATAACAACAACAATAAAGTTAAATACATTTTGTAAAATAATGCATTCTTATTTTATAAATAATAATAAAACTAAAATAAAATTAATAAATATTCAAATAAATTTTAATATGTATATTATTAAAATAAAACTATATTAATTAATAGAAAAAAAAAATAATAATGCAATTTTTTCATTCCAAACATTCCCAAGAAATGGAATTAGAAAAAAGAAAAACAGAAAATTCTTTCAAGGAATGCATTCATTACTGTAAGATGTAGAGAGATTATTTTATTTTTAATTTCATAGTCAATAAGTGCATGCTTGTAGAAAGAAAACAGTTTACTACTTCGAGGATATTGTCGAGAGTCTAAAGCCGCAAAATGTTAGTAAATGCAGGTTTGGGGAATATTCCTTAATAAACTCACCAGTGTGCTGCAGCACTGATTCTGATGTTGTAATGTCCTCATCTGCAAGAATACGTATCACACTTTTGTAATATTCTATATATTCACAAAGTAGATTTTCCACCATTAATTATATATTTAATATTTAGCATATTCCATCTTAATTTATATATAATGTTTTTGACAAAAAATTTTATTCCAGATGAAAAAAAATGACACATTTTTTTTAACAACAAAAAAATTGATACTTGTTTCAATTTTTGCTGTGTATCAAACATAAGTAATTTAATCAACTGCATAATAGAAATCAAACTTGATCGGAATACATTCAAATCAATCTTTATATTGTGAATATTTTCAATTATAGTCGTACGTAAATTATTTACGCTCAATATAACAAAAAATGAAATCCCAAAAAGTTAAATATAAATATATCATTATATAAAATACTGTTGTTTTCGGACGTAAATAGATACCTCAATATAAAGAATGAGTTGTAAAAACGTACAAAGTATGATCAAGTATTTTTAATTGGAATATAGTATTTACTACTATTGAAAAGTTTTTAAAATTGTAACATTATGCAAGAATCAACAAAATTCTAAAATAATAGAAATGTCATTTTCTGAAAAAAATGCTTGTTTATAAATCAGATAAATCATCAAGTTAAAAATAAATTGTATATAAATGAATACTGAAATCCATATGAATTTTTTTTTAAATTTAATTCATAATGCAATGAAAAATGAGTTTAATTCTTCAAATTTTGTTACAACAGAGAATTAAAAATTAAATTTTCAATCTTTTTAGTATAATAGTTTGAAATTCATAAAATATTTAAATGTATTCATCCATAACAATATACATTCATGAATTCTCTCTGGTTAAAGTTGAAATAAAATTTATGATGATACTTCCATCATTCAAAATATTCAAATACATATTCTCTATATTCTTCAAAAACAACAAAAAAAAATATCACATTTTATTTAC
The DNA here is from genome assembly GCF_030686945.1 of Centruroides vittatus. Taxonomy (NCBI): domain Eukaryota; kingdom Metazoa; phylum Arthropoda; class Arachnida; order Scorpiones; family Buthidae; genus Centruroides; species Centruroides vittatus. The sequence goes on along the minus strand of NW_027122359.1, from coordinate 1,046,184 downwards.
AAAATTTAGAAGTGAATGCAAAAAATGATACTATAAAAATAATACTTTTGATTTTTAAATAAAACAACTTGCCATATAAAGATGCTGTTCTGAAAAGAATATATTAAGTAAAGCAAAAACTTATATCAAAAAATCTTATATACAACAGAAGTATTATCTACATTTGATAAACATCCAGATAGGTAGCAACAAATACATTTATCCAAAAGGACTTATAAGGGACTACCAGAGATGGCTCCTCTGATTTTGTGGAGTTTGATACATATCATAGTACTACCCCAACCAGTAATCCATGGCAACATCTCAACAGTCTTCAATAAAAATCAGTTTAAAGTTTTCCATGTTCCTTAGATACTACATTGTATTGTTAAAGCATCAACAGTGGCAAACTGAATGGTAGGGTACAGTGCATGTTACAGGTTTGAATCTTACTCTCTCCAATTTTTTTTCTAATCTGCATTGAATTGTATTATTGTGCAACATACTTTTGTATTTTTAACAAAGAAAAAGCAAATATGTAATAAAAAAATTTTAATGTATCTATCACTTTTGCCACAATTTTTATTTATACACATTATGCTTTCACTCATTGCCAACGTAATACATAGAAAGTTTCTTTCTTGTCTAGTCTTGACTTATTCGTGTAGCAGCATGAGCACGTGAGGAGTTTCTTTGTTAAAAATACATTGCACACAATATTCTGTTTCAATGCAGATTAAAAAATAAATTTGAATCTAACATGCAGTGTAATAGTGCTGAGTATGGTGGCACTTTGTTAATACATATATGTAAGTAGCTTGAGAGTTGACTTTAAAATGTGACTATCATGGATCACTTGGAGAGTAATACTGTAATGTATATTAAAATCAGGGAGTCATCCCTGTGATAGCCCTCTTCTTAGTTGATTCTATAATAATCAGTCCAATTTCAATAATCATAGTAAAAATAAAAAGATAATTTAGTTAAAAAATTAATTATATTTTAAGCTTAAGTTAATAGATTATTATTACTAAAATTTTCAAAAATTCTAGTAAATTTTTGCAAATAATTTTTACAAAAAGCATTGAACTGATGACAGGATAATTGGATAAAATTATCAGTTAACCTAATAACTAATTATTATAAAAAATTATATATATTGATAAACTGGTGAATACACACATAAAAAAAAATAACCAAACTTAAAATTTTGGCATTTCATAACAATATAAACTAATTTGGTTTATGAAGTTGATTTTTAACTAATAGATTGCATTATTGGAGAAAAATTACTGATTAATGTGATTACTAAACATTTTCAGGAACAAATGTCCATCTATAGAATAATTCCAATATTAATGATTGACATTGAATTTAAGTTAGTTCTTTAAATTTTCAAACAGTTTGTTATAAACAATTTGCAATATTTAAATTTAGTTTTGTTTAAGTTTTAACACAATAATTCAATAAAAATCAAATTGATTATTACATAACTAACAAAAGCTGCTACACAAGTTTTAATGTCATTACAATAATTTATCTGAAGTTTCTCCCCAATAAAGCAATATATTAAATTCTCCAGTTCCAGAAAAAATTTTATTATTTTCTAAGAATGCTGAATTGCATTTTTCCTATAACTATCTCTATTGGAATATTGATTTTTTATTCATAAAGATTTTCATTTAATCCCATATTATATGATCATCAAATGTACTTTCATATTAAATAACTTTAAATTGTTTTATTATTTTTTTTAATTTTAAAACTTTATGAATCATTGAAATCTAATGAAAATTTTCATTATTTTTAAATAATATTCTTTAAGAATTGTAGCAAAGAAACATTATGCAATGCTGTTTTTTTAAAATCTGCATCTATAGGAATTGGAAAAATTTTATAATTCAAACATATTTCACTTGTAACAAGAAACACAATTATTGATTTTCATAAACTGAAGATTTAGCAGATGTGATTCCATAGTAATTATATTCTTCTTTTTAAAAAGAGTATTATTACTATGGAATATTTTGAATATCAAATTATTTTAGTTAATTACTCAATAATTAACTAAAATAATTTGATTCACTCAGTTTTTAAATTGCTCTTACGGCATATAAAAATTTACAATAACAACAACAAATTTTCAAATTCCATTCAAATGATATGGTAATATACATTAAATTTTATCACTCATTTTAATTACTTTTTGTTGGAGATAATATGATTTTCAGAAAATATATTGCTTTACAGATTTTAATATATTTTAATTTACAAAAATTTAAACGTATTATTAATGATTCTGAATATAAATCTATTCCATATGCCATTTAGAAGTCATTTTTCATTGCTTGCATATAAACAATTCAATGAAAAATTTTATTATTTGATTCTGACAGCTGAGACTAACTCTTGAAATGTATTCAGCAGTATTGTCTGAATTTTAGAAGAAAAAATTTGATATGTTGAATTTATATAAGAAACAAATTCCGTAAAATAATAATAGATTAAATCTATATCAGAATAAATTTAATCTATTATGAACTGGAATAGGCAATTATTATTTGTTATTGGTATGTTCTGGATTTACAATTTAAATTTTTATTGGTTTTTGTTCAACAAACTTAATTATAAGATAATATTTCAAATTTAAAAAATTATTTTAAATGCTATCTAATAATTTTGTTTAAAGAAAGACAAGTTTCTTTAATTCAAGATGTAAGAAAAAGACATTAAAATTTTTTGTTAAAATGATGATAATTTATTATATAAATATCTAATAAAACTCAAGCTTTCTTAAGATAAAAGATGTTTTTGAATTTGAAATCATTTATCAAAAATGATAAGTATTCAGCATCTTATACTTGCTTGTGAAAATATAATATTCTCATAGTAACTGATTGTACAATTTAAGATAAATATCAAAATATAAGCAGTTCAATAATAATCTTTATATCATTGCATATAAAGAATATTGCTACAGTTGAAGATATGTGAAAACATTTCTAACTCAGTTTTGAAATTAATCCTAAAGAAAAACTATACTTTGATTTAACAAAAGCTTTATAACGAGGATAAATATTGCTATTTTCATTCTTAAGTTTTGGTTAAATTTTAAGAAAAAATTATAAAACTAAAATATAATTTACTGTTTAAGAATTTGATGATCATATATTTAAATCGCTTGTTGTAATTATTACTCATAATGTATAAATCTGCCATTAGCCATAAGAAAATAAGTAATTGAACTCTTCACTTTGATTTAATAATTTGTCAATGCAATAAAACTGTTTCTTTTTGATTTTAAACTATTATCTATTTACTTTTATGAGTTTGTAAATTACAATATTTGAATTTTAAAAATTTATTTTAGTTTGGGTTCTACATTTCTTTGGTAGTGTTTCCACAAATATGATAAAAAAGAAACTTATAGACAAACTTATTTCTTTGTAAATGCTTTAATTTTTCTGATTCACTCTATCTGTTCTGTACAAGAATCTTTTCTCTTTCTCATCCTTTATTCAGCCTAGACCTTTAAGTATGATCTACCTCATGATGATAATAGAATATAAAAATTTTTAGATTATTGTCATTATTATTAATTAAGTATAATGTAAGTGTTTGTACAGATGTAAATTATTCTGAAGTAATTTTTGAATTTTAAATAAATTGTGCTGATGTCATCAAATGCATTATTTAAAAAATTCCAATATAAAAACAACAGTCAAGGCAAGACATCCCATAAAAATGTTTATCCTTTAAATAAACTCAAAGACTTCAAAATAATTAGTCACTCATTTGTGCTATTTAAATACAATAAAAAATCTTTAATGTCCACATTTCATATTTATTTTTTAAATATTACAGTATTCAATTCCAAGGATTCAAATTATATAATAATTATATAAATTGAACACAATACTGTATTTGACTTTTTCATTTTCTTACGAAATAAAAAAAAAGACTTGTTAAATTTTTCAGTTTTATTTATGTTGATAATTTTATAAAAATAGTGAAATTTTTCCCATTAATTAAATTAAAATGTCTTAAATTAATTTAAAATTATAAGACGATTTACCTTCAGGACACCGAGGATCTGAACCCTCTTCTACATTTTGTACATAAAAGTCACTTTTCCAAAATCTAAAAATTCATTTTAAAATTTAATTTTGATAAACTTTGCAATAAATAATAATTAAATATAAAATAAAATGTTTAATGTTATACCTAGATCTTGAACTTGTGCACTTCTTCTGTGTTTTTTCCCAGGCACAATAAGGATCTTGTAACCCTACACAATCCCTAAAAAATTTATATTATTATCATCATCATCATCGTGATAAATCAAATAAAGATGTTTTTAAAAATTGTAACATGTTCGTAAATTACATAACACAAACCTGCAAGTTCTTGCCCTCTGTTTACAGTTATGTAAAGGAATGGTAACTATTTCTCGGTGGGAGACTACCATTAGTCTATTGTTATATAGAGTATGATATACAAGTAGATTTGTAATTGGAGTTTTGGAACTGAATACTTGAATTTCTTCAATAATTACAGGTATGACTTTGCCATTGGCATTTGCACTTCCAGCGTTTAAAGCTTTAATAACTTTTCCATTATCTAAAAAGAAAAGAAAAATTCTTTAATAATGTAATTAAACATTTTTGTATTGCAATTATAAAAAATTCAATTTAAATAATTTTATCTCATTTATTTTAATTAATGTAAAAAAAGTTGTCATTTATTTATTATTATTAGTTCGGATTTTGTATTTTATTTGAAACTATTATACATAATAAATTATTTATTTAAAAAATGTTTTTAATCTGTATAAAGGTCAACATACTACATAAAACAAAAGTGAAAATGTCTTCATTTTTCTGCAAAAACCAACAATAATTTATATCATGTCATTATTTTTTTGTGTAAATTATAATTATAAATTATATGATATTTATGTAAAAGTTAAGTAATTAAAATAATATATTTTTCACGGATCATTATAATGATATCTAAACAGAAATTCTAACTCTGTTTTGAAGGAATAAGAACTTTTACCTGTTCCTATAAAAAGAACATCATATTTCTTTCCATCAGCTGTTTCTATCTGAGGATCTACTGCAATATGAGTGAGACGATAACTGAAATAGATATTAACTCATTATTTATCAATAATATTTATTATATATAAATCATAAAAAATGCTTAGAAAACATTCTATAAAAAATTTAACTGACATTTTATTCTGACAATCTGAAGTTATAAACTATCTAAATATATTTAAATTCAAATTTATACAAACACAATTTTTCTATTTGAAAAAAGATATCTTGATTATTACAACTATTAATAATAAGCCAAATCAAATATAAAAATATTGTGTTTTAAATGTTTTATCATTTTTTCTTAAAGAAGCTTTAACTTTAAATAGGAGGAAAATTTTATATCTACATTAAACATTTTTGAAAATAACATGTGTTAATTATGTCAGATCACTTTTGAAATAAAGTTCATAAAACAGATTTTTATATATATGCTATTATGCAAATCAATTTTCATTAAAAAATTAGAACAAATTCAATTACAGTAGAACCTTGATATGTTTACCGTCAAAAGGACTGATGTCTATTGGTCACCCAATAATTGTGCTTAGATTTTCATTCTGGGAGGGCAAAGGTGGGTCAGAACATTGTTTTAGTGGGGTGAATATTATCTGTGCATTTTATCTACAAACAAACTAATTTTTAAAATTTAACAATTGATTTCCAGCAACATATAAGCAGAAAAAACTTTAGTGAGAATGTATTACTTGGTAAACAATCCATATTTAAATAATCTTCCAGTAATAGTCATTAAAAGTGAGGAGAGACATTTTCAGATGGGTTGTACATGGTGGTCACCATATGAAAATGAAGTTTGGTTTGCAATTTTATGTAGCCAACGAATGTATGTTATTACATATACAGTATATTGAAAATGTTACAGAATGGGATAAAAACACATACTTCACATTATCTTCTGAGAATTATTCTTTCAGCTATTGCTGCTTCATTTGTACTCTCATATGATCTAATATAAACAAGACCCAGATAATGTAGCCATTATATAAAAAAGCCATGCCCTCTAAAAAAATAAGAATTGTGAAATTTGACTCTTTTTTTTTTCCTCTCAGATAGTATTATATACTCTATAATCTTCCAACTGCTAGACATGAAACCAATAGTAAGGGTAACAAAACATGGAAAAACAGGAAGTTAAAAGAAAAAGAACAGTAGAGAATAATTTAAATACAAGTCATAAAATTTTATTGTAATTGTCTACAAAGTATTGTAGACAATTTTTCAACAAAAGTTTACTATAATTTTAAAACTTTCATTTGCAAGACAGTTTCAATTCCAGAAACAAAAGTGTATGCATTTGGTCAACATATAGACTGTTTTCTATGGCATGAATAAGCCAAAATGCAAGTTATAGAGGCATTCAACATCTAGAGTGTTAAACTCTGTATATTTTTATGGGACATATTCTGGATTATGCAAGAATGATTCTTTTAGAGAGATGATCAACTTAGGAGCTTACACTGTAGTTACAATACAAAGTGATTATGATTGCATAGAAACTTAATTTCAAAAATATTTAGAATAAGATTATTACTATTCTGCATAACATAAAAAATTAATAAGTTTAATATTTTCATTTTACTGTTTACAAGAAACTGAAGCAGTTATTGATTACCGTTAACATTAAAAATTACACGCTTTTACAATATATTCTGTAACAGGTGTCCAGAAAAAATTCACTCAAAATATTTCAGGCCCTAGCTAATGGCCAATAATTTTTAATTATGCTGACATGCTATAATTTAAAAGTATGTGGAATGCTGTAAAACATTGTAATATCTTTCTGCATTCAATTTTGAAAAAAATAGCAATGAAAAAAGATGGCTTTACTCCTTAGAGAGTACAACTTTTATGTATTACTGTAAAATTTTTTCCTAATGTTTTATAAAACCATTTTGCAATTGAAGGAATTTTAAAATGGACTATATATTGCATTCTCTGAAAGTGGACTGACACCACAGAAGGAAAGGGGGTTAATAGGAAAGCCAAGTTGGAAGGATTGAAAAAGACTAAATTAAGTCTTTCTACTGTCTTCAATCTGTAGGCCTGAAACTGAAAATTTCACACAGGTGGAAACTTTGTTTTCAAAACCACTTTTTTTGTTTTCAAACACAAATTAAATGTCAAAAGCAGCAGGTAATTCCAGACAGAATGGACATGCAAAAATCACTGGCAAAGACAATACAGAACAATCTCTGAACCCAAGTTCTTAAATTGTAAATGACAATTGTCTCATGCTTTCATGTTTTCATTGCTCTCAGTCTCTCATGCTTTACAATTAATAATAATGGTGGATTTCATACCAGTAATATCTTCTCTACATCTGTCAATGTAAAATGATCCAAGAAAAAAATTTTGAGGCAAAGTTTTGTTTTGGATTGCAACGAGACCAAAGGGATTGACTCTCACCCTAATCAGAAAACTATGTTTTTCTATCAATGCCCAGCAATATTTAGATGAATATATATCACATTATGCTTTTGCACTTAAGGAATCAGGCAATGTCTTCTGGCCAGATCAAGCAAGTTTCCACTATGTAAAACCATACTGGATTACTTGTGACAAGAAAGCATCATCATCAAAAGGGTTTCAAATGTGCCAGAAATCGGGCCATTCAAAGATTTGCCTAATTTCTGGCACAGAAAGATAACTATCTTCTAAGTCAAAATCATAAAATTTCTCTATATCATTCCAACAAGATGATGAAACTAATTGTGACAAAGAGGGTATTTTGCACAGAGAGATTAAATCCAGGTGGTCACTAGTTGGCTTAAAGAGAATTAAAAGCAATGATTCCTATGGAATACTTGATCCATCTAGAGAGGTTTTAATGTATCTTTTGAACAAACTATCAATATTTTTATTATAAAATAATCAATTGATATTATTTAGCTACTTGAGAAAAATTACAAGACTCAATATAAAAAAAATAACACAATTTTACTGTATTATTTAGTGGATTATTATTTATCTCATGAATATAATAATTCACTTAAATAGTAAAATGTATGTTTATGTGAAAGGAGATATTTCTATCCAACAAAAATTTTTTCTTATTTTCAAACTTTCCGAGAGTTTATAAAATCAAGTTTAGATTAAATTTGCTTAAATAGGTTGCATATAACAATTTTAAAAATGCAAGACATTAACAGTTTTGTTTCCATTTACTGCCTTGCTGAGGCTAGGCAGAATGAATCTATTTTGAACAAATACCATTAACGATCAACTAGCAACATTCTTGGAAATATGAGAAATATACAAATACAAAATTTATTTACACAAAATCTTATTGAATCACTATTCAATACATGTAAATATATTTTAATATCCTTTAGAAACTATATTTAACATATGTAATATTAATATTTTAAATTAATCTTTATTATGAATATTTAATATAAAAATAACAGAACAATGATTATTTAATATAGCTGAAAGTTTTTCTAAACTAACTTATAACAAACAAATAATTTTTTAACACTTCTTTTATTTAATATATAGAAAGTATAATGTTAAAAACTTAATCTGCAATTAAATGTAGTATGTTATATATTTATTGTAGGTATACATCATCATCACTCACTTTAAATATTTTATAGGAAAAATTTAATTTATTCTAGTGATTTCAAATAATATAAAATGAACAGAGGTCTGAGATGTTTTATTGCTAGTGTCTACTTCAACAATCTATAAATAATTATTATTTGTATAATTTTTCTATATGAATATAAATAATTGTTTCTAACATTTTTAATATTAATAACAGAATTTATTCTTACAAACACTACCACCAATTAATTGAATCATATTAAAAATTTGCATTAATTTTAAAATTTATTTTAGAATAATAAATTTTTTATATTTAATTTAATAAATAAATGTGATGTGACAAGTGTTTAATTATGTAATCATAGTAGATTAATAATTAAATTCAAGAAATACTTAATTAAGATATTGTTTAATTAATTAAATTATGCAAGAATATAATTTACTAATTGATTTAGATTATGAGTATTTATAAAATATAATCTCAACAAGTGTAAAGTTTTATTTACAGTTTAATGTTCTCCGATTTAACATATTTTTTTTCACTGGTCCCTTCATAAACCATAATGTTAATGTTTCCACATTTAGTATCTTTCAATTTAACTTTTTTTTTTTTACCAGTTACTTGAAAAATGTTAAATCAAGTTTCTACTGTATTAATAAAAATAATAAAGTTAAAATATTTTTATGTAGATGACATTTTTATAAAATAAGCACATATATATCAAGCATAATGAAGCTGCAATAAAAATTTTACTAATAAGATTATAATAAATAAGAGAGTTTCCTGTACATTAATGAAAATAATTATTAAAAATTAAAACACACAAAAAAATTCATTTAATCAATACTATTTTTTTTTTTTTCACACTTTGAACAAATAATATCTATGTATATATTCCTTTATTCTAAGAAAAGAATAAAATATATAAGAATAATATATATTTTCTAAAATATTTAAATTTCATACATCTTGCTGACAAACTTTAAAATATTTATTCTGTATTTAATATGTCGAAAAGTTTTTTTGATTAGTGCAATAATTTAAATGTCATATGATATTCATGAAATTAAATACATTCATAAATTGTCAACATAGCTTTCAGAATGTATGCTGATCATAATTTAAGAGAGAGATTTGTATCTTTTTTAATAATAAAATTAGTGGAATTGTAATACAATAAAACTAATTTATCAACAGAGGAGATGAAATAATTAATAATATTAGTAAGGACTGTGCTCATGAAATTTGAATCTTTAATTTTTTTCAATAATAATCTTCAGTTACTTTCCTGTTTAAGTTAATAATGTAAATTTTAATGCAACAATAGAAAAAATATGAAGATATAATTTATTTATACAGTTCTATTTTGTACAAATTAACATTCTTTATTTTCATAAGTAAATGCTAGTTCAATTTAATATATTCTTTTACAGAATGAATTACTTCTAGTAATTTTTTTACAAATTAATGCTATTGACAAAAATTTCAAAATAAATGACAATATGTTTAATTGCTAAAAGAAGAAAGGTATAAAAAAAAAGTATGACAAGTTGTAAAACTGACAATTAAAAGAGAGGGGAAATGTTTCCCTGTTTCTCAGTTAACGCAACATTTAAAAGTTTAGAAAATAGATACATCCTAATTCAACAAACAATGTAAAGAAAGTCACTTTTGATAAAAATGCAGGAAAACTAATTTTAACCCATTAAATTATGTTAATTTACATATATAAGTATAATTAATATGATTTTTACTTTCAAATACAGAGAAAAGTCTAAACATTTCTATTATTAAACAAATATAATTCTTAATTTAACCTTCTGTTATATATAAAAATTTCAAACAAACCATTAATGTAGTCAGTAAATGTACAGTAAGATGTTCTCTACTTTCACAAATATGCCTGAAGCAAGATCTCAATCTTGCTTCAGGCATGTGTATTAGATTTTAATTGATAATGTTGTTTGACAGAATGAATTAAAACTACTAACATCCATAGTATTGCACTCATATTATTTAATATTGACTAAGATATTGACTTTCCTCTTCATTTTACACAAATATTATTCATCACAATTCACTTATTAGGTTTTCAGATGATGATGATGATCTTAATATGGACATTTTTGAATGCTTACTTTATAAGATGTTTGAAAACACAGAATCACAATTTCAAATCCAGCTGATTAAACATAATTCTTCTGTTAAATATTTTAAAAAATTTATACAACTTACATATATACATGGATTTAGATTTTGCTCATTTCAAATAAATTTTAAAATTCTACTTGTCATAAAATATAAATTTTCTAAGAAACTGAAGAGAATTATTACCTGTAACCTGTGTGTACGACGACAGGATATTGCCAGAAAGCAGGAACAGCTTGATCCATTAAAGTATGTTTATGTATGAATTGAATAGTTTGTGCAGGAAGAGTCTTTGAATTATTAACACACTAGAAAAAAATACAAATATAATTTAAAAATTACTTTCAGGAATACAACAAAAGATACTTTATAAATAAAACTCATTACATTTTAATTATAATTTATTTTTCTAACTTTCGTCAATATAAAAGACTACAAAACATTGATGACATTGATCTTTACTACAAACTGAATTTTTTATGACTGTTTTCTATATGAAAACAATTTTTTATCAATAGAATTTTTATTAAATTTTCAAAAACTACATCAGGGGAGTATCTTATGATTTCTTTTAATGTTTAAAATAGTATTATTTATAGCAGCAGGTTTAAACTACCAAAATCTTCAGTTCATTCCTGTAAGATGACCTATTAGATTATTTATGGAACTTTTTTGACATTAATTTATATACTAAAGAAAACTAAACTTGACTTAAAATTGATGATATCAAAATATTTTAGTACTTTCTTCAAATACCTTTAAATTTTGTTGTTTGTGTTGTAAATATTTTAAAATGAAAACTTCATAAAATCTCACTTCAATATTTTTAAAATACATTTTTAAAAATTTTTCAGTTGATGGTAGTCATAAATTTCATAATTGATTAAAATATATAATATTTTAATAATAACACTGGTAAAGAATATAAATAAATAAAAATTACTAATATTAAATGTTAAGCAGTTATCATTCTATAATTAATTTTTTAAATTTTGTATAATATAAATAAATGCAAATTTTTATTTTGTTTTTTTAAATAAAATGGTTATTCAGTTTAAAAAACAGTAAAAATTCTTCAATATTAGGTAATTTTTTTTTTAAATTTACAAAATTACTAGTTACGTTCTGTATATTATAATATTATGAGATAAAATTACGTATTAAATGTTATTTTTCCAAATTTCTTCTGTATAACTGTATTAAAGTGTAACAAGAACTATAATTATTTGTTAATTGTAATATGAATTATGTATGAGAAGCCAGACAAGGAACAAAATCAATACTCTTGACGATATAAAATACGTAAACAATTCTAGAGAATTTAAATGATTTAATTTTTAAAAAAAATGAAATAAATTGAAAAATTTTTTACTTCTGATAATTTGTTAACCAATTTTTATCTGTTATATATGTAAGTACATTTAGCAAACTGCTACAAGTTTAATAAATCTTAAAAATATGAATGATAAAAGCTAGTTTTGATATTCTAGATACAGAGTATTCATCCATTAAAGTAAATAATAAATAATTAAACTGTATAATATCTTAAATTAAAAATATTGTTGATAATTTTTCCAAATTTTAGAATAATTTATTAATTTTTTTAATGTAATTGTTCTCTTTCCAACATAAATAAAAAACATCCTTCCTTAAATCAGTTTCTATCTGTGATAAAAAAAAATTTTATTACAAATTTTCCAAGAACCTTATCTATCTTTTATCATTTGTTCTACTGTTACTTTAAAAAAATGTTCTTATCTAATTAGTCAATCTTGTCCCAAAAATTTACTTCCAAACAAAGTTTGTTAGAAAATAAAAAGTACTTTTCTTTAGCTTATAGCACATAATAATTATCTTGGTTAATTGATTGGATAATCAATTTTTCATTCTATTAAGAGACAAAGCCATATTACTTGTTGACATCCAATTACATTCACATAAAATGCTTGTTATATTGATTCTTTCAGCTGATTAATTTTTGTTGGGTAATTAATTTTATTGAAATGTTTTCTTAATTCGTAGCAATAGAAAATAAAGTGCATTTAAATTATTTACGAAAATTATAAATATTTTTTCAATCATCATATGAAATAACATGCTATATTATTGAAGTTATATGATATAAAATTAATATTGATAACACTGTATATACCGTTCCAGGTCTTGGCATCGGTACATCTGCAGATGGCACAGGTAACCAGTTTGAATCCTTATCTTTCTGGCCCTTAAAGTCACCGTCGAAAGTTCTTTGAATATCTTGGAGGCGGAAGGCACAGACAGCAGACCCAGTAAGGCTATTTCTAAACATTAAATAAATTCTCTATTTTAATTATTGTTTTTAATTTCATATCTTAAGCATCTACTGTAAAGAGCATTTAAAGACATGATAGATTTTACTTCATTATCAACTAATCTAAACAATTACTTACTGTGGTGTCGTGAAGACTGCATACAACAGCTGTGCTTTTTCCTCTCCATAAGTTCCTTCTACAATATGAGTGGTAGATTCTACAGAAAATGACAGAAATCAATACCAATGTCTAAACATTAACCAATGTATGTTTGCATCTTGGCAGAAAATTTGATTTACTATAAGCAACCGTGAGAATCCCTCCAGCAAACACTGGCAACATAATAAAATATGATAACAAGTCATGCAAAAGATTCTTTACAGAAATGATTCTCGCATCAATCAATTCACCGTCATTAAAACATTGATTTATTGCCGGTAGTATTTCTTTGATAGAAAACAATCAATGACTATTTTCCCTCTATCGGTAAGAATAATGACAGACATGGAACATCAATTAAAGTATTGCTTGGTGATTCATTTCATATCTGATTCATTTTCTTATTGACATCCACATCTGGAAATTTGATGTTATATATATTATTTTTGAAGATTATATTAAATCAGAGTTACAGATGTCATTATGGTTTTATTGAAGAATTATAAAAAAAAAATAACAACAACAAAATTATGAAGTTATTGTTAAACTTTCAAACTATATCAAAAAGTTGTGATTAAATTTTAATAACAATTTATTTTACTATAGCTGTAAATAAAAAACAAGTAAGTAATGAATTAAAATAATCCATAAAAAAATCAATATTCACAAACAAAAGCATAGAATCAAGAGGATAAAAATTACAAAAAAATTCTATAGTTGATGTCCAGAATTATTTTCCACAGCAAGGTAAAATATTCAGAAATCAAACTTTTAAATTGATTAAAATTCCTGACATTTCATATTTGGAATTGCAGTAAATACTTTAAAATTTATCTGAATTTTAATTTAATTACAAAAATTCTAGTTTAATATCTAACTTTATTCCACTATCAAATTAGACTATACTTAAGTATATCTAACAGGGAGAAAAAAATCTTTGGATAATTAAAATTAACTGGAATTAAATGAAAATGTTAGACAGACAAATAAATATATTCAGAAATTCTATTCTCTTAAGCTAAAGCACTTCGTATAATTTCAAGATTCATAAACTAATCAAAAATTACTTGCCGATATCATATATTTTATGCTGACATTCAGATGTTCATATAAAAAACTGAAATAATCTGTGTGAATATATTAATGACATTATGCATTAAATTTAAAATTCATTATTTATAGAAGTTTTAAAGTAAAGAAATTCTGACCCATCAGATTAATCAAATTTTGAATACTACCTATAATTTTTCCTCTTAAACATTATATATTCACTTGTAGAAAAGGGCTGATGAATTTACACTTTGGACATGGCGAAAGTGAAGACATTAATAAAAAAAATACATAAAAGAGATTAAAAATGTCTTCTCTTTCGCCACGTCAACAGCAGAGAGAACGTTTTTTAGAAACTACACCTCTGCAAAAACATGCAAAACAGTCTAAAAGTTCTCTGGTGACAATCCCAGAACAATTAAAATAAAATATTTTGTTTGTAGAAAAGGCTGTTTGTGGAAGACTGTTGTTCCTGGTGATTAATAAAAAATACATAAAAGAGATTAAAAATCACCAGGAACAACAGTCTTCCACAAACAGCCTTTTCTACAAACAAAATGTTTTATTTTAATTGTTCTGGGATTGTCACCAGAGAACTTTTAGACTGTTTTGCATGTTTTTGCAGAGGTGTAGCTTCTAAAAAACGTTGTCTCTGCTGTTGACATGGCGAAAGTAAAGACATTTTTTAGTCTCTTTTACATATTTTTCTTATTAAATTATATATTCACTTAAATTATATATTCACTATTCACATTACATTATATCACTATATTTATTAATTAATCTGTACAAAGTGCATTAAAAGTTTTAGATATTTGTACTTTTATAAGATTTATATAATTATTTCTCAATATTAATAGCCTTTAATTAATATCAAATTTTCACTTTTACAACTTCTATTTGGTTAATAACTTAGTAATATTAGTTTAATGCTTTCCAGAAATACAGTATTTTCAAAAGTATTGTTTCATTTCATGTAATAATTTACTGTCTTCCTGTTTGACGAATTTCAAATAATAGTTTTGAGAATCTCCAACTTTCTATTATCGTTATTGTTGTAGTCATCTTTAACAGATAATACTGTTCTGTAATATTCATACATTGTATTCAAAAAAATTGAATATATTTTTTTTTATCAATTCTATAATTTATAATAAGTACTATAGTATAATGTTCTAAACTGAAAAAAAAACACTGAGATCGGCGTTATACTTAGTGTGTCCTTTTATCGCAAGCACGTTAGACACACTTAAGGACGTCGTCATCAGGCGAAAACGAAACTTAGTGAGAATATTTGGCGTGGGAACCACCCTATTGATCATATAGTATAATGTTTAAACATGAAGCACTTTTTTAAAATTAAATGCAATATTCAACTTTAAACAAGAAGAATTAATCCAATCATACTTAAAGTATGAGAATATTACATTTTAATTTCATTAATTCTTAAACAAATACTTATGTAAAAATTTTATGTATACAGATACCATGCATTGTCTAGCTAACATATTTGATTGGGGCTATAGAACTTTTTAAAAGTTCAAGAGCCTTTTTTGTAATGCATAGTGGTGATGTCAAAACATTCGTCAATCTGTTCTCTTCACTAAGTAAATAGACTGATCCCTGCTACTGTACCAGCCCAGCCAAGATTTATATCTGTTGTCAAAGTTTTAATGACATGATATCCATGAACAGATCCAAATTATTTACACAGAAATAGAATCATTCACAAAACATATTTGTCACCAGTTCATCCTTATGTGATGTGTTATACAAATGAATACATGAATGTATACCTTGACAATGGTTCAAAAGAATTGTATACAAGTTTTTTATATATATATATAGATTTTGTATAAAATTTATTCTTATATTATGAAATTTATATATTCTTTATGAATAATGTAAATAATTTGTAAAGCAAATAAAAATGACATTAACAACACATTATGTACCTATTAACACAGTTTTTTTTTTAGAATTAATCCACTTTAATTGCAAATTTCCAACAAAATATATTTGACAAATTGATCCTATTGTAACTTAATGCATTAGACACTAAATAACCTTTAAAATTAAATTTGGGTTTACAACATGATATTAATTCAATATAATTGGCAAATTGGAATTATTAAACAACTTATTTGAAATTACTATATCAATTAAAAAAAATAACTGTATAACAAACTGCATTGAACTCATATACAGAAATTTCATTTAAAAACTTTTAAGTTTGTTTTCAAAGTAACTTTTTACTCTTTCAATAAAAATACAGAAATAATGAATATAGTATATATATATTAAAGTATAAATAATTAAAACTAAGATATAAGCATTTTTCATTAAGCAATAAATGATATAGTTTAAAATTAATTTACTTATTAGTGTTTAGAAATTTATTTTAATAAAGTTTTCCATTTAATTTGATATGAAAAGGAAAAAATTTTTTCTCTGACAGTTTAAGTGAAATTTTTAGATCAACACTTTTCATGTATAGAAAAATTAATTATGTAATATTGCTTTCCTATTGTCTAGTTTGGTATAACAATGTGCTTAATTTTCTCTTTATGTATTGTTATCCGCATGAAAAGTATTTAATTTAAAAAGCAAACACCTTTTGTAACTTTCTAATTAAAAAACTTCTAATTTAAATAAATTATAGGATCTTGAAAATCAACAAAGAATAAAGGAAATAAATTTAAGATCAATATTCATTCATTTTTAATACTTTCTAAAACTAGAACTATTTTCTTGAGACTAAAAGAATAAATAATTTTAAATATTAACTTTTTCAAAATATTGTAATAATGATAAAACAAAAACCTAACTTACAGTCTATTAGTTAAAACTCAATTTAATATATTGATGAAATGTTACTGTATTATCATTATGTACAGTAATAAAATAACATCTCATTACATTGCTCATTTGAATATATCACATTATTTGTTTTTTCTTCCAAATATAAAAGTGCTTTAGCCAATAACAGATAGCTACATTGATTATATCATGCATGTAGGGAGATTACATTATTCGGTTTAATTTTTGAAAGAATAAAAGTTACTGTTGGCAATTTTTTTTTTTTTTAATTTTAATTGAAATGACTATTTATATTTCAAAAAGAAAATACAGGTATTTATATGAAGTTTAAGTACAGGAGAAATGTTTTCAGATCTTTATCTGCACCAACCTCAATTCACAATGTTTATTCAAAACAAATGCAGGATACATGCAGAAACAAAAAATTTAAAATTTACATGAGCATATAATTTTAAATTTCATATGTTTTAGGAACACTGCATACATCCTATTATTTTGAGTGATATTTTCTTCTTGAAACAAACAAAGTGGTACCAAGCCTCACAGAAAATCAATAAAGTACTAATAAATTTTTACTAGAAGTGCATAATGTTGAAATCATGGTTTGAAATAAAATTATTTCACAGATTTAATCCTATACTTATTCATTCATCACTAAACATATTAGAGTATACATTAAATTATTTAGGTATTTATTAAAGCTGAAAGTACTTGATTACTTTGTTTCAATAAAGATTATCTTTATATTTATAGAATTAGTTTGGCCTTAAAACTTTGTCTTTTTTTCTAATATAATTCACTTGAATTGAAAAATTACAGCAATATTTTAATCTAATTTTATTATTATTAACAAAGAAAACTATTCACTCTTTTATTCATTAATTAAACAATAAAAAAGTATTTTGGAAGATAACGAAGTTAAATAATTTGTTTTTTTTTTTTTTTAAATTATAATGTGATACAGTAAAACAAAGCTCTAAGAATGAAGAACATCTGAAAATGTTTTGATGATGATAAGTCAAATCTAACTGTTTAAAATAAAGTTACATAAATATTTGTATTTTTTCAATGTATTTTGATTTCTATGTTCTATAAAGCTGTGTTTATGAAATTTAATACTTTTTTTTTAATCATCATTCATACATATAACTGTATATTTTTTCTTTGCATTTTATAAAGAAAGCATATAATAACAGAAAATTTACTGTAATTTTACAAGCTAATCAAATCTATTGTAAGAACTTCTCTAAATATTAATTGAACTGACATTACTTGAAAATTTAAAGACTAAATGTACTGGAATTTAGGTTTTTTGTCATAACTAACATTTTCAATCTTATTCAAAGATCATCATCAGGTTAGAACATCCAGTAAAAGAAAAATTAAACAAATACAGGAGTATAGCTATCTTATATATATATTTCCACATATCAATTTTTGATATTTGTTGACTAATAGTTAAACAAAGATTTTTAATATATGTAAATCTGTTATAGTAGCTACATAGAAATGTAAGAATATCAATTTGTTCAGAAATAAGATGATAAAATAATAATAATAAACAGCAATGATAAAAGTATTATAAAATTTTTTTTAAATATTAACTCATTTTCATAATTTTGTCTAAACATTTATATTTGACTTAAACTCATTATGTGATAAGACTAGTTAATATTTCAAACATACTTTAGCATATTCTATCATTTTAGAATTAAGTTGTAAATATCTGTATAATCATCATTTTTTTAACAGAATCCTTTTTATTTGACAACATACAATTTACGAAAAATATTATATTCATGAAAAACATCGAGTTCAACAAAAATCCATGTTCTTGACATATCTTGAATAAAATCTGAATAGTTTTGAAATAAGGTTTGTATGTCTGTAACCTACTTGAATCCATCATAACATAAAAATCTAGTAGAAAACAAAGTTTTTCTTCTTTTTTTCGACTTACACTGTGGAAAAGTGACATGAAAACATATCTATAACATATAACTATATTTATGTCCATTATTTAAACGAATGAATGGTTTTTTTACTATTTAAAATATTTAGATTTGAAAATATCAACCACGATAATACTAATATATAGGAGAGTGAGAACTTATTATTTAAAATCAAGCAAATACAACACAATCCAAAAATATATAAATTTCATTAGTTTAAAAATGTATTTAAATTCAGTTGATATATATCTATGGTACAGCTGCAGTTTGACCAATTATCCCTTACTGCAACTCATTTTTATAAACTTGGTATGTACTACTCACATGCAATATTTTTGAAAGTTTGCCAACTATTATGTAATTTGATATACACTTGAATTGTAAACAACTTGCAACTGAAAGTTAAGTCTTGTTTATATGAACACACCCTTAAATGTTTACCTAGGTGGTTGAAAAGTTAATGGTACAGAATGGTGAAAACTATAGCATTTTAACTATATATATAATCCTTGATATTTAAATATATATAGTTTCGTGGAAAGCATCTCAAAACAATGGCTATATGTTTTTTAACATTCCATGATGTCAAGTAATTCTTATTAATATAACAGTAATTTTATTTATAAAAATTAGTTAAATTAATCAAGAGAAAGCAATTTCAAAAATTATAAATATAGTCTCTCCAATGTGAAAAAACTTTTTCAAAAATAGTATTTTTCAGTCTAATATTTTATTATTAATCACATCAGTAACCTTTGTTTGTCATTTTAAGAAATACTGGAATAAAACTTTTTCAAACAGCTTCAGGTCCATTGTACATGTTCCACATTGGATTTGTTTCTCTAATTGCTAATATTTTACCTATTTTTTAAATATATTGTAATTTATTATATATTTATATACTTGGTGATGCCAGTGGACAAAATGAGTCACCCCCACATTTATCAAGGCCTATAATATATATAAAATTTCATATTATTGCTTATTGATAACAGTTTGTTTTTAAATAAAAAGTGAAAATACATTTATGACAAACTGACTTTGTAACTAACCGATAAATTGTCAGTTTGTCATGTTATGTCAACATTTATTAAAATTATGATAAAAATCTTATTTTATTGATATTTAATGAAATTTTAACAATTATGACTTACGTATTTCATCAAAATAAAATGGAAAATTTCCTGGTATGGAACAATTCAGACGAGATTTGAGAAATGATGTCCACTGTTTTCCTTTGACTCCGGAAGTTCCGTCTCCTTGATCCTTCGTGCAAACTCGAGCCACTCTTGAATAAACAGCCTAAAAGTATATTTTTTTCAATTATACCATCATTAAATTTTAAAATGTTCTTTAAAATTAAAATTATCAGAAAAAACAAAATAATATAAAAGAAAATTTCAGTCAACAGTTTTTGACTTTCAACTTCACAAATTTTTAAAATCATTTTTCAAATACCAATGAAACAAGCAAATAAACAGACAAATCGTATCTGTCTCTTGTATCTTGTCGACATATGGTTTTATTGGAAACCAGATGTTTCAGTTTAATTTAATTAATGTTATAGATGGTGATATTGATTTAAAAGTAGGAATAAGAATAAAAGTAAATAAAAGAAAATCTTTTTATATAAAACTAGCAGGTGAGCCTGGCATTGCTCAGGCAGAAAGTAACTGTAGCAAAAATTATTATTATTAGATTTTAGCCGATCTTACGCATTTTCACCGGGCGCAAGAACTATGATAACCTTACTTGAATAAAATGATTAATTTCAAATTCTAAAATCTAAGAAAACTTGTTTGAAACATTATATTTCGAATTTGGAACGAATTCAAATATTCATCAAATTTGTTTATTTTGGATTTATTGTTTTTGGGTTACCCAAACAGTGGAAATGATTAAAATATTTATTAATTTCCAAAATGTATACTATATTGTGCCACTATTTACTTTCCTTTTTTATTATTAACACTTTATACTGACTAAAACTCAACCCTCCCAGGGAACAGGAGAGTTAATTTCCAAAAATCCTTTCTTAATGTACATTCTCATGGCATACTCTACTAAAATGAAGTCAAAAACGCAAAAAACTGCATCTAAAATAATACAATAGAAGCAGAGTTCTTCGAGGTAATCCTTAACCCTCTACCTCCTCCCTGCGGGGATTTCCAAAAAATTTTTATTATGGTGCATTCTCATGGCGTACCCTACTAAAGTGCAGTTAAAAATAAAAAATTGCATCTAAAATAGTACAATAGAAGCTG
The DNA here is from genome assembly GCF_030686945.1 of Centruroides vittatus. NCBI lineage: Eukaryota > Metazoa > Arthropoda > Arachnida > Scorpiones > Buthidae > Centruroides > Centruroides vittatus. The sequence continues at coordinate 1,024,851 of NW_027122359.1, read as the reverse complement.
TTTCTTAGAATAAGCCTTAATGCTCTCCCTCTCCCAGGGAGGATTTCGAAAAATCCCTTCTTAGGGTACGTCATGAGAACATACACTAACTGTGTACCAAATTTCAACTTTCAACTCCTAACTATTCGGGCTCTGCGCTTATTATCATCATCAACCCATCTTGATTATATTATAAGATGACCAAGAATTATTTTCTTGATTATCAAAATGAAAATGCTTAGTTGGTATTGAATATCAATGCACAAGTCTTATGTTGTTACTAAAAGTCTTTCAGAATAGAATATGCTCATTCTTTTTTAAATATATCTTGTATTAAGATGTTATTAGAATATATTTTTTTGTTGAAATATACTGTAAATGTATTTATTAATTACATGTAAACATATTTTTAAAAGATTTTAAAATCTTTAAGTTTAGAAATTCTGAGAACAGAAACAAAAGATCTCTTATTTATTTTCAAACATCTTTAAAATCATTTTTGAAAGAAACTGATCTGCATTCTAATATTGTTTAAGGAATTATAAAATGGATTATTTAATAAATTATTTTCATAAGCTATGTTGATATAATTATCATCATCTATCATTAACATCATTCTATCATATCAACTTCTCTCTCCGTAATTCCCTACAGACTTAATTAATGTAGATGAGAAAAGAATTACCAATATATTTACATATCTAATTACTGTTACTTATAGAATAAGATAGTCAACAGGATACTATTAGGTTACCTTCAGGCTGCAAAAATCACATGATGAAACCCTAATTACATTTAACTCATTTATATCTAACTTACATACTTTGGTAGTCTTTAAAGTGAATCTATCCTGAAAGAGTTGCTGTAGTTATATTTAATTATTCATTCATTATTAAAAAAATATTTCTAATATTTGATGTTTCTATAAAAAAATTTAAATGAGAAGATTATACATCATTTTTTACTTAAATAATGTCGATAATTAAAAATTTTTAACTTAAATTTGTTGAGTAAACAATGTTGATACATATTCTATTAAACTGCAATTAACTCTTTCTACTGAAAAGTGCATAGCTGATAATGTATTTGTCTTTGTATGTAATAATAGTTATTTTCAAATAATTCAATCATTCTTAACTAGTCCCTAAATGGAATGCAGATAATGACAACAATAATATCATTGATATGAACAATTCTGATAAAAACTTCAGTATTCGATGAATTCTTTTATATTTATTAATAGCTAATTATTTAAATTTTTAATATTTTAGAGATATCAAAGTATTACTTTCCTTAATAATTGGTTTATTATTTACTAAAATAACATTTCGCAAGTTCTTAATTTTAGCTAAAATTCAAAATATTTTATGATGCAAATTCAATTCAATCGCATCAAAAACATCTAAATCTAATCAGTTTTTAAGCAGAATAAGATCTTTGTTAAAAGATCTAATTCCACTAAATATGCATTAATTGCTGCAGCATTCTTTACCTCTTATTTTAGTCAAAGAACTGGGTTTTGAATTAAATGTCCAATTTTACTCTATGTTTTATCATATCCAGACATCTAAATATATCTGTAGCTTTCTTAATTATATGTATATAATTAAGAAAGCTACAGATAAGTATCCAAATCTTTCTCAGTGGGATTAATTAACACTAATGAAATCAATCATCGTTAATATAAAATTGGATTAACCAAAACTCATTTATATAAAAATATTTAATCACTACTGCAAAACTTTTAATTTCGTTTAAGATAATGACAACTGAATCTTACTGAACTCTTGTATCACAATTATTTCGAATCTTTAATTTAATAATATAATTTAATTGTATTTTTCTTTGATTCATTAATTGTAGTATATATTTGATATAAATGATACTCTCACTAAGACAATTTTATAAAGTTTCATACAAATTATTTTATATTGTTATAAAGCTATAAGCTTTTCATTGTATTATTTTATATGGATTTTAAAACTTGGACAATATACTTTGACCTGTCAAATTTTATGATAAAAATATTGCATGAAAATATCTAAAATAGCTTATGACAAATAATATCAAATCCTATTTGGCTACAAGCCATAACAACTCCCTGTATCATAAATATTTTTATTGACAAGGATAGCAGAAATATAAATAAATAACTTGAACATATTTTTCCCTAAATGAAAAACAGATTTTTTTTTTTAATAACATTTTTACTTATTTTATAAACCATCTTTAAGTTTGATGGGATATTCAATTTGCAAAATGAATTTTTATTCACAAAGAATAAAAAACAATTTGAAAAATATTAAAATAAACTGGAAAACAACAATCATTACATTGATTACAAGTTTTAATATTTAAATTTATTTAATGAAGCATAAACAAACATGTTTTATATAGTCATATAGCATAGAAACACAAATCCTTCATTTAAAAAAAATATATATATGAAACAATCACACTTTATAAAATTATTTTAAATGTGTAAAACATAAATTTGAAAGATTACAGTCCAGAAAATAAATTTAACTATATGTTTTATGAATTGAAAAACAGAACATTTAAAGAAATTTTTAATAAATCTCACATTTAATAACAACATAACTTTAGAAAAATAAATTAACTCGAAAAGATTAGTTTCTATAACTGAAGTCGTTTTATTCGGCACAGAAATGATTTTGAAGCTCTTTCTTCAATTTTAGTTATAAGAAAGTAGAATTCATTAGAATATTTTTTAATATTTTGATTTTTGTTTTTTTCTATTAATATTTTATTAAATTCCTAAACTATTATGAACTATTTTGTCTTAAGATTTAAATAAAAAGTTGTCATATTGTATAAATCAGTGTTAATTATCAAACTTAAGCTAAGAAAAGGATTTTTTCAAATGTTTATTAATAAAAATTTAGAGTTATAAAATGAAATGATTAGATATTTTAAACAAGTACTGTACATTGTTATACAGAAAACCTTTCAGATTATTTAAAAAATGATTAGACTTAATATTATAGAAATATCTTTAGTGAAATTCATATTACAATTTATCAAATAATAATTCAATTTGATTTTTGTAACATTGAAAACTGAAAAATATAATTTATATCCACTTATGTAGAATATATTAAACTTTTCTTTTAAAGTGAATTCAGAATTATTTATTAATATGTGATTAGTAATTTTTTTATATTATTAGGGTAATTTATTTTTTCTGTTGGTCATCATGGACTGGACGGTCTTGCAATGGGGAGACTGAGTAGTGAGTAATGAACCCAATATATCCAAGCAGGACTAGTCTGATAAACAGACAAATATCCAATCTAAATTTTGAACCCAGGTCTGACTGACAGGCATTTACCTCAGTAATGTCAGTCATTGGACATCTAACATCCATTATATTACTGGTTAACTGAGAATACCTGTCTAGTATGATACACTAAACACTTGGTATGCTTATAATAGTAGTAAATTTATTTAGAAACTAAAAAAAATTTTATTAGTTTTTCTCCCATCTAACATTAGTATCCATGTAAAACTTCTATTATAAATTTGCAGAGTAAGGTTTCAGTATTTTAGATTTATACTAAAAGAATTATTTATAAAAAATTTAAATCAAGAAATTTTAATATAAATTTTTTTTAAATATGTACATCAATTAATTATTTTATAGACTTTTATATATACTTTGCTTTTTTTTTTTGTTCATATCTAACTGCAGTAAAAAATTGTTTACATTCAATTGCTACAATTTTAACAAAAATTAATTACACTGGACAACAAAAAAAATGTTTTTGAATGTTTCCTTTATTTCATGAGTGGAATCTTACTAATTTTGGGGTGATAAAATCGAATATGACAAAGAAAAACTTTTATTAGCTCTAGTTTCTGTGATTTACAAGAGGTGGCAGTATGTGATTTTAATGGCTTATGTAATTAAAATGTGTCGTTTCTTCTTATGTTAACAACATTGAAAGTGCTTTTGAATTTTTGAAAATGTTTGAATTTGAAATTCAAACATTTTCAAAAATTCATCAAGCCATTAACGTCACAGCAAACAACCAGATTGTTTTTCTTCTCAAAAAAAAAAAGGAATCAGATCCCTCTGACATTCTCTGTACTGTGAGACCCTGACATCACATTGGAGAAGATTCCGTTGCTGTAGTCTTGACCCTAGAAGTTCTGCTTTATTCTTTGACAAGACTAGATCTTGAATGAGATCACTCAATTTTGCTTAATTCAGTATGCGGTGTATCATCTTTTATCTCGAAATCAGGGTCATGGAATGTGGAACACTTGTTGGGTTCTTCTTCTCCAACACTTTCTTCATTTTCTACTTCAAGCTCATAATGTTGGAATGGAGTAGGAACTGGTAAACTATCTGAATGTGGAATAGGTCAAATTGCAGATGGAATATTTGGGTATTGAACTGTTTCTTTTTTCTTCATTGACAATCCTGCCTTTATAAGTGGAGTCAAGCAGAAATAGCAGTCATCTGTATGGTTTGTAGGCTCCCGCCAAACCTTAGGCACAGGCAAAAGCCAGTAGATCATTTTTTATTTTTCAGTCATTCTCGTAGTATAACTGAACAAGAGTTGCAACGTGGAGCCCATGACTTATCCTGCCCCTACCTTTATACCCAAATAATGGTGATAGGCAGTTTTCAGAAGAGGCGTCAGATTGTCCGATAGTGAAATAACATTTTCGTCACAAACACAATGAATATAACAAAAATTGTTCACTAAATTGACACATTTTTGTGGCATTTTGGTATAACCAGTATTACACTTCAAAAGTACTTCAAAACCAGAAATTTTAACCAAGAAAAACAGAAGCAATATTAAACTCAAAGTCATAGCTACATTTATTATGTTTTTAACCTACAAACATATGGAGAACGTTTTACTATTTAGTGTGAGAGGTGTGACAACTCCCAAAAAATAAATTCTCTCCAAAATACAGGATATGTCAGACTCTAAAAAATAACATATCACTGTATCTCCAAAGCAAGAGCTAATCGGTCATTTTTACGGAGATTTTTGAATTCAGCAGATGAAAATACATAAGAATATGCTAATTTTGAGCCCGAAACAAAATCATTGTTGTCCAGTGTTATTTATATAAACAAAACAAATAAACTGAAGCCAACTGTTGGCATTATTATTTAAAATTATTCTTTTTTATGAAAGATGTTAATTAAGTAATTATTAATATAGTTTGGTCTTTAATTTATCTGCATGACTATATGACACAGATATTATCATGAAATAAATAAGTGATGAAAAAAGTGATGATTTCTTTGTGTTAACAATAATTAACAAATAAGTTTTTTTCTTCTGTTCCAAAAATCTGATATGATAGATTATCATAACTGATAATTGAATCTATTCAAACTCATATATAAGTAACAATAAATTTTAATATAAATGAAAAAAGTTAATATAAATTTATATTTTACATAAATGATTATATATATATATATATATAGAGCTGTTAATTTTAAAATTTTTGTACAATTATATGAAGGAACTGACCAAAGAAACTGATGTTAAATATTTTACAATAAGAATTAACAAATATAGATAAAATAAGCATAAATTACCCAAAAATCTTGGCTACAGGCCATGACCTGTACAAATTTATATTCATAAAATTTATTGCATGAGGCTTATGCACAAGGGCAACTAATATGTAAAAAAAAAACCCCAATTACCAGCAAATATTGTAACTACAGCATAAAAGAAAAAGCCAGTAAAATTCAATAGCTTACCATAAAAAAACTGGAACTTTAACTTACCATATTAAATTTTATGAAAATAGAGCTATGATGCTTAACTCTAGTATATGGCACAGCGAGATTTGCATAAATAATGGTATTCCTGATGCTGTAGGCTGGCTGTGGTTATATATATGAGAGTTCGATCCACAAAAATGCAAACATTTCTTTACAACTTTTACACAAGATTTGCTTATAGCCAAGGTTTTAGGATATATATATATATAGTATAAATACACAACATGAGAAATTGTATATATGTAAATACATTTCTAAATTTATAAATAACAATAATAATAAAATCTTTTATTCTATAAATTATTATTATTATATTTTTTATAGAAAATATTGACAAAAAATAAGTTTCTTTAAAAAAGGCAAAAATTATATTAAATGCTAAGCATAATTAAATGCTAAATGTGTACATATATACAATTTAAAATGTTTCTCTTTTTAAAATTTATTTACAATAGTATAAATTATTACAAAAAGTTCCGTTTCCTGTATCTTATTTTAATAATATTGATTAACAATAGTTTTATTATTACCTTTCCACAATTAATATATTCAACAGCTGTTTCTCTGAAGAAAAAATACACAAATTCTCCGTGATGGAGTGATCGAACAAAGTTTGGAGCTGTAAGAAAGAAAAAGAAAAACCTTTTCATATATGCACTAAATTTATATTTAAGATGGTAAACAAAGTTATAAATTCCTTTTAATTTTATATAATGTTACAAAATAATGCATTACTGTACTTTTAATCTCTCTAATTTTTAAGAAACTGCTGACAATGACTCGAAAATAGTAATTTCACTTTAACCTTTCGCATAATATTTTTATTACATAACAATCAAGTTAATTTAACAAGAAAAACTTTTGACTAGATTAAGACACAAAATTATTTTTAAAATAAAAATAGCAACAAACTATAATCCTTCTCAGAATAAGAATGGCATCTATGTTCCTTAGTCTACATATGCAAAGATAAATAGTTCCATGTTCATTACAAAATAGAATAAATCTTGCAAAAATGCTAGAAATTTCAAAAAGATTAGTCAAAAACAAAAAGTACAAAGCACTATTAAAAAGTCGCATGATGTGACATACAATCTTCATTGTTTAGCTAAGGCAGCATAGTGATCCAGCAAATTAGTATTTCCCAGAATAAGAATGAAATTATGCTCAAATTTTTTGTAAACAATATCTATCCAATATTACATTTGTGATTTTAAATAAAATAAGGATTAATTTCTAATAAATGCATTTATACACGTAGAAAAGTGTTCTTAACAATACATGAAAGTACGTTTCTGAAAAATTATTTTAATAAAAAAATTTATCAATTTCTTTCTAACTAGAATAAAGTAATTATTTTTAATTAAAAAAGTTAAGTATTTTACTAATTTTAGAGCACATTTTTGTTACTATTAAGACTTAATTACCTAAATTTCATTTATCAATCTTTTCGGATAACTTTTAATTCATTATGTGACGTTGTGTGTGCATGTATACGCATAAGCATAGACAAAAGTAAAAATAATGTAGAATTAAAAAAAAAAACATTCTATTGAATAATCAAAAGTAATATTGTACAATGGCATTAATTTAAAAAAAAAACTTCATTCTTAGTTGATTGAATTCTCTCAAGTTAGAGTTATCTTGAAATGATTGTTGATAATGAAATAATATAGATTTTTTTCTACAAATTTATAAAAATTATTACATTAATTATATTTGTCCAGTTCCATTTGGTAATATTATTTGCAAAAAAAAAAAAAAAGTTTAACATTAATCCTCTTCTTCTATGGAACTATTTAACTAAATTATATAAAATATCACAGAATTAATACATTTAAATTAAACTATCTTTCAGAAAATTCAGTTTTAGTTTATTTAATGCATTGCAAATGATAATATATTGTATTAAGCAGATTCTATTTATAAGACTTGTTTAAATTTTCTTTTCATAAAAAAGTATTGAACAGAATATATTAACTACTTTCCATAATTTAAAACTTAATGCATTCTCTCTCATCTCAAAAAACCATTTACGATGGCACTTAATTAGTGTATTTTTCATAAGTTGAAAAAAGAAAAAAATGTTAATAACAAAATATGTCTCTGGAGTTTTTAATAAATAACAATAAAAAAATTGAAAGATTACTGTGTAAATTTTTTAATCATATATACAATTATTCATAAAAATTAAAATTTCTTACCATTTAAATATTTAAAATTGTACTGCTCTGTTCTCAATGGTTCTCTATATATTAGAGGATCAGCACCCGTGAACTGTGCTACTGTGGCCACATACAAATCTCCGTCTGAAAAAACCAGTAATTTATAAAACTATGGAATTTTTAAAACATTACAATAATAATAATCTTTAATAAGAAAATAACATCAATAAAATTCAAAACATAACCACAAAAAGAATAAATAAATGTAACTATTAAAAATAGTTGTCTTTTTTTCAAAAGTAGAGAAAATTAATGCTTGATATTTTATTACAATTTTTATTTAATCATCATATTTCATTATTGACATATAAATATATTCATATGCAGTGATTCACATGTATAAGAAGCCAACTTATACTTAAAATAAACAAATTCCAGTCTCCTGTAAATATATCATATGTTTTGACTGTTTTAAATTATGCACGTGCATGAGTAAATTTCAAATTTAATTTTTTTTTATTCAGAAATATTACATTTTATAATATAAAAATTGCTCTTATTCTGTAAAATGTATAAATTATTATTGCATTTTAGAAAATTTATATTAACCACGACATAATGTTTATTCTTAGAAGAAATGGTTCAGATCGTAAATCACTGTATATATAAATATTATTTCACTACATTTATTACTATTTATATTTCTATTTAAATGACTTATACAAGGAAATCATTATTAACAACACAATCTCATAACTTGAGAGAAAAATTCAATTGATGATAATTTGCAGTTTGATGATTCAAAGTATAAAACTTTGACGATACCAACTTTTTCAGCTTTTATTGCAATAAACAATATTTTTCCTATAAATGGCATGAATTGTAAAACTTTATATATTAATGTTCTAGTAAAATTAGTATCAATGTATTTAAAATTTTGAAGAACATTAATAATAATGCATATTTTTAGACATTAATAAAAAAACGAACACAGAATACAATTCAAAACAAAGAGAAAAATAAATTTGTAACGTAGAAAAAAAATTTTCTGAGAGATAATCAAAATCCTGCAATTCATCAGCTGTCATTTAAATATTCAAAAATAATTATGTAAATATTAATTACTTTGAGATCTGCAACCCTCCTTTAGACAGTTGGCATCCCTGAAAACTGCATTTATCATAAGTTTTATTAGAAAAAATTAAAAAAAGTCTTGAAACATAATTAACAGGTGTTAGAAATCATAGAACAAACATCTTAAAAAGTGAATTATTGCAAAAGTTACAGTGCAGTGCAAGTGACAAACCAGTGCACAACCAGAATATGCAGGCAATGCAGTTCTATATATATATATATATATACAGTATATAGTAGAATATGTAACATTAAGTACAAAGTATACAGAGAAAGTGGCAAGGAATTCATGCCACAAAACAAACAGGCACATCAGCAACTAGAATTTCTACACTACCTGTCCTTTCCTTCAGTGTTCCTGGGATGCAGAATAAGGATATATTCAATTTTACTAATAAAAACTATATAGTAATTTAGCAACTTTAATAAAATAAAATTAAAAATTATATCTTAAATAATAAATAAAAGTATTAAAAAAAAATTGTTCATGACACATTACCAGTTTTCAATAACTGACAGAATTCAGTTTTCAATAACTGACAGAATTCATTTTCTTTAAAATAAAAATATAACTTTTGAATATTCATATTCTTTCATATCTAAAGGTAAGGGAGGAATGGAGCAAATTCATATTCGAAAAACTACCGAAAGATATTTTCTTTTGATCCAGATAAAAAAAAAATACTCCGATGCTCTAAATTTCAGTTCATCGTGCATATTTTGTATTGGAAGAAAGACAAAAATGATTTCTATTTATGAAAGTAAGTTTCTCTTAATATTCTCTCTTTTGAAAGAATCAATAATACTGAATATGTATTATTTTGATGAAAATGTCTTCAAATGAATGCATTTTTGTCAGTAAATTTGAACTTATTTTTTCTTCTAATACAGTTCTTTTGTATTTTCCTCTAGGAAGATAAAGAGAAACTAAATTACTGTATTCATTTTTTCCTTTCTTTTTTAACAAAAAATGCATGTTTTCCAAAATTTAAATTTTTATTGATTTTATACAAAAGTTCTGCATTTATTGAACAGATTTCTTAACAGACAAGTGTTTAAAAAATATCTTCTGCGGTTGAGAAAAAAGTGTTTTATAAAATGACAAAGTTTTTCCATCATTACTATATTTAAATACTAAAAATGATCGTGTATTTCAAAATAACACTTCTTTATAAAATTTATTCTGGTAAATGTTAACGATAATCACACAAATATATTCAACTTCAGAATATCTGAAGATAAATGCACAGTCTTCCATCTAAAATTAAGCTCTCGGACAAAACTCCGAGTGTCCCATTCCTCCCTCTCTACATACAAATGATAAAATTTAATGAAATATCTATAAGTTTAAAAAATTTAAATCAATAAAAACTTAATTATTCCATAATTTATATTTTAAAATATATAAACTATGTATATTAAAAAAATTAATATATATTATTAAATAAAAATTAATAATAAATATTTATGCTTATAAAAATATTTTTACATCATCAATATGGTAGAATATCACATCCAAATTCATATTTTTCTGTCCTAAGTTAGAAAGATATTTGTTATATTTATAGTTTACTTAATTAAATTCAACATAAATCCTAAAAACACAGTATCAAATTAAAATCATGCAAACAAAGATGTCGGGAAAATCATATATTAATTGTCTACATTATCACACTTTTTATTTAAAAAAGTTCATTAAAAGGTCATTTGTTAAATATGGAAAATTCATTTTTCCTGATAATTATGACTTGAAATACTATTCCTTATTTTTATTTAAGGTGTAATAAATTTTATTAAATACTTTTCGTAATACAATTTCTTTTCCAATATCAAACTTCTGATATAACTTTATTGTATAATTACAAAATGTTTTCTGCAATACAGCAAAACAATTATAATGCTGATGATAAGACTTTGGTATCGTGACAACAGATATGCAAAATATCAATTGCTGACAACTTTTGAACTCTGCTCTATCTGAAGTGTTTTGACGAAACATCAGACAATAACTAAAGTGAAATTAAAACTAACTTGGTGTTCTATGTAAACAAAGTTCAATTTAGGAAGCCAGAATAATATAACAGTTGCTTGCTTCATAAATAAATTTTACAAATTTTATGTAAAATTAAAAACAATTCTATATAAGGAACTAAAATTAAAAATACATATTAAATTACATTCTATAAAATAAGTATATAAATTTTAAATATTCTTTTTAAATTTAAAACTAGATGAAGTTAAAATAAGGTTAAAATTATTAAAATTTGTATTAAATTTCCTAAAATCTATGTTAAAATATATGATTACAACACAAAACATTCAACAATATGCTAATATAACAACTAGAATTATCAATATTTATATATTCAATTATTATTTTATTAAACACTGGTGAGAAAATCAAATTAAATAGAGACTATATTTTCAAATTAATTATAAATATAGAATTGTACTATATTTGTCTATACTAAACTTAATTTGCATAAAACAATATGAAATTTGTGTGTATGAATTTCCAAAAGATCAATTTTCACATTAAAATAATACAAGTTTTTTTTTTCGTAGTAATAATTAATATGTTCTATGATATTCGACTCTGATCATAATGACGATTATAAATGTAAAATTTTTCAGTCATTTTTTGTCTACGTTTTTCCTAATAACAGTGACTATTATTCCATCCTTTAAAGTAAATTTAGTAACTTTCATAAATATTAAAAACATTAATGAAATGTTTGTATCCATGCAAGTAATAAATGTCAGAGTATTAAATTCTATTCCGCCATCCCATGGGAACTGAAAGAAAGGTATTAACAACAGAGTATCAAATAATGGAAAAGATTAATCTGGGTATTTATTCAAAGTTATCCTATGAAAGGAAACAATGGAAGGTGAATATAATGTGCTCTATTGTTTCAGATTTGTTTAATTTCATTTATAATTAAACAAAAGTATAATTATTTTCAATCTGATCTTTTGTTATGAAGCACTTCTTTAAAATTTATTCAATATAAAATTCTTAATAATAATAATAAATAATAAAATTTCATAATTTACCTGCAAATATTGCAGTACTGTTGTGAGATGGGTCATAGGGACACAGTCCCTCTCCAGAATTTTCTTTTATCTTTTTATAATCTGTCGCCTAAATTAGAAATAATAAATTTAGTTTAAAATGAACATTCATAATATCTTTCAAGTTAATACAATATATGATAGTGATGTATAGTGAAATTTCAATGCCATTAAAAAAAAAAAAAACTGCTTTTTTACTTTTGTTGCAGTTCTTGAAGCAATACAAAGGATGTGAATAACCATTCATTTGACTTTCATTAATGTCATTCTTTGCATTTCAGATTAAATTATGTTACGCAATTACATGCAATCATCGTTTCTGAAGGAAGTACAACAATTTTCAATAAAGTCTGATAGTACATTTTTCTGGTAGAAAAACTGAATTTACTATTTTTTTTTATGTGGCAATATTATTAAATTCTAATGTATGTATGGCTTCTAAATCATATTATTTTGAATAAACAAATTAAAAATTTTTAAAAATTAGTTTTATTTTTGCAAATATTTTGTCTTTAGAATAAAATTTTTACATTGTGATAAAACTAACCCACAGATACAGAGAAAAAAATTATTGTCAGAAATACTATATATTCTGAATATATTTTAAAATTTTATTTTTTTTAAGAAGACTTATAAGATAATATAGAACAAATAAGACTCAAAATTTTATTAAATAGCAATATTTACATATTTTATCTCTATTACTATTTATTATGATACACCAAATAATTAAAGATAAGCATTTTATTCACTGAAGAAAAATAAACACAATAAATTATTTTTATAATGTTTATCGAAAGTTTTTAATTTATATTTTTATCCACTGTCTGGGATTTAAATAAAACGTAATGCCAAAGATCTTCACAAAATTTATATAAATAAAAGGTTATATAAAACATTTAAAACATATTATGTTAACAAACTATGCACTAATACATTACTTTAATTATTCATAAAATTCTGTAATGATACGGCAATTTTCTTTAAAAATTTAATCAATCATAAATATCATTAGTTTTAGAATTTTCTAAAATGAATATTATGTATCTTGTCTTTAATTACAAACAAGCTAATGACTTCTAATTTTAATCATTATATGTAAAGTTACATAATGATGTAGATTATATAGATAAATATTTATTAAAAGTCTAAAGACAAATAGAGTCAATATTTAATTTATATGAACTATAACAATACTGAACTTGTTTATTCACTTAAAATAAACTATTATTATTATTAATCAAAAAGTTTCAATTTAAAGTGGAATTTTGGGAAATTTTATGTATTAAACAATGTCAAATGTTTTTTTTTTTTAATTTATATTATATCAGAAGACATACTTTTACATTTTTTTATATACATACATATTTAATATTTTAGAATAAAATATTCAATTTATCAGTTAAAATATTTGCTAAAATCATGAAATTCATTTTTCAGATATAAAGAGCAATTTTTTTGGTTAAAATTCTGATTTTAAAATAAAACTGAAGTAACATAAAAACTTTAATATGTAATTTTTACTTTATTAAATTTGCTGTGTTATCTTATACATTTATATACAAATAAGAAAATTATTATTAAAAATATGTGTATGTAAATATGCAAAAGATATATTAACAAAACTCATCTGATGTCACTATTGACTCTTTTGCTATTATTAAAATCGAAAGTCCTTACTTTATATCAAGACCTAAACTCCTTTCTTTATAGAAGTATTTTTCAAAATGGTTATCAAATTTTACAGAAAGACTTCTATAAAGTACAAAGTTTGAATTTAAAAAATATATATATTCTTAATTCTAAATTACATCAATAAACCTTATATATAAAAGTCTTTTATCAAAATAAATAATAAGTTTAACTTACTCCTTGCTTGTAATGCCTACATAGTGGTTTGAAGGCATTAGTGCCACATACAAGAATAGTATCCTCCGATATTTTTGCAAGAACACGAATGTAATTTTGGCATTCATCCTGTATCAAAATATAATTATATTATTATAAATCATTTATTTAAAGTTTCTTGAAATAATGATTAAAAAAAACTACTCTCCTTATCTGTATAAATGCAATGTAAAAGAAATAATATAATACTAACATATTAATCTAAATTTCTTTCATTGTTAAGTAATATGTTGATTCCATCTGACAAATATCCAAAAGCTGAATAAAAGTGATATCTTGATTTGTGTAATCACATAGTATGTATTATTTCCCTGCAGCTAACCCATTCTATACTATACTATTGAGAAAGATACCTTTCAGTGACTTAATTGCACACAGACACTTATTACTTGTACGATTGCTGCCATGTTTACAAACCTCTTGCAAATAAACATGAGAGAATTGAAAATGTAATGAAAACTTAATTTAAAATATTTCTCAAAGAAATGAAATACGATCCAATTGCAACTGCTACTAAATTAATTAAGTGCACACAAATTTTTACTTAAAATAATTTTTCAAATAGTAGATTAAATAGAAATTTTCACACAATTACTGAAACTAAAAACTTGTAAAGTGATTCTAAAAAATTTTTAAACAAATTATGAGTCAATTAGTTTAAAGTACGCATTAGATACTTGTGTATAAATAAGGCTATCTAAGATATTTTTAAAAAATTGTGTACAGGATAAAAAAAAATACTGCAAAACAAAAAAATGTAAGTTGAATAGAAATTAATAAATTGTTAAATTCAAGTTTCAAAAATAAATTCACACTTAAATTTTTTTTTCTGTTAGTAAAATAGTTACCAATTTTATCAAAATTTATACTATATGATCATTGTTAATATAGTCAAAAAACAAAAAGATGAAAACATCAACAAATATTTTTGTATACAGAAACACAAATAACTATTATGAATGATAAACTATACGGGTATTTGTAATACAGGTAGATATATTTTTCATTAAATATTTTATTAAATACGCTACATTATTTAAATTAAAAAAACAGTAGATAGTTGCACACATTTCACATGAAAAATTTTTAATGGCTACACCAACAGTTATCATTTATCTATACTTTTATGGTGTTAAAATATAGAAATATATGGTAAATAACTTGTTTGCATCTTGATTAATTATGGCATGAGATTTGTATCTACATAATCAACTCTTACTTTTGCCTTTTGCACCTTTCAAAATTAAAATTTTTCATGTTTTACATTACAAAATAGTATAAATTAACACCTGCTTCAAAATTCAAAAATTTTATTTTTTCACTCAAAATTTAGTTTTCGTAGAATAAGAAAAGACTGAAATGAAATATTGCAATTTAGACAATGTGTTCATATTAAAGATCTAAAGTAACACAAGAAAATATATAAGAAAGGTTTGAGCTGTTAAGAAAAAACAACTAACGGAAATGTTAAAACATGGAGACGAAAGATAAACCAGAAAGAGGATGGAGAGATGTGGCTAACGACTTGTCACGTGTATGCTTGTGTATATAAATAGTAGGACAAGCAAACTGGGGGAGATAAGGCACGGAGGAGAAACGCAAAGCAGGGTAACTCTGATAAGACACGGATTCAAGTATGGACGTGCAAGGCACAAAAAATGATGATAATAAACACCAAAACAGGGAAGGAGAAAAAGATGATTATGATAAATAGCAAACATTTCAGCAAATACTCCCATTTACATGTTGAGTACAATGCAAATGCAAACAATGGCACAATTGTCTTGAATTTCGCTTCACTGTTTCCAATCAGTGGAGCATAAACGTGTTATTAGAAATCAGGTGTAGGCATGCTTACTACTACTGTACTTTGCTCTAAATAGATCAACTGATGCATAAAATGGAAGATCTATTTACAGTTCGTTAGTTTATAAACACGAAAATCCTATAGAATTATAACAACATGGCAATTCATGATATATTCTAATATGTTATAAATGAGGAAAAGGAAAATTTGAAGTTAGGGAACTACTTGATGTATAAATTTAAGTGGAAATTCTTATTGGTATTGACAAGTCTACCACAAAATTTTATTTTAAAAATTAATGTAAGACAAAGCCACGATAACACATTTTCTATCAATTGTTTAAAATTTGTGATGGAATACAATAACAGAATTAAAACTGCATAAAAGATTTATTTAAAATATCATACCTACCTCTGATTTTCCTTTAACTTTACACATATTAATGTCATTTTCACCCGCATACCATTCCAATCTCTAAAAGAAAAAACAAACACGAAAAAAATTAAACTTCAAATAAAATTTCTAATATCAATATACAAAGAAAACAGTCATTACATCCATGTGCAAGAATTTGTCCCCAAAAACACTTTCATTTGCACTTCTTTTTTGTGTATATATAATGCAGATGTTTCTTTTAGTCCATCAACATTCTTGTGATGAACAGAAGAAGCATAATCCCATGACAGACTATATAAAGCATCGGTTTAAATGTAATACACATTCAGCATTGTTCCTATCTCTATTGATGGATGCAATCATAATAATCTGCTTAACTGTGATTTAGAGGAACAAAGACAAAAAGAGGAAACAGGAGAATAGCAAAGTGAGATGTAAGGACTGAAAAAAGTGTAAGTAAACAGGAGCGTAAAGGAAGAAAATTGAGGTATGGAAGAAGAAAAAAAGAAATGGATAAAAAATAGGGAGTGAAGAGAGAAAAAAATCAATGAGGCATGTAAGAAAAATTAAATTAAATATACATACAAAAAAGTATTATTTTAATGGATCAAATAGTAAAGTTCTCTAAAACATATGATCAAGAATAGAATGTAATTATATTATAGCCGGAACATAAAGATATAATAGAGATTGTCTGACAATCAATGAATTTGTAAAGGGTGTACAAAATACAAAGGAAGGTTATCTGTTTAATCTAATTAATTCAGAGGGAAACTTAAGATCCGTTGTTCACACGCTTCTCTTAAGTCATCTTGCTTTACGTATAATTCAAGCATTACAAGACGGATAAACTCTTAAAATTCTAGCTTGTGTGTAATTTTCAAAAAAATAAATGTATTATCCTATTGATCAAATGGAGCTTGATTGATAACGCTACGATTGCGAGAGCCGCCAACGTCCTGATATATAGTAACTGGATCCGTTGCACGGCAACTCTAGGTGCAAACCACGCAACTGGAGGGTGGACAGTCGTCCAATGCACTCGGAGGGGCTTGTTTACGTTCTTCAGACGCTTGACCTAAATGTTTTCCTGGAGTAAAATGGAAAAATATTGCGTAATTCTTGGTTTTCGGAAAATATTACCGCCATATTTTTGTTTTCACTGCTATGTAGCAAGATGTACACGCTCCGTACGGGTTTAATATGACGTTGCACAATGAAGTACGCGGTTTAAAATTGCTGCAATTTTCAATTCTTATCGCTCAAGGCTTAAATACCGATGCTAATTAACCAATAAATGTTTTCGTATACTACAACATTACTTTCGTCGATATGCAATAAGTAGTCAGCTGTATAAATTGAACTTATCGCAGCTACTTGAACAATTTGGCACATTAAATTTATGCCTAAACCCTGACGCCAACTTTAAAAAATATCTTGTTAATTAAGGTTATTCACCGTTGTATAGATAGGCGAAGGCGTTGTAAAACTCTCGATAGCTCAGAAAGCCACCGTCTGCAAAGAGAAGCGGAGAAAAAAAAAGTAGAATAAAAAGGAGGGGGAAAAAAAATAGGAGAAATCCCCGGCAGCGCGGCGACCCTCTATCTGCAGAAGGAGAGAAAAGCAAGCAATAAATCAGTCGCTTCTGTACTCTCTCCATTGTGCCCGTGGCTGATGAGGTGCTGTGTATTCATGGGGTATAGACGACAGTACAAGAAAGGGACTGCAGCGCAAAACTAACGATGATTGCCAGTTTAATTTTGCTAGCTGCGATAAGAGAGGGTTTTAGTCTCGCATGGTAGTAAAGGGTTAGAGGGGGAAAAGTCGTTTTACCGTATCGGACGTCGCTTAATCGTGTCTGGTTATCGCTGGCGACATCATTCAATCTCGACCCCTCCTCTCTATTCCCCCCATCTTCTATTCGCAACCCAAGCACAAGAATTGCGTAAAGGCGCAACTTTATCTTAAAACTGATGGATAAAGCCACTTGTATTGTTACGATAAAACGAGATAAGTGATAGGAACAAACACGGAAAAAAAGAATTTACAACAGCTGCTTACCTTTTTCTCCTGTAATGTTCCGATGCTAATGTTGTAAACGATATTCCTAACGGAAAAAAAAAAGACTTTTGTTAATAAAACATCCCTTAAAATATTCTCCGATGTTGCTATATTATTTATTATTATACATATTTTTTTAAATTTTGTTACAAAGACAGAAAAGATAAGATTATTTTTTGGTTAGACAAAAAGTAATGAAAATAAAACGAATGGTTTCCATCGTAAATAGTAGAAGTCAAAATAAACAAAATATTGCCTAGAAAGCAGAACGTTCCTAAACCATAAAACCCGGTTGAGATGCCCAGAAATAGATTTTTTGAAAGTCAAATGTTGATCGACTCCCGATTGCAGTTGATTTATCTTTAAAAGTGTAAAGGAAAAAAAAGTAAAATAAAATAATATCGTAAATGCAAAAGATGGATGATACACGTACAGATAGAAATGTTTAAGAGCCTACATATAAAGTTATTCTGGCATTTTTACGTGAGAGCGACTTTAGAAAAAAAGCTAAATTTCCCTACCATATGCTAAATTTTACACGTTTTAACTCTAGAATGTATTCACGCATAGAAAAAAAAAGAAGAGGGGAAAGAGAGAACTAGATAGAGCTAAAAGAGTAAAGAACAAAAAAACATGTGTACATCCATCCCTACAGAAACCATACGAGGAACAGAAACCTGAATAAAACAATTCGTTTTATCTCCAACCAGCATAAAATTCTAGGAAGAAAAAAATTAACTGACTGGTAGTTAAATTGGATAACGTGGTAGTGTTTTGGTGTACTTCTACTTACCTGGCACCGATTAATACGTGATCCCCATCTTGTTCTAGTAATTTGAAGTGATCCACGTGAGTTTGATTACCGACGAATTTCATTACACTGTCTTCTGCTGCAAAGGTTATATAAATATTTATGTACTAGAGTTTAATTATAAATAAACAGATTTCTAGAGCACTCGCAAAGTTTTGAATCATACGATAATTATTTTAACTGCTAAAGATAAGAAGGGAATGCCGAACTTGTAACAACTGTAATCAGTACAATATGCAAGGCAGAGATACCTCCCATACACCTCCTGCAGTTAAACAACAAGGAAAAAGCTCCTGCATTTACCTTCATATATCAATGAAAAGTTTGCAACTGACAAACCATCCCCCCGACTTTCCAATAGAGCCTTGAGTAATCGGGATCTCATAGGTGGTTAGGTGCTCCCCAGTGTTACAGGGAATACAGGAATTAGAGGGTGTAACGCGATTAAACAGGACCAGGGTTGGTCATTTTGCAAATTTCGACTGTACCCAGGAGTAACAACTTCGATTGTAAAGGATTTGTATAGAGAACTTAACCATTATAATGCAAATAAGAGTTAATTTTGAGGTTGCAAACCCTCTTCTGGGCATCAGATTTTCTTAAAATATTCCAATAGAACATGGTACAATTATAATTTAAAGTTAAAAAGATGAGATTACAATTTTCGTTTCCTATTATGCAAAAAAAAGTCTTTCTAAATTGTACAGTACTTTCAATACTTTCGAATTAAAATGAATACGTTCGAGTATTTCAAATCCATCGATTCCTACAGGAACTAAGAAGGATCGTTCTTCATAAAAAAAAAGAAAAAACTATTTTCTCTCCAATTCTCTATATTAAATACCGAAAGATGTCGATAATTTACTAAGAAACACTCGATATCCACTCGATAAAAGCCTATCTTCGATTACCTTCCCTAACAAGTGATTAAATAGAAGAAAGTGAGCAATAGGAGTAAGAGTGATATCATTGATATAAAAACCGGCTCCCCTTTAACGCGGAAACGGGATGTGAAGAGTGGGAGAGACAAAAAAACATCATCCGACCTCGAGCAAGACCAATAATTAACCAAAGATAGCGAAAAAGGTGAACAACCCAAGTGCATCTGTCCCTAGGGTACATACAGGAGATAAGGAAACGCATTAAGACCCAGCCAAGCACCCCAAGGGATTTGAAGTGGTTAAATATTTCTGAACTTAGTTTAGACGGTCCAGAGAATGAGAGGTAGACACAGTGCGGTTCGATATCCGATGAGGAGTGATTCACAATAATTACTTTACACAGTTTTAGGTCGAAAGGGTATAATGTACGGTCCGTGTCGAATTAAGCCAAGTGTACTTTTGCGGTGGATAAGTTAAGTGGTTTTTGCTTTTACGTTCGCTTTAAAATTTTCTTCTCTACTAAAGTAAAGTCTGCTGGCACGTGTTGGCCTAATTTTTAGTGATCGCTTTTAGATATAAACTAACGATTCTTGGTATTTGCAGCGAGCTTCACACTCGATCCCGGCTCTAACAAACTTCACCCTCTCCCAACTCAATTTCATCAACAACCTTCTAAATCTGTCTGGCACGAAATAAATTTAATTACGAAACTTCGATAAAGGACCCTCTTCGATTAAGAAGACCCAAGATTATTTTTTTATTCCTATTTTTTTTTTTTTTTTTACTCTGGAATTAATTTCATCCAAACTATTTTAAGAAGTTTAGTTCGGATGTTTATTAAATTTTTCTTTTAAATTATAAAAAAGATAATTTTTTAATTAAACACTTACAATAAACGAGGAGTTAAAAGATAAAGTTAAATATAATTACAGAAAAACGTTAAGAAGATCAAAATCGAGAAAAGAAAATGAGGAATAAATCCTAGATATAGAAGAGTTAAGAAGTTACATACAGTAAAAAAAACAAGAGTAAAGAAATTAAATCTGGAAGAAGAGTAAAAATTTGATAGAGAGAGAATCGAACTTAAATAAAGAATTAAATTTAGGTAAGGTTACATTTCTAGTTAAAAACTTAACTAAAGGAAGAGATAGGTTTATGCAAAATATAAGCAACGAACACGTTTGAATGGAAGGAAAAGCGAAAAAAAAAATTAATTCAACGAAAGAATAGATTAAAAAACAAATCTTGAAATGAAATCAAACTCAAATAAAGAAATAAAATTTAGATTGATTTTAACTAGAAATTTAACTTCTAACTACAAAAAAAACCGTAACTAAATCTAATTTAAATAAGAATGTATTTTCAAAAAAAAAGAAATTCAATGTATATAAATTATATCTAACTATTAAATAAATTAAATTAAAATTTTATAAAGTATTAAAAACCAAAAAGATAATTTAATCGATAGATTAATCAAAAGTAAATAAGAGAAAGTGAAACCAATATGGAATAAAAATTAAATCATAATGCAAAAAAAAACCAGGAGAGGAGTCAATTGTAAAAAGTGTTTAAAAAGGAAATCGAAAATAAATACAGGAAATTGGTGCTAACTAATTCCATTTTTAAAAATGGAAGCTACGACAATGACAATCTTCTGGTAACAGCAATCTATTAAAGACACTTCCCTGGACATTTTACGTCACATACTTCAATTAATAAAGGAAAGATCAAAGGCCGGCAATTAACCGAGTTATTAGTCTAATAGGTTCGTCGTTCTATCCACCTGTTGTACATTCATTACCCACAATAAGAAAAATCTCGTAATTAATACATTCTCAGTTATAATAATTACTCCGGGCAATATCTCTAAAATTACGATACACTTCATATAATACACCTTATTATAAAAATAGCCGGAATGGATTTTTTTTCCTCCTCCTTTTTTTTTTTACTTCGCTTCTGTTATACGGAATTTTTGTATCGTAAACGAGATATCATCGGCCCTGGTGGCCACAAAGTTGAAGTTTTGTGAAGTGATTAGGGGGAGTAAAGACCGGGTTCGAGTCCAGCTCCGGGCTTTAACCCGTCAGTTTCATTTGTCTTGTCAATATGGAAGCTTAAACAACGAAACGAAACTACAAAAAATAATAATAATAATAATAGTGTATAAAACTTTTAAACTTTTATAAACTGATAAAGTTTTTTTGAACTAAGTTTTCCCCCCCTCTCCCAACTCTTTCCTTCGGGACTTGCTTTGTCCATGCTTTTTAAAATAATTTTTGATATATTTTTTTTTAATTTATTTTCTAGAAAAACTTACAAACTAAATTTATAAATCTTTTTATAATAAAGCATATTTTGTATAAGTATAATATTTTACAGAAAAATTAAAGTAAGTGCCGCTACTTTACGCATATAAAAAATAGCGCTCTCCAGGGTAAAAACAAAACGTTGATATTTCCATTCTTTGTTTTTAGAAAAGAGAGAGAGAGAGGGAAAAAAATTAATTCCCTTTTGCCTTTTTGAAAAATAAAAATAAATGTATCAGATAAAGGTAAAAGGAAACCTAAATAGCCTTAACCATATAATTCGAGTGTGTTATTCAATTTGTGGGTTTATGATTTCAGTTCGATATGAATGACCATACATCAAAATAGGTTAAGATTAATGGTAACAAAGAGGGAAGAGGGAATACTCGGTTCCACACGCTCCCAAATCACGAAGAGAGCATCTCTTGGGAAGGAATTCACGTAAGATAAGTCTAGTACTCGTGGGTAAAGATTTCCAGAGGATTTTTTCTGGTTTGGATACAACTGAAATCCCATTAGAGGTTTTCGGGGATCACATCTAAGGATATTTTATGTACTTTTACCTTTCGAATCCGAGATGAGATTGAATCCATAAGTCACTATTAATAATATAAAAATAAAAACTCGAAAAGACGTTTTGGATGCTGAATTTTGTATATTAAAACTTTGAAAATTATTATTATTATTATTATTATTTGTAGATAACAAATAATTGAAACAAAGTTGGCAACTACAAAATATAAGTATTGATCCAAATGTTAACTATTAAGGGAAGTTTCTGGCTATTAAAATACAATTTTCGTCTATCTTCTCATTTATCGTTATCTTTAATCGATAATTATTAACAATATCGACGTTTCAATCTTCTAATTTATTTTTCAATGAATCGTTTCGGCGGAGGCGAGATAGAGATTCTGGTCAGTTAGTAGTTATTTATTGGTTGATCGACTCGTCTACCACGATTAACAGAAACCCTGCAGGGCCTTTAAAAGCCCTTTCGATCGATAGGAAGAAGCAGATGATTTTTAAAACGTTTCTTCCTACTTTTAGAATGAATTAATACAGTAAAGTAGACCAACATCCCTCGCTCCACTTCTCCATCCTTCATCAAAGAGACCGATCCAAATGAATGAGGTCCATTCACATTGTATAATTTTCGCATTAAACCATACTTTTAACCACACGAATCAACAAAATTACAACCGGATTTCGTCGGTTGGAGGCTTTTTTCTTTATTGATTTCTAGAAAATTTTACGCCTCCAATCACTGACCTTCATCACAATCATTGCTTCACATTAAAAACTCATCACGGCGATGAACTGGAGTGATTGATTGACTTACTTCCTTGCATCTAACAGTAAAATCGTGGATTAAACTAGTGAAAAAAACTTGAACGAGGACGGCCTGCGGGCAAAATGAGTACAAAAAGAGGGCGGGAAGATGTCCAGAATTGGGACTTTGGTGCTATTAATAAAATGAAGGATCCATATGCAGTTAAACCAGTTATAAAACAAACGAAGAACATTTATTGAGTCCCGGAGAACAAACTTAACGTCTAGCTAAACCCCCGAGGGTCGACGGCAACCTAAAATATACAAAAATCTACACGGTATCGATCCTTTTCGTCTTCCTGCCTTTTGAGAATAATTAATAATGAGATTTTGAGAAGGAAATTGCGCATTTCCTCTGTTTTATCCGAGAAAGCGGGATGTTATGTCCTTTGTAGATACTAGATTTCCCTCAGAAGAAATGAAATTCTTACTTTTGGATGAAGAAATATAGTCCCTTAAGAATGACTTTAAAAGGAAGAACGATAAATACTGGTAAAACCGAATGGAAAGTAGAGGAGTAATCCTAAAATGGAAACCGTTTCTCCGATAAGAGAAAGTAATCCGAACCTTTAAAAGTCACAAAATTCTCGACCTCTTCCTTACTAAAAGTATCAACCGATCGCACGAATAACATCACCAGAAGCAAGAGGAAAAGAAAAGGGATCATATTTTGCGATGACTGAAATACCACTGGGATTAGAACATTAAAACATTTTTGTTGTTTATTTATTTATTTTATTTATTTATTTATTTATTTTTTGATAAGTTTAAATGTCATTTTTCGAATTTCTCTCAAGTTCCTGTTTTCTGGTATGATCACTTTTTTATATCATTTATTTTGTTGGAGATTTCGTTTCGCTCAATTTACCTTCAAAGAAAGACATTTCTACTTATGTTTGTTTCTTGAAAAAAAAAGATTTTTTTCCCTTGCTCTTTTTCCGAGTTATGTCAAAGCTTGTGCATTCTTGAGAACATTATATTTTTGCGCGGCTCGCTCCAATTCCTACGCTTTATTTTTATTTTTTATTTTTTTTGCTCCGGTAACTCGCACCGTTCTTTCTACAATCGTCACCTTTCGTACCGACCCAACACCACTTTTCGCTCTTCCCCCGTGCTCCTAAATGTCAATTCTGTACTTTATTTGCTTCCCCGAATGTCACTTTTGCACTTTGTGCTCCCAAGAACTACTCCTCCTCCTCAAGGCTAGGGCGACGCTTCGAGAAGCTAGTATCGATTGCAACACGCGCGTTCCTCTTGTAGGAGTTGAAGATCGATTGGGGATTTGGGGCCACAGCCAAAATAACACCAGGGCAAGAGAATGCCAGTCGTTAGAGGCACAGTGTAATGCTCTAAGCGTTAAAAGACCCCAGTCTCGTAACTCGTTAGAGTTCGACTCGTCAGTCGGGGAACGAATAACCTGCCGATTCCGTGCATGTCGACAATTTGTCTCCTTGGGCGGCAATTTGCGAACGATCGGTCAAAACATACGCTGGCAGCACACACAACCCGAAGGGGTCACTAGCCGTTAACGTGTCTTCACTAGATCGTATAATACGTTAAAAATCTATCCACTGCTTCAAACCTCGTGCATCAGTTGATGTATTCAAAAAAACAACGAATATACATACACTTCAAGAATGAAAAACACCTTAAAAGATTATTCTGAATAATAAAATGGCTATAGAAAAGCAGCAGAAGGTACTGCATGCCCCCTAGACTAAAAGAATAGGAGGAAAGGTTAAACGACACGGAAAGTTGAAGGTGGATACGTATCACAACGTTCTATTCAACCGTTGTCAGTGAGGATAACGAGCACCACCTGGAAAGATCAAGAAAAGAAGGAAATAAGAGTTAGGTGGAGGATAAATACAAGAAGAAAAAAAATCTAATTTCTTCCGTTTGTTTAAGCTTCCACAGCCTTTCTAATTGGGAGTTTTGCGTCGCAGCGAGATCCTTCTTTTATGCGCTTTGGCTACAGACCAAGAGTCCAGATGTCCAGAGAAAGGGAGAATTGATCTATCCTGGTAAGGGAGAGGCAAACGATCGCTTAGTTGTGGCAGGAGAAAGCGGCAGATGGCCGACACTGTTATAAAAGATCGTGAGCGGATGGGAAGCACACTAATTGTGGGCGTTGTTGACAACAGAAAGGAAGTAAAGAATTCTACTTAAGATACCCAGAAAGAGGCGTATCTACTATTTTCCGATAGAAAGCGACTCGATGCACTTTTCTTAAGATTAAAATCTTCATCTACCATCTTGAAAAAACACAGGGGAAAAAATGGAAATTCTGATAATTAAAAGGTGAAAGAGTACATACAAACCGGTTGTGAATGACATTTTTAAAGGACTCGTTCTACGTAATAAAGCTGTAGGAGAATAGTGACGATAGTTTAGTCGCATTTTTTTTTTTTTAATTATTATTTTTATCATCAACCTAATTGACTAATTATCTAAAATCTTTATGAACTGTTGAACTTTTAAACTCGACACCTCGCTAAATCGTGTCACAAGAGTTGCATTTTCAAAATCGCTTCTAAGAAAAAATATTGCAAAATTTTAGAACTTCTTTATTACTAGCAAACAACAAAGTACTGTGGGATGAGAAGAGTGTAGTGTACGATTACAAGTGTGTGCCAGCTATACCGTAAACAAATGTTCCTCCTTGAACGATTCATTGTTGAGGTTTACAATCGGGAATCTGTGGCGTGCTGCCACAACCACGCCGGAAACGCAACTCATAAGGGAAGGGACATGACAGGAAACCACGTGATCCTATCGCCGCCGGAAGTACTACGGACGAAGGATATAGACTAAGTCCATCCGGGACCGGTCACGCCAGGGAGCAGGTGAATAGGACGAAATGACGCACGTGGCCCGGCCAGGTGATGGGTGAGTCACCTCGACAGTGACTCTTCTCCCAAACCGCAACCAGATAGCCCACCCGCTTTCGGACGAAGTGGCGTCGACAACGTCGAGTAAATTTAGAATATTCTCCCGGGAGCGAATTAATCATTGGCCGGGTTTAATAAATTGATAAACAATCACGTGACCGAATGGTTTATGTCTTTTAGGTGAAGTGTTGGTTTTCTAGCATTAGTCATTACCTAGGCTGGGAAAGAAAGAATAAAAAAGTGAAAAGGCTCCTGGCTGAAAACACTCACCTTCCTTACCTTTTCCCATTATTTTCGGATGAATCACGAGAGTATGTCATGTTACACCGGAAATATTACACTAAAACTTACAGAAAGACAAACACGCTCCTCTAATGGAAGCCCGCTTCATTAACGATGGCTAATTGGAAGTTATTAATTTCTGCAGATGAGTCATGTTTTCTGGCCATCTATCGTGTGTAAAAGTTCATCACGAAAACCCATCACTACTTAACAGAGTGGGTCCTGTATCAAAACCAGCTGCGCCCAAACCTATGTCTACCTTTTAAAGGGATGAAACGGTTAAACAGGAGGTTGAACTCTCATCAATCGGGCTAGACTGTGCCACATTCACTTATCTTACAACATACAGTAAAAAGAAAATTCGGCGATGTTGAGCACGATATAAGTCTCCTAACAGAAAAAGATAATTAGCTTTAATTACAATGCGGAAATCCATTAGCAATTTGGTTAAGTCGCGTATATTAACGAATTCGTAGGTCGTTGAACACCCGTTCCTGAGGGAGGGGATGTAATTAATGGCGTATCCGAGGCAACCAAGACAGGAGTCAACAAAGGGGACTGGCTGCGCTTTCATTTAGTCGTCCAAACTGCGAGTAAACATTCGTTAAGACTCGAGCCTCGATAGGATCGATAAGCGAAGGCGATGGTGCACAGTCGATCTATCACCCCAAGGCGCACCAAAAACAATCCTATGTTGCACCTATGATTCGGAAATCGATGCGGGTATCTCTCCAGAAGTAAAAATGCATAAGAAGAAAATGTAGGGTACTTACGTAATTGTGTGATAGTAAACTTTGGCAGGATGGGTTCTTGCCAGGCGCAGTTGATCGGCATTCCTAGCAGAAGTAGAAATATCACACATACCACCAGATATCGGTGGTTGTTTAGGGTATAACCGAGTTTCATCTTCATTAGGTGCATTTGCTTCCAGTCAACATATCTCGATCTGAAACAGGTTAAAGAAAATAGCTGTATTAATAACCCGGAAATTATGGGTTCTGTCTAATTTTATAAATATATTCGTGCCTGTGTGCTTTTAGAACCCTCAGTTAAGGAGATCCATGACGGTCGATTAGTTCTAGGAGCTTAAAGAACGGTTACTTTACCTCCCCAGCGGACTCTTTTTTTTTTAAGTTTTCCGTTTTGCATGCGCAGTATGGACGGGATGAGGACCACACCGATCGCAACCGGTCTACACTAGCACAATTACCTGTATCGAGTCGGTAGTTGACCTTCGAAGTCTGCAGCGACCACCCAGGATGGGGTCTTACTTACAGCGGTGTACAGAGGGCGAGTTCGGTTATAGGAGGCCCGGCTCTTGCTCCGCACATTTGCATTTTCATAATAATTCAAGGTGCAACCGCTGGAAGTCGAATCCCAGTCAAAAAAAGAGAAAAAAAGAAACTGGAAAGAATGATGTCTTGTAATAAGAGGCGGCTCTACGAAAATCTGATGCTGGTAATAAAAGAGGAGGAAAGTCTGTGGTAAAACAGTGAGATACAACAATGAAAAGAGAAAGCCGCATAAACAAAAACGGAAAAAAAACTGAGATGCGAATGGCATTTAACTAAGAAAAAATCGATTGAAGTGTAAACAGTCAAAAACTTTTGTTAATTCCTGAGACGATGCTACCAAACATCCATCAAAAATGACCCAGTTCCATTCTAGAGTACGCCACGCTCCCATTTTATTGCTGTTTCTGCGACCCGTAACGCCTAGAAACCTTACATAAAGAACTTTAAAAAGAAAGAAAGACAGATACATACTAATGTAAACGCAACTAAAATGTTCGAGCCTTTCCGACGAAATGAAATTCATTTTGTCAAGTAGCAATGGCTCCGTCCGTTGCAGCTTGTTATTCTCCACAGACTTTATTTGTCCATCGAATTTTTCGCTATATCGTTAAAGATAATGAGACGTGACATCAGTCGTGCATGACAGGATCTACTTATAGGAGAGAGCCTAAGAAAGGAGTTAGGAACAACCGTGCACCGAGAACAGATGCTATGCATCGGTCTTTACCTACTTCTCTACAATCGGGATTCCCTAAGATACTTTCTAAAATAAACCGAAGTAAAATCGAATAAATGCCGTTTAGAGTAAAAAGTTTTGTTGCTGTTAGTGTTTGAGCATTTCTTTTTTTTTTTTTTTTTTACTGTATATTTAACATATTGTGAGATACACGAAGACTTTTTCGAAATAAAATTCACCTGTTTGAAGTTTATTCGTGTTTTTTATTGGTGAGAAATTTACGTGTCTATCGTGACTAATGTTTTTACGTGTAATCTCCAGTAAAAGTTTACTTTTTACACTTTATTATCGTCTTGTTTTGGTGAGAAATTCACACTTATACAGCAGCTCGTTATTGTTTACACACAATTTATGTGTGTGTAAACAACAACGAAGTAATGGAACTAGAACAACCGTTATGTATAAAAGCCCACCCTTTAAATTTACTTTATTTAGGAAGAACGTCTATTTTTTCTAGTCTCATACATTATCAAAAAAAAAGCAGTTGTTGTAATATTCATAAAACATAAACTTCGTCCACAGCATAATATTCTCGTATTATAACTCGCAAAAACGTGCCATACACGCATCATCCCAATAGGCACAAACGTGTTATCTCGGCGCTGTCACAACTTAAACAAAATTCCAAACTAGTCGATCATCTATTAAAACATGACAAATATTCACATGCATTTTTACTATTTAAAAAATTATCTTATTTTTTTCAAAAATAAAAAAGAAAAACTCGAGCGTGACCGAACCATACCAAGTGGAAAGAAATCTTCTAATTAAAACAAAAACAAAACAAGAGAGTAAGAGGTTATTCACCAGATATTTTCCTCGTTCTTTTTCTTTTTTAAATCTATAAAATGTTTGTTGCCGTATTGTTCTGGATTTGTGATTCGAATTTGGACAGTTCTTCCACTTACACAGTAAATCAGTAAATTTGTGCTTCGGGGCATCGATTCATTCGGCAAAGTAATAACGTCGGCCATTCCACAAATTCGAATAATTACGTAGTTGCCAACGATTATTATTTTCAATTATTGTCTTTTCGAATTAAACGGCGCATAAATTAGTTTGAAAATAATTTTCGAGTTGGTTTGTGAAAAGATAATCAAACTGTATCAAACGATTTCTACGGTTCATATTTGTGTACTTTTCCACACAAGCTATTTGATTTCCTATGATTAGACATTCGTGTCAATTTCTATTGTTTTCTTTTCATTTCTTTGTCTGAAACAAACGGTCGATTTCTACTTTATATTGCCTATTGTTTTCTAATTTACACCGTCTTTGCCTATTTTCTTCGTATTCTCCAGCGTAAACACGGCACATATATATATTCATTGTTCGAAAGTTCATTAGACAATATAAACGGTTGGCATTACCTTCTTAAATGTTCATTATATTAATATTTCTCCACATATTATTCAATTTAATATACATTACCTCGATTCTTCTAGAATATTACACTTTTCTCTACTTATATTCGATACTCTCCTGCATCTATGTAATCCTGAATATGTTCTTAAACTTTGTGTTGTAGTAACGTATAGGAGTCGTACAGGATGAATCAACTGGTTTATATACTAAATGGTGCATCTTAACGTCATGCCACGTATTGTATTCGGGAATTTACCGTAATTTCTCAAGAATGTTTCAACATTTGTTACTAATACGAAGTGTAAATCATGAATTTTTTTTTATTATAAAAACATGAAATTTTAACTAGAATACTACCAAATATTGGATTTAATAAATTACAGATTGTATTCTCGCAATTACAGCGACACTTTCAACATCCCTTCCCCCCTTTCATGGAAATTCCAGATTGAATTTCCTTGTCTTCTGTCGTAATCAGGATTTCGTTGATTGGTTTTCTTGATCGCATTATTGATTCTGGCACTATTCTTTTTTAGAGTTGTATACAATTCTCCTAACTATTATTGACAAACTAAATTTCTTCATACGAAATATTTCAATTTTCAATACGTAAAACACGCCATACGTTTAACGTTTTTAAATATATTCTTTTTTCACATAATCAATTTATGTCGATAGGCACATAAATAAATATCCAATTTAAAATTTTCGAAATTGATAAAACAGTTAAAAATTATCGTCTATACTTCTTTTAACGAAAAGAAATCTCTTAAATAAACAATCAATAAATGTTGCCATCTTCACAAAATTCTTCGTACCAATAAAATTCGAGCCTAGAGCGTGTAGTTAAAAGAACAGAACAATTATCCAGCGCATTATACGCGATAAGATAAATTTTCTCAAACTATTCATTATTCCTAAGAGAATATCCTTTAAGTTAACTTACTCTCAACGCTTGGGGCTAAGTTTTAATATAAAAGATATCAGATGGGGGGTGACGAATACGGTGACGAGTTAAACTAAGAAAGAAAATTGTAAAACCCTGTTAAAACCTTTGAGACAGAGAGAGAATTTTTCCTAACTCGATAATAGTAAAATAAATGTAGTTAATCGTTATTAAATCCTTAGTTTTCTTATCTGGAAGAGAAATATCAACAAACAAAACATCTTATCGAAACTGATAAAGTCATCAGAAACAGTTTAATTTTTGAAATGAGCTTTTATCAGTTAGAAGAGGTGATGCAGACGGCTACTTTTAATCCGGATTTTCGGAATTTAGAAAAATTTTTCTTCTCTTCGAAACATTTTCTTCCTGTTAGGATACGTTTTATCAATCGTGATAAAATGTTTCCAAACAGGATACGCTTCCTGGAAAGGGATATTGATGCTTTTCAAAAATAAATTACGGTACTCCCATACATTTTTATGATGCTGCCTTTACCTTGTGTGATCAGCGAATATTTCAAAACTTCAAAATAAAAAAAAAATATATAAAAAAATCATATCTTTACACCCTATGAAATATATATAATATATATATATATATTCCTATCTAACGATAAACTTACCACGTTAAGGCGCCTAATTTCAGTGAAGTATCTAAGAAAATATTTTTCTCTTTTTACAATAGTTAAATTTCTGCAGATTATTTTTCATACTGCTATAATACTTTCGATTTATTTTTATTAAAACAGCTTAAATTTTTCTAATTAAAGCCGAATTTATCTAATTAAACCAATTCCTGTCTTGGATACTTTCACCATATGGTAAACATATAAAATGTGCCCTTTAATACTTTATATTAGCATCTTTTTATAATAATGGAAGCATCATTTAAAATATTTTTCTCGTTATTATTTAGGTTTTAATGAATATATATCACTTAGAATTCTACATTTTCCATAAAGTAAAAGTTTTCTAACATAAAAATATCACACGATATTCAGTAACTTACACCACAAATGTCCTATATATTAATCTGTAATGTTATTTAAAATATTCCTATTTATTTCAATAAAAATTCTCAATTATAAAAATAAAATAATAGTTACATTAACATAATTTTCCTGCATTAAGAATTTTCTGTATCATATAATTAATCTTTTTAAGTTATCGAAGTATAACATGTGCACAAATTATCTTAAGTATAGAATAACTAACAGCTATGCTCTTATATTTTACCTTCATTCTCTACTCCATACGGACAATGTGATGAAGGTACTTTGCTGGAGAACTTTATGAGATGAATCCCCACGCAATAGTAGCGTAGAAGCTAAGATATGAAGGCAATTTATCACATCTAAATCAAGAGATGCAGCCAATTTACAGCAGCATCGACAGCAACTAAGATAAAGTCAATTTACCACAGAAAAGACAGGGATTAATAAATAAAAGTCAGTTTACCGCAGCATGTATAGTACGGAAAGCTGGCATATATTATATTACATCGAAGACACGTCGAGCAAAAGTCCTAAAAATACTAAATAACTTTCTTCCAGAAAGACGAGAGAAGAAAATAAAACCATCAACAGGAATCACCAGCTATAGCAATCCGTTTCTTCTCAGGATATGCATCCTGGAAAAGGATATCCCCAGTAGCACGTGCCTCCTTCCCTTGGGTAAGGGAGGCTAGCTCGTTATTAGTAGGATGCGGTCAACACATCAATCGTCTAAATCCGGATAATCGGATTGCGAGAGGAGCAAGAGATCGTCCGATCTGGAAGGAACTATGACGCAAAGCAAGCAGATAACAGATGCGACTGATGCGTGTATCGATGTAATAACAATTAATGTATCTTTATTAGCTAAAGCTATTAATAAAAATTGTTATCCTAACAGTGTATTATACTAACAAAACAATGCGTGACATAGTAAATAAAGAAATATAGGCGAAATTCCACTGCGTCGATGGGTAATTGCTGTAGAGACTGATAAAATTTACAAATTGTGTGGAATAAATGTAATTTTACATTAGAAAAGAGAGGAAAAAAAGCTAAGAGCAAATGGAAAAAAAAAGAGAAAGTCTATGGAAGTAAACACTTCACTTAAGTCAAGGTTATTGGGACTTGATGAAAGGCAAGCGAGCGATACTTAAAATTTTGTTGGGTAATTGTATACCGCGATGATCACGTGAACCGAAGGTGCAGATTTTGCATTAGCGCAAGTTTCGGTTACGAAAGATGCAATACGAAAATTAGACCTTAAGTTGAGGCTGAAAATTTGCGCAAATCACGTGACCGTTCACGCGGTCAGAAAGGATGAGATAGTATCTAATCACGCGAATTCGTCGTTTAATTAGGCATTTACTCCGTTTCGATTGAAGGCGCCATGCAGAAAATATAGCCGTCACGTGATTCCCATATTTCATATTTACGTAATCGGTGCACGGATACATTATATCGGGAGCATTAGTTGCTATTTTGGTCGAGTTGATTGAGCGACAAGTTTCTGTCTGCCTAATGTCGTGATCCAATAGACAAGACCAAAACAATCGCGTGATTATTATGCAACACAGAAACATAACATCACGCTATTACCGCATTTCATTTGGCATTCTTAATTTTGGTAACTCTTCTCCGTGCTCATCGATAAGTAAATTTTATGCCAATTCACTCATGTGATCAGATAATCACTCATGCAGACATGTTTTAAAAATCACACGACTGTCACATCACCTGGCAATTAGACTTCACAACAAGTTCTCTCACGAGGATCTGTCCTCAAAAAGGAACAACTCAATCACGTTACCAGACAATTTTCACATCTGTAATGTTTCTTTACTTTATTTCAGTATTATCTTCATATTTAATCTTTTACCCCATTTTCAAGTCTTCGGACTTCTTCCTTTCAGCTGTATCTCAATCTTCAATTTATTCGTCTTCAAAATAAATTTTTTTCCTACTTTTAGCATCTCTTGGCGTGTTATTTTCTTTCCTACATCCTACCTTCCCTGTTTAAATCTTTCCTCTTCATTTCTATCCCTCCATTCCAATTTTCGCCACATTCCCTTTTGTTAGCTCCCACAATTTTTCTTTCCCATTTCAGCCCCTCAATCCATACTCTCCATTGCACCTAATTTTGGCTGCAACTCAACCTTACGCCAAGTCCTTTTCGGCACAATAATTTCTCTTTCCATTTCAGTACATTACATTTATTTTTATTACTGCCTTACGTTACCTATTACTCAATATTTCTCCTATTTTCCCTATCTGAATCTTCGATCTTCATCGCTTTCACAATATCAGAATTTTCTCCTTTTTGCAACAGTTCTATCTCAATCTTCTTTCTCCTTTTCTTCAATACATATCACCCTTTTCTTCTCTGCCTAGCGTTTGTAGCTCAATTCAATCCTCTTTCTCTTCAATCTACTTTCTCTTCTTCGACACAACAAGTTCCCCTTTCCACTTCAACACATCTCACCTTTTTTTTCCCCGCCCGATATATCCCTTAACCTGTTTTTTCCCTTCTCAACATCGTCTAACCCTCTTTTTTCCCGTTCCCTTTCAATATTCCCTTCACTTCTTCTCCCTGCCTGTATCCCCTTTTGTGTGTATCCCACCTTTGAAGGCAAAATTAATTTGTTAAAGGCAGACAAAGCATCGATTGGTTCAATCCCACAACTTATTAACCATCTACCTTTTCACACGATAAAAGATAATCTCTCTCGTTTCTACGACAAACGTTTTGAGGAAACAAATTTTAATTATTTAAA
Organism: Centruroides vittatus; assembly: GCF_030686945.1. NCBI lineage: Eukaryota > Metazoa > Arthropoda > Arachnida > Scorpiones > Buthidae > Centruroides > Centruroides vittatus. The sequence goes on along the minus strand of NW_027122359.1, from coordinate 989,928 downwards.
TCGCATTCGGAAGATTAAGTTAGTTGGAGAGCGAGAGGATCAAATTGTCCGCAACTTCGTCGTTTAAATGACAAGGACACAAATTGACTTTTTAACCCTCCGCCCCTATAATCAAACCTGTCCTTTTATACCTTGATAAACGTCTCGAGTGCTCTATAAATATCCGGCACTAACCTTTTCCCTAATTACGTCACACGTGACCGTTACCAGGGTGATACCAAAGCGGATAAAATCCTTCCTTCCCTCCCCATCGTCCACCATATTCAAAAACTTCCTTTGTACTATATTCTCCGGTAAACTAAGACGTTAAATCAATATTTTACAACAACTAAAGGAAGAAAATCATGTTAAAAATTCAAAACAAAAAAAGAAAAACGTCCAATCTTCCACAACTATTTTAATTGTTTTTAATTAACGTTCTTATTAGCTGCCAATTAAGTAAGGATTATTGATTAACTCATTTGAAAACGGAAGATTGAACTTTAGTTTTCCTTTTTTTATTTTTTTGTCCTTATCCTTCTAACGTTAAATTAGTGATAAAGCAGAGCCGAGCGCCTCTTCACCTTTTCTACCTCTTACCACGTCCTACAAGTTTTTTGCCCTTAATATTTTAATATTAACTCACGACAAAAGAGGTTAAATGAAGAACCGTGATTCGGTCAGTAGAAGAAACAAAAATAAAAAATAAAAAAATTCATTGAGGTCAAGGGCTGGCTTATCATTCACCTGACGTCATCACTGGGTTTCCTTTGTAATTACAACTAAATAATCTTTTTGTCCGTTACACTAAGGCGTTCAAAAATTTATATACCCAATTCTCTAGTTTTAAGAATGAAAAATCTTTTAAAAACATAGAAAAATAGCCTAAATGAAGATAAAAAACCCGACTTAAAGTTCTACACAATAATAAATATAAAATATTTTAATAATTTTATAATTCGATTGCGCATCACTGCAATGCCAAATTCAAACTAGTAATGAACTTTATACCAAAGATGTGTGTTCCTTTTTGTGTATGGAAGCATTCTTACATCGAGAGTATCTTCGCAATAATCAATAATTCTGATACAAAAATAAATCCATCTTTACAAAGGACAGAACTTTTCAGATTAAAAAATATAATACTGCAATATAATAAAAATACATAAGAAGTCCTAAGCAAATCATATAAAATTCTTCGCGAAAAACATTGAATTCGTAAGGGTTTCAGATTCTTACGAGTAATATAATGAAGAAAACAGAAGTAAGGGAAGAAAGATTACACTAAAAATCAGGAATATTCAAAATAAAATCGAACCCAGATCATTCTGACAGCAGGAAGTTCTTTTTGAATAAACAATGATAAGAAAATTATTCGGCAATACGAAAATACTTACTGTATAAGTAAGAACTCCGTAAAACGTTAAAAAATTACGACACAACAGCATTAAATTCACTTATTTTTAGTACTAATAAAAATGTACGAATTTTGCAACATGCAAGTTTGATGTTTTAGCAGAAAGAGAAAACTTTATTTTACAAAATTATCTTTAAATCAAATAAATGAAACCCGTTCTTCTAAGAAACACGTCTTGAACAGAATCGGTTCAAGGCTATAGTTACTTACTCTAGCTTTAAAATTAATTCGCCAGACGATTAAACCAGTTCAAGTGGCATTATAATAATAAATGATTTTACTCCAAACCAGTTATTCAATATTTAAAATTCGCTATTGATAATTTTCAACTTAATTAAATTTATGAGTAAAGTAATAAATTTTTATCCTGTTTTCTCCCTACCTTTAGTTTTCATTATGAAAGCGGGCAACTTCCTTTCCTCTCTCTCTCTCTCGCTTTCTATTGTAAACAATTAGTGCTATTTTCGGTACCCTCGGCAAATAATACTCGACAGAAGACAAGGTCGATTCTTGTTTGCACTACTTTTGAGTTGTCGAAGCGTGCTGCCATAGGAACAACACACCTCGGTAAAATGAACGAGAAAATTAGAAAAGAAAGAAAGAAAAAGACCTAATTTTAACTGAATCGATTGGTGTAACAGACCTACAACAGCACCCACGTTTTAACTTATTCACCGGTTTTACGTGCATACTCGATAGACACGCAACGTAACGGAACAACCTCTAGTGTTGTTACGTGTCCAGAATTTTACTAGTGTTAAATTGTTTGCAGATAACAGTTTAATACGAGGCACTGTTTTTTTGACATTTTCTAGTTTTGAAATCGAATATTTTTACGTTTTTGGAATTAGATTTGTGTGTCCCCTTTATGAAACTCTAAGTAAGGGATCGGTTTTAACGTGTTCGTGTAACTTAATAACATACTTAACTTATTATTATTTATGAACACGTACCAAGCAACCGTACAGAAAAATCAGAAAGCAGCGCATTCGACATCGGTAACTCGAGATAACACAAGTAACAACGATGCAACCATCGTTTAAAATCGATGCAATTATGCTTTAATACATTTAACAAACGGCAACATTGCAACTATTCTATAACTAAAGACTTAACAGATAGCAACACTGCATCTATCTATTAGCCAACACTAATTGGTGCTAAGTACTCACAACACAACTTGTACTGACCAGCTGGAATCATTGCACATAATAATCGTCTTCGAATCTCTTTTATCTTTTAATTTGCTTTATACATTTAAATAAGCGTTAAAAAAATCGAAAATCGAGTAATTCATAAACACAAACCTTGAAAGAAAGCAGATAAATATCTACACAACTGGTTTCAAAACTGGTTGCGTGAAAGTTACAGTTAAAAAAAGAAAGAAAAAAACTATACTCATCCGGTAACACTATCTTCCGGATACGTAAGTCTGTACTGAAATACAGGATATTGTAAACAAACAAAGTCGCATCGCTTAGAAACAGGTATAGCACGACAACAGACTTATAAAAGAACAACAAAAGATAAAGTCATTCTATACAACTTCCAATATGCCAAAGTATTGGATAGTTAGAAGTAACCAGATAGTGTATTGACTCCAAAATCGAATGAAAAGGTCGATGACCATAGATAGAATGGTGTAGCGAGTTCGGCCAGATAGTGAAAACAGGATAGCTTCTACACAAAATGAGATTTCATCAGTTTACGCGACAACCGCACCCTCCACTTCTCTATTAATGTTCAAAGCGGCGTAACGCTATAACGGTCGCTGCTGTGGATTTTAATTGGATGACCAGAATAAAATACGTTTCACTCGATGCCCGATAGCGATTATTTTGAGGGAAACTAACAAAAAAGAAGAAAGGAAAGATAACTGAGAATATGGGTGAAGCACCATTGTTAATGGCTCAACTTATTGCTTGACGTGTAGAGTAATACATTTTACATTGTTAAAGAATCGAAATTTATGGATATTTACTTAAAAAATGAAAATTTACAATTAATGGCATTCGAAACTATGACTTACCTTTCTTAGATTATAAAATACTCGCAAAACAATAACGAAACTAGAATTTAAATTATAATCTCTCAGATACGCAACGAATAAACTTCAAAACCTAGATAAGTTTAGATCGTAAAAATCGTTAACATGTAACTGACTAGCAAAAGATAAATTATTTTTTAAAATATAAATAAAATATTCAATCATTCTACCCGTCTTTTACATTGAAAAACTTTTACCAATTGACAGAATAATCGAATTAGATATTAACATGAAAATTAAATAAGGCAACAACATAAAAAATGGCGAACTCTTTTAATAACAAAACAAAACAAATATAAAACAACTATTATTTCTTTTTCGTGCTCTGTTTGAACTAAAGCTAAAAAAAAAGTATGAACAAACTTTAACCGATAACAGGTTAAAGCAGTACGAAATGACTAACTTCGTGACAGACAGATTCACATGCAGGTCGCGATCGTGAGTCATCACGTCACGTTGCGAAATATAATTTCTATTTCTCTTTCTTTTCTTCCCTCTTTTTTTTCCCTTCTTTTTACCGAATCATCGCAGATTTTTCGCTGGAAATTCGGACATTTTCTTACGTAAAAGTAAAGCTGCTTATCTCATTTTAATTAGTTCAACGTTAGGTTAATTAAATTCAAGAGTTCGAGATTGTATAATAAATCGACACGTTAGCTATTCTGTAATAAATCATGCATAGAATTTTTGCAACTTGGCACTGTTGCATAACGTATTAAATCCTTATACGCTGTGTTATATACGTATGTATGGGCTAGAATTTCAAAATCGGTCGCATTTGATATTCTAATTTCATTCTGAAACCTATACGAGTTTTAAGTTTGAATTTCGTAAAATATATATATAAGCACAAATGGTAAATCAAATATCATGCATCATTCGAATTTTTGTTTATGTTGTTTGGGATTTTCACTCTGTATTCCTACTCATACTTTATTTGTGCTTATTGAAACTTTAATGAAAAGGTTTTTTTATGGGAATACAAAGAAATAACTGAACTTTTAACTCTTAAGTTATTAATTTTGAAATCCAGAATTGCAAAAGTATTATTCCAAATATCGATTTTGTAGTGGTAGTAGTAATGATGATAATAGTAATGTTTACAGTATTGCAGTTTCATTTTATTATGTTTTTTAGGAATTTTTAAAATGGGAATGTTCTAGTTTTAAACAGAAATTTAACTCTTGATCTTTCTTCCTGCGCATATGTTTTTAGTGAAACAGTCGAGTTAACATTTATTGAAAAGGAAAATCTCATTTTATTCTATCTGAGTTTTCTTTTATCGTTTTTACAATAGTAAAATTCTATCTGTCCAGTTATCAGAGACGAGTTTTAGCTCCGTTTTTTTTCATTTACAAATGCCAAATTTTATTTCCGCCATCGAGTTAAATTCCTGTTCTTCCATTTTATCAATACTAAAAACTTCTATTTTTCCATTTGTGAATCCGAATTCTAGCCGTGTCATCTGTCACTCGAATCTCTGCTTCTCCGATGCTCTGCAACAAGATTTTGTTTCGGTTAGAACCACGATTTCGCCCTCACCAGAATCCATGAAGACAGCTTTGCCAGCTGTTCCCAAGCCTGGTATAGCCGCGAGCTGCTAGATCCACCTTTGTCACGGGATGCTATTGTAGGTTACAAACTGCCGTCTGCTTACGTCGACGGAGATTTTCAGCTAAACGGGAAAAAAAGTCTAAATTTTATTCTTATCAATTTTTCATCCGTTTGCTCTAATTATAAGAAGTGAAGTGGAGGTGTATACACTTTCAAACGTCGACCGACAGAAAAATCTCTCTACGGATCACGTCGTAGACAGTGAAATACGTGACAGTGGTTCGATCACCACAGACAATAGCAAACAATTGATAGACGTGCGGTGCAAAGAGAATGCACAAAGAACGGGGGGATAAAAAAGAAGAGGAGGAAAGATAGAGTAGTTATGATAGATAATTTTTTTAAGTGCAAAACTTCCAAGAAAGAATTATCGATTATCATAAACACTATTTTGTTAGAGAGGCTTCCATCTCTTCGGGTACACCTGAACGACCCCCAAGAGGTCAGGACGCAGCTGCCAAACAGATGGCCCAACCGGATAAGCAGCTGCTAGTCCAATTCTTCCCTGATCATTGTTGATATTTCACAAAGTTGAAAGACGTTGTCTCGAATGTTGAAATATCTGCATGGCAGCGTAAGCGGTTGTCGACATTAATAATAAAAACAATACAAGAAAATGGGATTTGTTGGCGATATCTTACGTTAAGAATTTACGATCTCGACCTGGCATTTGGCAACGAAACGCTTGTAAGACAAGATTTACGTAAGCAAAGGCTAACGTATAACTGAATAGAGTAGTTTTCTCCTGCAACTAACCATAAAATCGTAAGTAAGAAAGACGGACGACAGCCAGAAAAATAATGGAACCTCTCGGGTATCATAAAAATTTTAACTCTGAAAAACAAGACCAAAAAAAAAAACTCCGAAGCTTAAATGCAAACTACGAAACAGATTATAAGACGGAAACTAATCCAAAACAAACTGAAAATTGTTTATTTCGCGTTTTGTAACGCAAAAGTTAATATATAGCCCGGCTTTCTATTTATGGAAGCTCAGCATGAGCAAGTAAAATACCAACGTTTGGTACGCTTGTCGCTGTTACATACCTCCATTAATATAAATTATAAATTATCGAACCGAAAACCAGTTACTGTTAAGAAGAGGGAAAACTTAACTAACAGGAAATTATTATATAATTTTAAATGTTTATTTACTAAGATTTACTTTACCGATTAAAAAAAAAAAATATTTGTTAATATTTATATCAAAATGATCTATAAAAATTCAAAAATATCATTAATTTTTATTTAATCTCTACGAAGAAATAATGGTTTCTGCCCGTCACCAGTTATACAAACAATGAAAAATATCGAATTTCACATAAAATATATTACTTCGAATGAATTTTATTAGTCGACATTTTCATTACGTAAGATACACGATCTTTTAGATCGTTAAATACACGTAAGACACATTTATTACGTAAATAAAGTACAAAAAGATCGTTATCTAAAAGTAAAATTATGCTAAAGACAATAGCTCATTACGGTAGCATTTTAATAGTCTTTGTATGTAAACGCATTTAACCCTATAGAAATTTTTACTCTGAAGTTGCATATTTAAAATTAATCCCATGTCCCGTCTCGATTCATCGGCTTCAACAATAACAATCGGACACGCAGCGCAAGGTGCACGCAATACGTGGTCGAAGCACGCATCCATTACCACCTATTGATTTGGCCACAGGTACAACGTCTACGGGCTGTTTATACATCACAACTCATCTGCAACCAAGCAGGGTGACGGAAGAGAAGAAGCTTATTTAACTCCGCCACAGTTTTCACAGTACAAACAACTAATGCCTAAAGGTTTCTAATACAGTATATATAAAGTACCTTCTAATATCAGTTAAGTTAGGCTACAACAAAAATTTAGTATGGACGATAACACGGATGATATTCGAGTTTAGGACATTTCCAACATCCTTAACTTTGATTACATTTCATTTTAGGCATCGTTGCAAGTTCTTCGTGCTTAATTCGTCCGGGTTCTAAGGTCATTTCTACCTAAACAGATAATGTTTACTTCTATCTTAGTACACGTTTATTTCTAATTTAATACTTGCATGGATCTAATCAAATAAATGTGTTTCTAATAACCAAAACATGTTTCTTTCTATCTCAACATATCATTTTGTTACTAATGGACGTGTTCTATGTCCGTTAGCAACATTCCTACGTTCGTTTTCTAATCCAACATATGTCTACTTTTAATTAAATAGAGTGAATGAGTAAAATACACATTTGTTTTGAATTAAAATACAAAAATTAAATCCCAATAAATAAATTAATTAGATTATTTTATCAGATTTAAATTATGAAAATTTATAATTTATGACGAGACGAGATTTAAAGGTCGCAACAGGTTTATCGAATTACGCGGAACGTGGATCTATACGTAAAAATACGCGTAAATTTCTTGAAAATTTCAAGAGGTAATTGAAAAATAAATGTCGTAAAATGAAAACAAGAAAAAAAGAATATAAAATTGCATTCATAAATACTCATATATATATATATATATATATATTTAAAGTGAAAACATTTTTAATTTATAACTGCCAAGGGGGTAGAGAAATATCCAACTTCCTTTCACATGTATTAAACTGAGTCTGCATACAATTTGGAGCGACAGTAAACACGATTGATTCTGTAGAGGCGGCGAAACAAGACGTCATCAAGTGCAGCCAGTTTGCAGAAACGAAGTTGCAACGTCAAAGGTTGCGTAACGCTTCTCCCCAGCTGGATGAATTCTGAATAAGCAACAATGTCAAAACACGGAGCATAAAGAATGAATGTTAACGCGTTGTACCGGTGATTAATAAGGTCTACCTGTATAAAATGTCTTTTATTTTTATCATAATTATGTTTCTATTTATTTATTTATTTATTTTTAATTTTAGATTACTTCACAATTTTTTTTTTCAGTGATGAAAGAATGTTGATAACCTAGAAACAAACAAACTTCAATTTTCCTAGAATTCACCTAACGTTCTTGGATATTTAAAATGGATAATATTCTTTAATTGAAACAGTTATTAAAGAAGAAAAATAAATTTGTTAAATGTCTAGTTAATTTATCCTTGTATCTTCAACGATGCTACATATTTACTTTGAGAAAACTAATTTTAAATTTTAAATTTAACTTTCGCAAACTTCGAAAAAGGAAAAAAAAGAAAGAAAGAAAGTAAATTATAATTTAATTGACTATAAAATTACAGATAGAATTTAATTATCCATAAAAAGAAAATTAAATTGTATACAATTTTTGGAAGTGCAAACATTAAAATATTTCATATTAAAATTTTGTTTCTTGTACAACAAACCTTTTGTAATATGTTCAGGTGTAAAGTAATATTTAAGCAACTACAATAGAATATAATGTTCTATACAATTCTTTCAATTAAAAGTCTAAACTTTCCTTTAATTACATATCATTAACTGACCTTGAAGTGATGTTTATTAAGGAAGTACAATCTGATGAATCATATTTATGAATTAAAATATAAATTTAAATATCCAGAACACCTTTGAATTAATGAAAGTGAATTTGTATTAATTTAAAACTGACTTTGCTCTTGTCCAATTCATTTAATATCAAACTTAATTTCAAACATTCAAAAATATTATTATTAATATTCTATCAATGGAAAGGTCGGGCTTAAAATTAAATTTTTACTTAACGATTATTTAAATTATAGAATTTATTTTCAAATTAAACGGAATATTTTAAAATATTTCAACACAAATAAATTAATTCTTAAAATATTCAATACTTATTATCTTGTATTTTTGTTTTTTTTTGCTTTAGAAATTCTTTTATAATTTAATTTTATATCTACAGAAAATGTACCACATGAATGGATTCTAATTTACTAAAGAAAAAATATCAAAAAAATTGAAGGAAAATTGTGAATTTTTAAGTTAACTTAACCTAAATTTAATAAAATACCAATGACCTTTTTATTTAAAAATAAAAAAAAAATTAAATTTGCAGATAGTAAAATAACAAAAGATTCAATTTGCTCCTACTTAATCCTTTATATCAACCAAAATAAAAAAAGTAAGAGAATAATAACCTCACTGTAGAAACTTAAAGGAAGGAATGGCATTGGAATTAAACCAATCATTAATCATTAAACTCAAAAGACTCATCAGGATGAAGCAGTAACAATTCTGGCAAAAGGAAGAAAAGAAAAAAATTTTCTCATCAATGCATGACTTGTAATGGAGGATAATCAACCAAAATAAATTATGTACAAACAAGAATATCTAATAAAGCTAATCCAAAGAAAATAACTGCATTAACTGCTCATCAAATGGGAAATAATTTGTATAACCGTAAATGTCACTATATGAAATTTTAAACCCGTTACAACCATAGCAAAATTTATTATTTAATAAGTTTCTAAATTTCTAATTAAACTTTCAAAATTTAATTATTACCAAAATTTGAAATTTAATTACGATATATAACAAATTAACTAAATATACTGCCACCGGGCGTAGGATATTGCTTTTCGGTTAAAATTAGGTCGCATTTAAGATTGGAATATCAAAATTAAGTGTAGATGGATTTTAGAAGGATTACTCCCTTTATACTGAAATGAATTAAGATAGGATTCGGTTCCAACTATTTTTGGTGCCATTAATCTTCTCGAAAGAAAACAAAATGTCGGTTTTGAGGGATTGAAATGCGCCGCTGCCTTTATTGCATTTCAAATACACATAACTGTCAATTTCCAGAAATCTTTAATCCAGCTTCCTTAGTGATATTTCTGGCAATATACACTAATGTCAGTTTTGAAATTTTAATCTCCTGCCACTCAATAGAATTTCAGTAGCAAACAAGATTATTATTCTTTTCAAAGACAAATTCAATTCTATTAAATGATGCTGATTTTAAAGACGAAACTTTTCGTCTGCAAAAAATCAGACAAGTATAGAAAAATATTTTTCAATACTGAATTTTATTTATTAAATAGTATTATAAAGCACAAAGAAAACTTATATAAGGATTGATTCAATTCAAAATTGATGAAATTTTTCTGTTCTATCATATGTATGGTGCGAAATCTGTATGTATATTTGTATTTTCTTCGTATTTCAATGGTAAACAATGATTCCAATGATTACATTTTATGCAAAGATATCAAATAAACAAACTAATGTAAACAAAAATGAACTATGCTTGAAATAACATTAAATATGAAGGACAACAATTCTATTCAAGGTCAAAATCAAATAACAATTGCCATTGTTTGTCTTTGATAGCTACGTATAAAAATGATCTGAGAATTGAACGTTTTAAAGAATAAAATATCCAGGATAGAAAACTATTATAATGTACTTTATCATTAAATATGAATTCTAGATTATTATTGCATTAGCATAGCATATCAAAAAGATATTTTGAATAGATAATAATAGCTGTGCACTTTAAACATTGCTATTCATAAGAATAAAATAAAATTATTGTACTTTGTCATTCAATTCATCATTTTGTAAAAAATTTTTTAACTACTTTTTTATATTTTTACAAAAAAATATATATATAATAGATGAGAAAAATATATACAATTTTTATTTTACAATTTCATCTAAAATTAACAAAATTTCTGTCTAGACTTACAAGTAGAATCTACTATTTTAAGCTACATAACCTATTTTAATCATGTGTGAGTGTAGTCTGTTCTACAGGAATTATATAAAATTGATTTTGTATACACTTAGTGTTTAAGTATAAAATCTACAGCTAAACCTACTGAATACTTAGTTAATGAACATGAATTGTTTAGGGAACTAAATATAAATGAGGAGAATTTAAGAATTTTACTCCTTAATGAGTAGTGAAGCAAGTAAAATGAAGAAAGATCCAATAATGTTACTGGTTTAAAGCAAAAAACAATATTTCAAACATAATATACATTTTTTAGTATATTATAATTATATTATAATATTATATGCAATGTTTATGTGATAAATACATAAATATTGTATATTAATTAATAAAATAAAAAATAAGTAAAATATACATTTATTGTAATATGTTACAATAATATTTATATATCTATATCCAAGACTTATTATATATATAATATAATTGTATTTCTGTATTTGATATGGTATTTATACGGTGGATATTGTATTTTGCACTGGATATTGTATTTTATGTATTGGTTATTGCATTTATGAATTTGGATATTGTACAGTACATTAACTATTATATTCAGTGTATTGGTGTTTGTTTTATTTAACTTGTCTGTTGGTAATTTTTTTTGTTTTTCTTGTTCCCTGTACAAAGGGTAAAAAACCTTGCACTAATAAATAAATAAATTACATAAATATATAATAAATTAATATAATATGTAGATACATAAATAGACTATTAACATTTCTTTTAAAATAAGTACATGAAATTATTTAACACAAAATATTTTTAATTATAAAAATAACTATTCATAAATAATTACAAATATATTACTAGAAGACGTAATTTAAAATTAAAATTTCTAATTATCGTTATAATTTTCAAAATTTAAAATTTTTCAAAAATCCGACCTTCTTTTAGTATATTGAATATATTTAAATTTGCGTATGTAATTTTGTGAAGTGACTAACAATGACAAATTTGGCACAATCTTTCTTCTCAATGGTTCCAAAAAGATGTGATTAATTACCTTTTCTTCTTAGTTAACATGAAAGTGTCATTGAAAAGCAGTAACCACCTAAGTTTGTCTAGGTTACTTTTTAAATATAAACTGTTTGATTATTTTCTAAGGAAACTAGCTAGGTAAGTCTGGTCCAACTTGAATTGCAGCCAAATTACAGTATAGATCAAGTGTAGTGCCCCTGTGATGTAAAGAACCATCAAGACCCATAAGACGAGCACAATTAAATGGAACGCAATCTACCTTGATGTCGGATAATAAACTTATTCTACCAGACACGTTCGAAATTACGCCTTTAAGATAATATATGAAAATGGACAAACTTATAGGAGACTACATTTGCTTTAAATATAGATCAATCAGATATCTCCTTTTCCTTCTATATTATAAATTTAAAGACTGTTTATCTTTTAATGAATGTATGCACAAGGATATATCTTTTAAATTTATATTTGATATATATATATGACCGTCAGTCTTTTCAGTAGGAATCTTAACTCTCAAATAGAATTTATAGACATAGTTTCCTAAGAAAACACTGAAAGAAGAAACCAATAGCTCCCTTGAGGTCAAAAGGTAAACTTAAGACACAAGTTTAAAATTAATAATTCTATAAAACTATCAGTTATTATTGGGATTATGTATAATATATTTTGCACTTACACCCTAACAAAATAAATTTGATTTTAAATTAAATAACAAAAACACTAACTTTAGCTGCTGGAAATAATTTGTCTGAAACTAGATGTGAATTTGGAAATTGTCATTTATGGACCTACATAAATATATTTACACTTACATATATTTCAATAAAAAAGTATCTAGTATCAATCATAATTTTCCAATTATTTAAAATAATATCAGAAACTGTCACAAGGAAAATAAATAATTAAAGTTAGAAGATAACCTTTATAATAACAGTATAGCAAAAGATAACTTGCATTAAATTTGTATAAGCTTATAAATATTTTAGATTTAAAGTATAGACAGACAAAAATGAAAAGTTACTAATGTAAGAAACAAAATTATAAAATATAAAACATCAAGAGAGCATTAAATGTACAGGTATTGTTTATAATATTTTTTAAAATGATGGTTTATAGATGCTAACTTGCACAGTTTATAATTTAAAACTATTGATTTTTAAGAAAAATATGCATATTTAGATTACAAAGGTTATTAGTTTTGGATTTATATTTCCCTAGATCAAATTGGTAAGTTTCATGTAACAAAATAGATCTGTTACTGATGAACAATGCTGTTGGTAATAGATTTATATATACATATACATATAATCTACTACAGATGAGCAATACGTTTATCTATAATAGATTTTTTCCACCTCTGTTAGAGGCATATAATTTTATCTTAAGCAATATCAAAACCTGGAGATATATATAATGTAAAACATTAATAAAATTAACCTTAAAAACTCTTAACTAATCATTTAATTTTATCTAATCCAAACATAACAGATAATAAAAATAAAATTCTTTAGGGCGGTTCCTCATTATTAATAAAGCCTACACCCTGCTATCAATACAAATATTATTTTTATAAAAATAGAAAAAAAAGGTTTTTAACCTTATCACGGATTAAAATATCGATTTTTTTTCTATAATAAAATCCAACTGACTCATATATTTCTATTTGTTCTTCTTGTTTAGTTAATATTATATTACTTAAAGTGTACACACGCTTTAATTCAATAGCCTATATTTAAGTGAGGAGTGTAAATATTTTAAATTAGATCCCTTCTTTAATTTATAGAATCGATAAAGATATAAAAATTGTATATATATATATATATGCATCTATAACGGTCGCTTTAGCAGTGAAGTCCGCATACAGGGGACTGATTAGCAGTAGTAACAAGGCAGAATTTATGTGTATAAAGGGTTTTAATTAATTAAAATCTAGGAATTAGCAACGGCGCCGTTAACCGATGAAATTGACAACGAAACAAACACATGGATGTAATAGACATAAAACGTAGAGATGAGCGGCGCGTAATCGATGCTAAAGTTTTTAATGCCGTAGTAGAGGTTGTACGAGTCGAACATACTCACTTCTAAAGACATTTCAGGTCATTCCTTCGATCCGCACGTCCGCATAAGAAAGAAGTCGTTTTAAAAACGTAAAGGTGCTTCACAGTTACATCAATCAACACAATCCAAAAAAGTGTTTAGCACCAGTACAAGTCGTAACTACCGGTCGAAGGTGTGTATATCCCACACATTCACACCCGAAACATCACACTAGAGAGAAAACGACGCTCACCGACACCACTTCGTACAGGTTCGCCATTATTCGTTGGGCTGCGATCACCCGATTGGCTAACGTTTCGGTCACGTGACGGGGGTCGAATCCGTTCACGTGACGTAGTAAAAGACGTCTCTGGCTAGAGGCAAGAATACGAAAAGAGAGGGGGTTGACTCTCTTTTAAAAACCCTAAGGGAGAGAGAAAGAGACGGCAGAAGATTTTAACGGAATCGAGAAATTAAAGGGGAAGTAGTAAATGTAGTTGGAGTATTAACAACGAGTTTACAACAGTGGAAAATATTTTAATATCTCGCATTATGCTACGATGATTTTTCATTTGATGACAATAAAGAGAAATGAAAAATATGTTAAAAGATTTGCAGGAATTAAAATCTGCATGTTGCTGATAGACGTCACATATACTGTATATATGTATTTTATTTATTATATTTTTTTCTTGACGATGGAAGAAATATCAATGGGGTAGAGGCTAGTAAAAGAGTGCTGGAAACTAACATAAAGATTGGCATATAGCCAAGAATATGAAGAAGCTGATATTAAAATGCAAACTTCCTCCTCCCGTTTCCTTCTTTTGTCCGCGCTTCGAATAATCTTCCGATTATTCTTAAAGAAAGTTTCATGTAAAATTTAAATAAAATCCACAAATAGTCGTTTTAAAACTGAATAATATCTTGTACTATTTACAATCATAACATGTACCTTTTTTCTTTTATTTTTTTTACCATTTTTGTTTATAGTTAAAATGCTCTCGGTCGATTTTTACATATAAATGAAAATAATATAAAACTGGCTTTTTTTTCCTTCTTTTTCCTATTATAAAATCCAGACTTTTTCGGTAATAAATGTTTAACTTTTATTTTTTCATTTTGATTTTTCTCTTTTTTTTCCATTTTTATAAAATGTTTGACCGTTAGAATATATCAAAAGTCATTATTCATTATTCCAGCTGAAGAACGGAAAATGAGAAAAATTCTCACTTTTTTATATATATATATATATTTCTTTCTCTTTTTTTAAAATGAAAAATATATATTTATATATATAAAAATTGAATAAATAAAACGTTAAAATAAAATAATAATAAAAAATAGTTAAAAATTGAAAAATTCTACAAGTGATTTAACTGATTTTTGTATACAATAAGTGAAATTAAAAGGGAAATTTTTTTAATATAAAAGAAAATTTATTATGGGAAGAAACACTGAATTAAAAAAAAAAAAAAAAAAAAGGTTATTTTACACTTAAAAATTTTACAGATTTTTATTATTTTTAATCTCGAATTTCTTTGTTTAATTTTACATCATTAGCGTTAAATTAAGTATTAAACTTTCGAAAATTTTATCTGGAAACTATATTGTTTCTAGATAGAATATGGCGATTGTTTAATGTAAACACGACACTTCCGATGAATATGATCTACATATAGTCATGTAGATGATGCTGTTGATAATTATAATACAGCATACAATCATGCGTATGATGTTGATCGTAAACCATCAATTGATACCGTGAAAGACGATAATAGTTCGTCAGTTATATAAACAAAATTATTCTTGGCACTTTTCAATATATATTAGTCATGCAACCTATAGTTAGGGGGTTGAATTAACTTCTCCCCTTCTCTATATTTAGCTCGCATGAGTTAGTTCTCCCGATTTATCATCAGATTTCAAAAGATTACGTATGATAATTGTCATTAACGCTGTACAAACTTATTCCTTGTCGGTTTAATTACGCTTTTTTCTCTTTCTTTTTTAAATCGTTTTATTCGTTTAACAACGCCGAATTAAACAAGGAAATTTTAATAATTCGTTGGAGCGAATTGAAAATTTTAGTACTTTTCGTTAACGATAGATGGCGGATATTATTTTTAGGTTTAATTTTTTAATAATAATAATAATAATAATAATAAAGGAAAATATATTTTTTAAATAATTTCTTTTAATTCTTCGTAAAATCGAAGAATAATTTCTTAAGATAATGATTTTTTTGTATTCTTCGTATCTAGGTTACGAAATCACGTAAACAAAAGGCGAAGCGTAACTGGTAGAAGCAAGATAATGATCAATAAAAGCATCCTTGTTTTTCGGATAATATTGACCAAATAGGATAAGAAATAAAGATGGTTGGAGTACCGATTATCCGATGGGTACATATACTTTAATCTGAAACTATACAGATCCTAAATGAAACAAGATTAACGCCATAAATATATCCTACAACCAGATAACAGAAGCAATAATGATATATTAAGAAATATATATATATAGGGCCTATATATTGGTTTTCCTGTTTTCTCAAGGCTAATTAGCTTAATATAAACGTGAGGAGAAGCATAATCTATAAAGCTATATATAGGTCTAAGTGACTAAAATAGTATAAATTCAAAAGCTTTGCGAAATAGTTCTTTTTGCTTTATCAATTTTCTTAGAAAGGAAGAAAATTTTACTTATTATCATCATCGCATCCCTCTTTAAATGCTTTTGCTTAATCATCCGGAGGGCTGTTATCGTCTCAACTCCTCAATTATCATTTTTGGAAGATGTCTTTATTATCGTGGTATATTTTAAAAGTAAATACAGTCCCTATTTAAAATAGAAAGTAGTTATTTTTTGTTTTGTTTTTGTTTTTTAATGGAGTCGACAATACTAATAACAATAAACACTTCCCAATTTAAAAGGAAAGGTTTTAAAAGTTAATAGTCGGAATTTTTATGTTACGACCTGGACAAATAATTTATAGCAATTCTAAAACAAAGTTTACTAAATTAGACATAATTCACTTTAATTATACCCTCCCCGTAAGTCTTTTAACATATTTTATTTCCTCATAAGTTGCCCTACACTTTGCCTAGTGAGAACTTGTCCCTGGATAGAACTCGGGGTCAAGAACCCACGCAATCCACTCAGCACAGCAATCACTCGATAATTACAATGCTCATTTCCCACTGACATTAAAAATGCTACCTAACAAATTTAGAATGTAATTTCAAATGTTTCTATCGTTTAATAAATGATCTTCACGATTACTTCTATTATTCATTTAGCAAAAAAAAAATATATATATATATATGCCATATGCAAGCTTTTATTTACCATTTTTCTTATCGCTTATCTAAGCAGTATTTTGTAACGTCCACCATTTTATTATGCAAAACTTTAAGAAAACAAAATTCTATTCGTTCTTCCTACAAATCACCGCTGACCTTAGTTTATTAATACTTTAAGAACCGCTTCAAAGAACACAAATTGCCATGTATGTTCTTGAAGATAATTAGAATTATACGCGGATAGAAACCCATTGCTCCATATCTGAAGTAAAATTCGAGTAGGTTGATCCTCCTGCCAAAAAAAATCAAGATTGTGATCCTTGAAACCGAGTTATTAAGGGCCTCCGACGAGAGGGACAAAGAAAACGTGGGGTCTATCCATCCCGTTGCATGATTTTTACCTATCTAGACCCGTCACTGGTTTATCTGGTTTACAACAATAACCTAAACGACCTCGACTATCGGTCTATATCATAACATAGAGTTTACTTTAAATAGTAATTTAAAATTGGTACCGCATAAAAAATGGGAAAAGAAAGGAAAAAAAAAACCTCGCAAAATCTGCAAGAGCACGCGACAACAAACTAAAAATAAATGAATGTTATTAATATTCACCATCTTTACTAAAGGTTAATAAAGCATAGAGATCATTTATGAATATCAATTCCACTTTAAATTCAACTAAACTAAAGAAAAAAAGTGAATTTAATACATATTTTTTTCTTTTTCCTCTATAGGAGAGAGGTATCGATAGAATTCGCAAATAGCCCATTAAGTAAATCAACACTTTTCTTATGATGTTGTTCAAAAATGTAATCTTATATCCTAATTCATCATATTCATCCATTGGAAACATACTCCTAGTTTTCACATAAAGAAAGCAGACAATAGGTCATTTACTAAATTTAAAAAAAAAAAAAAAAAAAAAAAAAAAGAAGATAAAGGAGATGATGATGTCACGGCAATGGAAAAATATGGTGGAACTTAATAAGTAGATTCTTATATATAAACCAGATGTAATTCAACAGCGAAGTGCGATATTCTCATTATGAGCATTAAAAAACACGTTTGTCCATATCGTCAGTTTAAAAAATCATTTATTATTTTCACCATTTTAAATAATCAATAACAATAACACCGCTTAAATTCTCTTATTACGTTATTAAAATCTACGTTTACTTTTAACTAGAATCGTATTCATAAACATTAAAATCGCGTGTCCGATATCAAAAAATATAAAAAGAATTAATTCGAATAAAAACAAAATTTATAAAGGTTATTTTAAAGGAGAAAATAATAATAATAATAAAAAGTTTATATTTAATTATATACACGATGAACGATGGAAGTTTATAGAAAAACAAAAATACCTGTACGAAATGCGATAATTTCGGTAAAAATTATCAATAATCCGTACAAAGCTCTTTCCCAAATTAGAGTTTTAGCAGAATTAGTTAGGTCCCTTTGTGCGAAGACAAGATAAACCCGGAACAATGACAATTAGAAATAAAGTAAAACTAATGCCACCGAGCGGAAGTAATTGTCAAATACATAAATCCAGATGTCGTGAATGTTTCAAAGGAAATACATAATTTACAAACTTTCTCATTCAAAGTGAAAATGAAAGTTTTAGTAAATTACATTGGTGAAATACTTCCCTGGTATATGGCCTAAATATAATATACACAGGATTATATCTATTGTATTAATACAAATCATTTTTTATATTGTACTATTGTGTTCTATACTAGAAATTTTATGTATAGATATTTTTAGCAAAGATGTAGCTGTGTTTTGGGATTAGGATAAAACTAAGAGGATTGCTTGTGAATTATGAACTTGATTACGTTTTAGGTTTTTCTAATCAGTAAACAAATGTAAGTAAGTCTGATGTATGAATATCAAATTTGAATATTGTCTGGGATGAAATTCACTTTTATACACCATTGAAAATTTATGTGCGTTATAACTTTCGTAAACTACATCGTTGATCCTGTATAAGGTTTAAATCTATATTGAATTTTCTCTTCATTATAACCCACTAATCACAAAATTTCAATATTGAATTTTGATTTCAGTTAACAGTGTGCAAATTAATTTTGTAAATGAATATCTAACGTCAAGTACTGTTAATAATTAATGCTACTATTCAAATTTTAATAAAGTTACATGACTAATATTCTGTAATTATAATGGTCGATCTTAATTTAGCTTACAAACGAGTCAAAACTCTTTTGGGAAGATAACTTTTGTGACTCACCGAAAATTACTAACGTGTTCCTTCATTTTTTAATAATTACTTGGTAAATTGATAAATAAATTTGGGTGTATTCCCGATACTGTTAGACTTTCCTCCGTTGCGAATCATTTCAAGAAAATTATACATGAAAATTGATTTAGTGTTCGTAGCCTTAGATGAATCGAATAGGGAAAACAAATATTATTCTAATTTTATACAATTAGACAGGTGAGTTAGAAGAATGGTGTCATTGCTTTTGATAGATTTTATTTGTTTTTTTATTAATTTAATCACTTCGAGGGTAGTTCTGTGAAAGCGCAACGTGTGGGCAACCTAAAACCTACACACGTTATGCTCTCGCTCAAAATAATCTAGTATAATATTAAAATTAACATTAGCAAGAGGGAAACATTGTGTAATTATAAAAATGAGTAATTATGAATAATTTAATACTTTAATTTAACTAATGTTAATAAATAAAATTGAAATTTTCGTTTCCTTCCTTAAAAATCCAACATGGAAAATATCGAATATAATCCTTTTTTTTTAGTTAAAGAAAATAATGAAATAACCAACAATCTCTATAATAAAATATTTGAACGAAATGAAGACAGTTTTCTATAATAACTTATTTGTAAAGTGAATAATTTATCGGAAAAATATTTAAATTTGCAACATATTCCTCCTATACATATAAAGAAAATGTTCTAGCTTTGCAGGAATCATGCTCTATATTACTTATAATAAATAGTTTATATAGGTTATACGGAGTAAATAAGAAATGTTTCAAATATGGAAAATAGCCCACTTACGATACTTATAAATTATAAATTACATGACTTTTGTATATAACTTCCGAACACGTAGAGCACATATTTAGTACAAAGCTTATCTTTTGTATATTTAGTCTATGTGTATGAATATTCCAGTAAAATATTCATAGATTATGTGACAAAAATATCACATTATCTATGGATTTTTAGCATATTTGTATGCACTGACATATGCAAATAAATATAATTTATCTGTTGTAGATAACCAATCCATTTAGTCAATAATTACTATTAGTGTGTGTAAATATATAAATACCTTTTATGAGTAAATACAGAAAATAACTAGAAAATTATTTACTAATATTTTATTATTAGGAGGTTCTGTTTTCTAATTGATAATATATAAAAAATAAAACATGTAAATAGTAAATATAATAAAGAATAATTGTAGAAATAAGTAAAATAAATTCGAAAAATAAAAAACTGAAACTGAATAAAGTATTAAATAACTAATTAAAACAGAATCAAATGGATATAAGTTTTATGATCAGCTTGTATCTAATTAGAATATTTTAATACTAAACGATATTAATACATAAAGTTAAGGCTTTGAATGAAAGATTATTCTCTAAATTAAGTAGAACTCGAGGGGTTCTTTTCTTAAAAAGAAAAAAACAAAAATGTAAGTGACTTTAATACCTATAACACGAGCTCTTATTCAATTATAATTAGATAAGTGTAAAATAATAAAATAATTATAGTCAAATCTTTTAAATTTTTTTATTATCACATCGATGTTTTCAGTCTCTAATAGCTTAACAGCGAATCATCTTAACGAAAAAGTTGTGTCGTGACAATGGAATAAATCATTCGTTAAGTATGATAAGATGTGTAAAATTAATCCTCACCTAGATTTATAAATAAATACATTTCGATAATTTAAGTATATATATAGATAAAGAAATTTAATTAGTTTCTATTCACCTTTAAAAAAAAAAAAAAAAAAAAAGAATTATTACAGCTGAGATTGACTATCTTCAATGATTCTCATTAGATAAACAGGGTCGTTGCAAAGCCCTTTCACTCTGATAATAATTTATCGATCCTACCCTTATAGTTTTGAGGTGCAGTATAAAGCATATAGTAGATAATTGATAAGAGATTTGTTATTCTAGTATCAATTAACTGCATGATACTTCCTGTTAAAATTTAATATCTCTAGGGACGATGTATAAAAGTACAATACAATACCACAAGGAAGAGATTTCAAAAAAAATGCACATGAAAAGCATTAAGAATTCAATTATTGCCGTAAAAAATGGTAGGAAAAAATCTTCATAAGCATCAATCAGAGTGAATCGTGGACAAGTTAGACAGAAAACAATCTTGTGAAGCATTTTAAGATTCCTTTTAAAGTTAGTACGAAACAAGTAATCAATGCTATAACTCAGTCGACAATAAAGTTTCCTTCTATGCGTATGCTTCCATCCCCCCATCTTCGATTTTCTCATTTTGTCTTCCCCCCCCCTATTTTACCTTCTTTTCAATCATTTCTTTGCCTGTAACACTCGGATACTAAAATGTCTCGGATGAGTTTATCTTTTTCGTCTTTTGACAGTTTAAGAAATGATTAGACTGTCTTATCCTCTTTAAGAACAATCGAATCCTTTTAAGAAATGGAGGTTCGTCCTTTACTGAAAATGACTGCATACTTTGCTAAAAGAATTTTCTTCTTTTTAACAAAATGCAGAGAATAAAATTTCATTCAATACCATCTGAAATTTCAAATTTTTCTTTTTTTTCATTCAATCATTGGCTTATGGTGTAGAGAGCTACATCATTTTTTTTTCCTCTGAGCCTTTACTGATGTAATTCCACTTTATATTGTATTTTACGTAAAAAATAAGTATAAAAAAAACTTCAAATTTATTAGAATTTTATTATAGAAGCAGTTAAACATTGAAAGAAATCATCTTAAGTAAGTCAATTTGCTGAACGAACTTTTATTTTTATATATATATATATTTTTTTTATTTTTTTGACAATCAAATAGTGTGGGTTTGTTATTTTATACTCCCGAAGACAGGATATGATGTACAAGTTAATTTAAACACATTCTAAATTAAGAAGGAGCAGCCTGTCCTAAGAAAAGCGGGAAATTCGCCACGTACTCTTCAAGCCGGTCATTTTCTTGCACATGGCTACTGTTGTTGGGAACTTGTACTACATAAAGATTAAAGTTCATGACCTCTCCGTATAGTTGTGGGAGACGCTTCACCTGGTTGCTCTTCATCATTGACCTTGAATGCAGGACCAGTCCAAACAGTTACGCAAACAGGTACTAAGGTTGCGAAGCATGTTTTGAATTTAAATCATTTTGTACGCGTTACTCACCGCTGCACAGAAAACAAAATATGGAAGCAAAAGTTCAATTCTGCATAAAGTAAAACAAAATACGTATAAAATAAAATCTCGACGAACATTTAACATCGAACAGAAGAAGCGATTCATCGAAAGAATTTTGTAAGAAAGTCTTTAAAATATTCAAATTATTTTTCCCCCTCCCTCTTTTCAACGATGGCCAAAGTAAAAGAGAGAGAGAGAATCTCTAAAATCGAATGAAAAGACGGAAAAGGAACAGCATCTTTTTACTTTTAAAACAGGACAATGGAAGAGATCAAAAAGCGATCATTTGACTTCTCTACACTAGAAACCGGAAGCAATTACGACGTATTGCATGTTCGCATCAATTGTCCTCCTTTTTAGCCACAATTTGGAGTAGTTCATCTTTCAAGCAGCAAGAAGTAGGAGGCTTAATACTAGTACAAGACTGTTTAAGTTCAATTTCGATCAGACTCTATCAGAATGCAACAGATCTACAGCATAATGAACCTTTTGTGGAATTTAGAATAGAATTTTCTCTTCAGAAAGACAAAAGAAATGCTTCTTTACCACTTATACTTTTCAGATAAATTATGATTATTTAGAGCATTGCACTCGTAAAATTTAACTTAAGTAAAGCGTATCCGGTTAGACAGACGTGACGAAAAGCAATCATTCGACTTTATTAAAATTAATTTTTCGTCGTTTAAAAGCTCATAAAAATTGTAAACGATATCACGTTTAAAATTTGAAATATACAACGTATAAATATTTTAAAATCAACTTTAATTCCCTTAACTGGTGAACTTTAAACCTTAGTAATTATTAAAGAATTTTAATTATTTAAAAATCTCATATAAAATAGATAACGTTGATATTGCATTCTAAAACTTTCAAAAAAATAAAAATACACGTTGTAATCGATTTACTGTTTAATTGTTTAATTAAACATCCATCCCGAATTTTATGTTTTCCCATTTATCTTCGGAATTCTTGGCCATTTCCTGACTATAGCAGCTTGTAACGCAACGTGACTAATGTCGAAGAAAGTTCGATTACGTCTAAGATGAAATTTTCACGGTAACACGCAGTAAAGGTGGCGACTTTTACTGAAAGTAAACAGATCTTGTCAGTTAGAAACAACATTAATCTGAAAATACAGCACAAGAGCAGTTACTGTAGACTATAGTTAAAATCACCTACACATCATCAGAGATGGTAAAGTCTATAAGGAGACATGTGTAAAGAATCATGTTGCTCTACGTTATTAGATTTAACTCAAGCTATTTTGGATGTTGTTCATTATTCAGTTGTATTTTTTTTCTTTCTTTCTTTCTTTTTTTTTACTTACACCGAATGAACCAAACTTGCTGTATATATGTTTACTTTACATATATAAAGGTGTAAATCGGGAAAGATGCAAAAATCGATTTTATATAATTCTCGTAAAAGTATGTCTTTTATTAATGCAAATTCTTACAAATTATCTTACTAATTAGTTAAATAAAAAGTGTTACTACCCCGTTTTTTTAACACTGAAATAATTATTAAATCAACAAAATGTTCGAAGAAGCGAATGAAGTTTTACATTACTAAATTCACAAAGAGGTTGATTACGGATTCTATTCTTTACAATTCAAATTTTTTCGTGTCAACATGTGCAATTTGTTGAAATTTACACCGTAGAGATTCGATATATATCAAGAAAAAAAGAGGGTTTCTTACCATAAACTCATTATCCTGCTGATACAAAAAAGTTTTAAAACTTGAATTATGTAAACTATTTTTTATATAAAATAAACAAAACTTAAAAGTAACTTTAACCAACTTCATCACAGCCCAGTGACCTAAAATAGAAATTTTTTGAGTATATATATATATATATATTTTTATAAAATATATTTTCTAATTTTCAACAGATGCTTTAAAATAACAAGATAAAAGTTTTAAAAAAGAAGTAAAGAAAGTTGAAAATCTATAAGTCAAAAGATGAGAAGGAAAGGAAGAAAAGAAGAATTAAGATGTCAAAACACGAGAAAGTGTAACAAGAAATATTTACACAAGATGGTTCCAAGACATTGCCAAACTATCGATTCTCGGAGTTGTAGGTAAGGTTAAGGCATCTTGTTTACATGTCCTGGTACACCTTAAACCTATCCTATTGATTGAAACCCTTACAATAAAATCCGATTTAGTCATGCGTTTTTTGAAATTTATTCTTAAAAATTTAACTTTTGAGGAGAAAAAAAATGGCTATATTGGAATTTTTAGAACAAAAAATATATATATATACACAGTAAGCAAAAATAACAACGATCTTCTATTGCAACTTATATCCGTCCCCGAGGATATCAGAAACTTATAAGTAGCAGTAAGTGGAGCCTTATAACTGTATTTTAAATGCCCGTAGGCTAAAGTTTAGATAATAATTCGGAAATATGATGCTATCCGGATGTTAAATGTGCGAATGGAGTTTATATTCATTTGGGAAAGCCATTGATTCGCTCGACCTCGTCGATTTAACCTTTAAATGCTCCATTCGAGGAAAATTGCGATAATTAAGAAGGCAGAAATTAGGACAACTCTCGTAATCCTTCCAAACTTCATTAATCCAAATTCCCGTCTACCTAATTTAGAAAGAAGTAGAGAAATCCTCAATTCAGAAAGATTGCAGTCTTTAACTAAATCCTTTACAAGTAGTCTTTAATAAATCCTATAATCTTATTTAGTTCTCGATCAGAAGTTTCCATATTTTTCTTTTTCTTAGCTGAATAATATTTATATATTTACAAAAGTTTACTAAGAATATTTCCTTAGCCTTTTCACTCACCCTTCTCGCTAGTCTCCATTCTACATTATCTTGTAATCAATAGAAATGACTTCCCGAAACATCCTTCGTCACTTTTATAATGAAGAAAAAGCAATAAATTAAAATTATAATGAGTTTAATCTGAGAAAACAATCAAAGAAAAGTTTTGTCACAGAATAAATTGTGATGGAAGCCAGAAACTGTCACATACGCTGCTGAAAGCACAAACTTAATAGAAGTTACGGCAACAGTTCGACTAGAATTCGCTTCTAAAATGCTGGACCGCCGTAATTAGCCTATTTAATTATCTTAAGCGATCTACATCGGGACGATAGCCAGATGCTGTTTGTAGATGGACAAGATCACTCAGTGCACGTGTCGCCAAAAGTAGTGCTAAAGGATTTCATATCGAACGAGGAGAGAGAGAGAGAGTTATCTCTTTAATCTATATAAATATAAATACACATACAAATAAAAGAGGAATTATCTTATTTAAAGCTGATGATAGTAAGAGAAATAAATTTATCTTTACGAGCAATGTAAAAGTATTTATTTACACTATAATAGATCTACATCAACTCGTTCTTGCAGTTTCCAGAAGGGAAAAGAAAGCGTAGAAAACGTCGTAAAATTCTTTTATTTATTTATTTAAATGCATTCTATAAAATTAATATCTAAAACCGAGAGAAAAGTTTGTATTAACTTTGATTTTTGTAAATATAAACACACGCAATTTTATCGTAATTGGTTCTATATGTGTAAGAAGCAGTCTTCTGTTTAATATTTAATAAAAATTTCTTATCAATTAAAACGTGTTAATTAAAATAAATTGCCAAATAGTTTTATCTCCTAAGAAAGTGACCTGTTAGCCATACTAATAACATTTCATTAAAAATACAGAAGGTTGATATTTTGCCCCCCTCTTTTTTTTTACTGTTATAAATCTTGTTAAATTTATTTCTGATGCCGTAATAATTTTTCTAATCTGACAAAAACTTTCTCCAGCATCTTGTTTTTTGGTAAACTCTTCTGTTTGGTAGTTATTTTTTCTCTTTTGTGTTCATGCTGGTAGGAGGACAGTTTCGTTTATCGTTGAGTCTGACATTAACTCAACATATCAAACAGCATCACCCGTATACCAAGCAACAAAAATCTTTAGGTAAGGGCTACTATTTCTCTACTTTATTTTTTTCTTTTCGTCTATAGAAAATCAAAACTTATATAAGATATATATCGTATTTCGTTTGATAACTTAGTCCTGTAATATTATATTTTACAGAATGTCTTTAAAATTAAACCCTATAGTTTCTAGATAAATTCATCAAGAACAATTGTATGAGTTGATTGTAAAAGCATCCCTATTTGGAAATAGAATTGGAAACTTCTTTCGATAATTTACCACTTTTTTTTCTTTTCTTTTCTTTCTTCTTTCTGTAAAAACCATTCAATTTACTTCAATCGATAATACTATTTTTCAGAAAGTTCTCTTTATAAAAATCTTGTTTTACTTTAGAAAATCTCGTTCTTTCGCGAGTTCTCTATTTTAACTTTACCTTTCAGGCCGAAGACTAAGAATATATTTCTTTTCGTAAATTTACTTGTCTGTGGATTTCTTTTATGTTAAAAAAAAATCTGATTTGAAATATATTTCGGAACTCAGAAAATGAAATTCGATATAATTTCGGATAAGATTTTACAATGCCAATCTTGTTTCCAAGAATATTTTCTTATAGTTAATTTTATTCAGTTTTGGAGTATATTTTACTGAAAATATATAACTTATTCTAAATCGAAAAAATAATAATAATACATTTTACAATTTTTTCTATTAAAAAATTAATTTAATAAGTTAATACGAGTGTTTATTATTGTAAGATATTACAGTGAAGTAAGACAATTTATGGGTGTGCATTGCAGTAAAGCTATACCTGTAAACAATTGAAAGTTACATTTTAAATGGCATAAAACTGATAAATAATAATCATGTTTCAATAATAGTGAAACGTGGCATTTCTAGAGTTGTGTTAGTTAAGATAAGATTGTATTAGATTTGAGTAAAGTGGCATAAAATTAAGTTACGTTGGAAGCGATATTGTCAGATTTAATTAATAAGAATAATATTCTAAAGGTATAGCTTTAAGCGACTAATATGACGTTTAAAAGATATTAGTGTAAATTAGTTACGTTATTCTAAATATCTTAATATCCGAAATATATATATATAATTTAAACTACGTAATTTATGAATTGTTGAATGTTCTCCAACTTATTCGAAAATGATTCGTTATATATAAAATCTCATTAGAAAAAAATGTTTTGTTTATAAATTTGAGAAAATATTGTGTAAATAGTAATATATTTTAACATTATTTTTCGCATTTTTCAGCGAGTGATGTGTTAAATGGAAGTCTTTCCCCTAAGACATTCGCGATGGAAATAAAGGGAAATGAATTGAATTATTTTAAAATAATCTAAATATTAGAGAAAATTATAAACTAAAATGAGTAAATTTTTACAGAAAATATGTTAATTATTTTTATATTACTCTCTTTTCTTTACGAAACGAAATGATGTTACTTAGATTTAAATTTTATAAACATTTTATTGATAAAAATAGTATATTTAGTGAACTTTTTACATATATATTTAAAAAATTAAAATTAAATAATCACGTTTAAACGATACAATAGCTAAATAAAAACGTTAGTAAAGGGAGACCAGAATTAGAATGTGTAAACCCACATCCACCCTTGTAGCATGTACTAGGGGTGCTAGTGCTGTGAATGAATATTAGCCTATAAACTCCTAGATACTGTAAATATATAAGTGTAAGTGCATTTGTAACATTCAAATGTATTTTCTGTGCTTATTTATAATGGTAAGGGGCCCGGGGCCCCTGATTATGCTACCAAAATGATGTTCAGCGATGTCACGTCATAAAACGTGAGGCAAAGTGGCATTGCTTCAGCCAAATATGATGGAATTAAAATTAATTTTAATTCCTAGTCACGGCAGTGACTCCCCGCCAAGTATATAAATGATTATGTAGCGATTTATGTTTATGCGAATTTACTAGGTATTAAAGATTTTAAACGCATCTTATATGTTTAGACTTACGGGCTATTTTTCAAAAATTTCTGGATCTAAACATTAAAAGAATTATCTGTTCTGATTTATAGTTTAGAAGAGCGTAGATTGCACATGTCTTCTTCTGTAAGATGGGAAAGACACTAGTTCCAATAGGTAGCATTGACCTAAATATGGTCGAATTGATCATTAACTATGTTCTTCATCATTAACGTCGATTCACTTTTGTGAATAAAAGCAAGAAAAGTTTTCATGTTAAAGAAAAAAGTAGAAGAAAGTTTCCTTTCATATCATGTTTCTTTTCAACCATTTTGTTCTTTGTGTTGGACTGCGATCATCTTTTATCATTACAGAAAGTTGTTTCTGGATCTGTTATGCCCCTCTATAAATCTTTAATAAAAGATTTATAGAGGGGCATAACACATCCACAACACATCTTTCTATACTTTTTATTTTTAATTGTCTACTTGGACATTACTCATTAGTGGGACTTTATACTGGTGTTTAAAATTTGACACAATAATGAGAGTTAGTTCAGAAAAAACAAATTTTCTTTATTATATCATCTGTAGTAGTAATTTTTTCTGTACACTTATACGTGTTTCGGGCTAACATGCCCCTCACCAGCAGTATTACCACAAACCACTAAAAATAATTAAATAAGATATTGTGTATAATAAATACCCGATAATAAAATACTTTTTTATAAAAAGAACTTACAGTAAAAACGTATCCTAATACCTTGTACAGTACAGTGGATTATATTTCCAAAATTATTAATTACCAATTTACATATATTCATTTTTCTGTATAAAACAAAATACAATAAATTGATGATTTTTTAAGAAAAATTACAATATCAACCAATGATTTTTAACTTTACATCGAGATTCCATTCACCATTAACTTACAACATCAAAGTCAATGTGAGTCTATCAATCATTTATACTGTTTGCTTTTTGTAAACGTCATCCAGTATGGTGTCCCATGATTGGTGGATTATTCTTCCTAAATTGTTATTTATTCTATTTCTTTCTTTTTTTATGTTTGTTGTATTTATATCGATTTGGCATCCGTAATTATTACAGTGTTTTGCAACAGCAGAATTTGCATAAATTCCTTTTATTGCGCGTATGTATTCTTTTATTCTAATTCCTAAAGTCCTTTTTGTGTCTCCTATATAAGTTTTTGCTGGATCACAATTACAATTAAATGAATAAACTGTTTCCTTTCCTTCCATTAAGTACCCTTTGTATTTGCATAGGTTTTATAAATTTTTTTGTATTCTAATTTATTATCAGTTCTATTGATTGTTATATATAAATAATTTATGCTATTATTAAATTCTTTTTCAACCTCAAATTGTATATTTGTTTGTATTAAGTTAGCCTGTTTTTTAGTGGTTTGTGGTAATACTGAACTAACTCTCATTATTGTCAAATTTTAAACACCAGTATAAAGTCTTACTAATGAGTAATGCCCAAGTAGACAATTAAAAATAAATTAGAAGTATGGACGGTAAGGCATTTATAATTAAATCTTTCTATACTGTTTTTCATCGAAGCACAATATTTTAATAACGAAATGACTCTGAAGTAATTTGCATTTTATAAAACAAAGAAAACCAGAAGATGATTTTCAGGTTTTACTCGGCTTTATTTTATTTTTATTTATTTTTTTAATAATATAATTACGAAATTTTAACGAAATTTAGAAACAAAAAGCGCTTGTTTAACATGAAAAAACTTTTCACAATACGCAGTAATAACATACAGTTGAACTCTTAAGGTATATTATCGACGAAGCGTGAAAGATAAATTGAAAAGCATCGGTAAAACGAGAAGATAAAAATTAATAATTTGAATGAAATAATCAATAAATTGTAATATTTTTTAAATTATCTTCTAGTTACAATAGATACAAACTTATATAAATAAATAAATTTGTAAAAACCGTATCTTTTAAAACAGATTCAAAAAAAAAAAAAACTTGTGTAGTATAACAAACGTATCATGATGACAAATTACATCTATTCACTCGAGTAGTACATGAATGACGTCGACATTACGAAATGATAATCTGTTCTATCGGAGCATCGACCTTTATATCACAGCTGACTTTACTTCTACTCAGACGAGTTTGCAACACGTGACTAGCGTAACCGTTTATAAATTTATAAGTAATTTTTTTTTTTTCCTTATTTTATCCTGTTTTACATAGTCTCAATATAATAAATTAAGTTATCTCTCTATAAGTTTCTAAACTAAATAATAATAATAATTATATATATATATAAGATCGAAGAGGAGTTCGTCAATCCGATAATATTCTTGTGTTGTACGATGAAACATTCAGTGACTTTGCTCAATATTGAATTTATTCATTTAGAAAATAAATATTAAAGATTTAATCTAACGTTATTAATTAAAATAATTGACTAATATTTCCAAACGAGAATGCAAATTAATTTTGCTGATAGAAGATTTTCTCCATAAAAATATCGCCAATATTAACTATGAAAATTACTGGAAGAAATTTAAAAAAAATAATAATAATTAATCTATAGAATATTTTTCTCCCTACAAAAATTGGTATTTTACTGATAAATATATTTTGAAATTTAAAATAATTGCAGAAAATTATGAAAAAAAGGCGAAAGCACTGACTAAAATGTCGGCGAAAAAGGTGTATTTTTTATTTTAAAAACTGCTTTAACACGTATAATTATTTCCTTTTATTATGCAAGATAATTTTAATTATTAGAAAATTCAAGTTCAAATCGTTCAGAAAGTTGAAGGAAAGGCGGTTATAAACCTAGACAGAGAAAGAAAACAGAAAAAAAAATTACATATAATATATATATGAAAAAAAAAAAAGAGTAAGTTGTTTAATTGCCGTGAAAGACGGTTGTGTCTGTAGTACGGTGAACAACACGAAGACAAACAGGTTTGTCTGAAAAGGAAAAAGTGCAACGGTCAGAGCACCTGCAGAGGACAAAGAATGACTCATCATCTCCATCTTGTCTGTAATAGTGCTATAAGGAACGATTGGGAATCAACAGCCTTATCAAAACCTTCCAAATCTAATTCAACCATAAATTGGATACTACAGAAAACTACAAGAATATTTAGAGCATATATAATAAACTAAAAGATAAAAATAAAAAATCTAGAATAATAAAATAATTTATGGTTAAATTAATCAATTTATTTTTTTAAAAAACACGTGAAACGTATTCTGTATAACCCGATTTATTCCTGTTATTCTGGAATATTTTCTTTGTTTGATAATATACGATATTCTTGTTCCTAACAATTGTTCTCGTATTTTAGTGATAAGGAGTAAATAAATTAGGTTGATTTATCGTCTGATTTTTCACATAATGGGATTGATTTATGTGATTTCTCAGTACTCAGTACGATATAAAAAGCTTTTAAAAACACAATCTAGTACTTTAAATAATAAAAACATAAATAATATATACAATGAAATACGTAGTTTATATTTGAAGTTATTACAGGAAGCATTTTAAATATTATAATTAACCGTTTTAGTTCGGGTTATGTAAATATAATTTTAAAGCTTAATAAATTAATTTTTTATTGATATATATTTTAATAGACTATTTTATTTTTCTTATTGATGATAATATTATTTTGCAAGGTTATATGTAGGCATAACTATCGAATTTCAGTGATGTTTTCAAATATAAATTCCATATCGAGTTCCTCTTCCAGCAGCAACATAGAATTTTGATTTTGTTTGTGGCAAAACTTATCAAAAAAATATAAATTCGAAAGTTTTTAATTTTGTTTCTTTTTCTTTTTTAATATTATATTATGCAAAACTTTAATATAAGTCGGGTTTTTTTTTTCTTTTATGGATTATAAAATACTTTTATTCTTTTTGTTAAATTCACTTCCAATCTACTGTACTGCTGTAACTATAACATCTTCAAGAGAAACAATACACGAGTAATGCGAAAGAAAAAAAGAAGTTTTAGACGCATTAAAATTAATTAAGGAAGGGAAAAAAGTAAGATGAGAATATATTTTTTGATCCTGTTTATAAATTTAGAAAAACATAAGCTGAATAAACGGATGCACATGAGCTGTTTCTAAGGATATTATTACGTACAAATTGTTTTTATTTTCAGTTTTATTATTAAATTTACTTCAATATAAAGATAATATACACACCGTAAACAAAGAAAAAAACATCCCCCTCTTGCGAAATTATCCTATTTTTGAATATATAATTTGTATATTAGACGAATAACAAGCGAAAGAAAAATCTACAAAACTTCTGAATTGTTCCTCATTAACTATTTCATTCTACAGTCTTGTATTAAATTCTAGATAAAACCTATAATTAAATATAGTTTCTAGATTTAATTATAGAATATAGAATTAATTCTAGAAAACAATCGTGGGATTTATAAATACTTTACAGGAACTTGTTTCAAAGATACTTACATTATTAGGTTGTCAATAAAATTAAAAATATTCTACTAGATAATGTTTATGTGAACGAATATATATGCTTTTTAAATCGTAATTTAAATATATATTGCTTGTATCCTTATCTCTAATATTATATAATGACCTAGAATTTATAAATTCAGAAATCTTGTTACGTGTTTGTTTTTTTTTTTGTTTTTTTTTCGAGGGTATCGGGTGCTTGTATCAGTTACCACAGAAAAGAGGCTAAATAGGGTTTATTAACAGGAGAGAAATGATTCTAATGACTGAAAAAAAGATCTGATAAACTTGGATTTAGTCAATTATAATTTTAAACTACTTTTTTACGGTGCAGCGATTAAGTTAAAGACTTAACAATTTCCTTCACTACTAATTTGTCTAAACAAAATATGATAAATGGCTCATTGTTAGTATTTACAGAGTTTTGAAGAAGGCTGTTTCTACTTAAAATTTCGTTTCGTCCAAACAATTTAATTGGAATTTCTACTTGAAAAATAGGAAAAGAGAAGTTTTAATTTCGAAGGGATAAAAAATTCGTTAATATACCAAAAGAATTTTTTTATAGAGAAAACTTTTATTAAAAGAAAGCCAGGATATTTTTAGGAAAAAAAAGCGTGTTAAAATTCACTTTAAGCTTTATTTTCGCATTAAATTTTATTGAAAGAAGTAAATTATCGTAATGTTAATTAGCATTAATGAAGAGAAACTTAATTACACCATTACTAAAGTTCGATTATCCTTTTAAACACGTAAAGTCACCAAAGAATAAAGGAAAATTCGGAGCCCCTCAAGGCCATACAAGTCACGTTGGAAGGCATAACAGCTTCAGTTATCAACCGATCAATCTTTCTCTGGGAGAACAGGGGGAAAGGGGTAGTAGCGTCCTATGTGGCTAAGGAAAGGCAATCACGGAGCTGTCTTTCGAAAGACGATATCTTCTGAAAAGGAAAAGCCTAGAAGAGGAAAAGTTGTCGATTGTCGTCCAAGACGATGACAACAAGAATCGAGATTAAAAAAGAGCAGCAATGATTGGATTGTGGAATCGGCATACATTCCCATCCTCCCTTTTCGGAAATACGTGATTCGTAAGAGAAACCGGAAATGGTCAGATGGAAAATGAAAGAATATCACTTTTTCTCTTTTTTTCTTTTCTTTTTTAAATACATATTTTAGTATAGTCGTTCTAATACTGGATGTAGACACGATCGGAACGTTATCGTCATTTTTATTTTCTTTTTTTTTTTAATTCTTTTTTCCTCTTTCCTTTCCTCGAACGTTTGTTGAATTTGGTTCTCGGTTATCAAGAAAACTAATGATGGTCAGTAAAATAGTATTGATCCAATAGACACACCCATATCATAAATGGGAGAAAGTTATCGGGTTTTTTTAGATACGTGAAGTGTGAGATAAGTTCCTATTTTTTTCCCCCAACGTATTGTATAATCTCTGATAGGATCGATGTGTTTCAGAAATTAAAGTTTCACACCATTAAAAATGTTTATTATTATTATTATTATTATTTCAAAAGGGTGTTGATAGTCTTTACTTAATGACAGAATTTACATATTAAAAAATAAAGACAAAGGATGAGAAATAAAAAATCTAGAATAGCATTAAAAATCAGCGAAGAAATTGTGATTTTAATATAATAAAACGATATAAATTTATCTAATGAATAAATTTATTTAAGTTTTGAAAATAATATCGAATATTTCAACATTAATTTCAAAGTTCATGAATTTTCAAGTGCCAAATTTAATTTGCATCGAAACTTTAATTGGTTAGATGTAAATTTATGTAAACGAAAGAAATTCATTAATAGGCCTTATCATAGATTTATTAATCGTAATACAAAAGAAAAGAATATAAACAGTTTTTTTTCAATCGAATTAAACATAAAATAAAATGGTTAATAATATTTAATTCTATACTGTATTTTCCTTAAATTTATATAAGATTTAGAGCGTAAAATTCGAATGTAGAATGCTTATAAACTGTAATGGCATAGATTCTGAATATTTAAATAATAACTGTAACGAAAGATTGAAAATTATATCATCGCTTGAAGGAAGAAAATTCCGAGTAAAAGTCGCATTATCATATTTTTATTTTCCTCTTTAAGTATTCAAATCGATTTTTACTATTAAACCACAAATTCCCATAATTATTACTTCTATCCAGTAAAGGAGAAAAGGGAGGAAAAAAAAAACGAAGAAAATAATATATTAGAAAACATTATGACAGGAAATAAATTAGAAACTCAGAATATAATAATCTAAGCGGGAAGAATAATGATCACGATAATGAATTTGATAAAAAGAAATGACTTTGGTTAATTTAAGACTGTCAAAAGGGATTGAAATACATAAAAACATTAAAATTAATAAGTTGGATTATTTTATAAGAAAGCCGAACAAAAATTTTATCGCCCCACAATAGGGAAATCCCCATTAGTAAGAATTAATTGGGTCTTTTCCAATAAGAGACATCGTTGTCGGACGAATCGAACGAAACAAGAAAAAAATATATAGAAAAAAAAAAGAAGGTAAAAGAAAGAAATACTCTTGTCCACTCTTCTTCAAAAATACAATAAGGGGCAAGTGGCTGGAGGGGGCAATTGCATTCTGGACAAGATGGCGCCAGAGGCAGTCAGTCAGTGTGTATAGAAGTCCTCTCAGCGGTCATTGTGGTCAACGATTGTGCTTTGACCTCCACGAGTCACGTCGTGATTAAGATGAAGTGAACGGCATTATTATAACTCGGATATGTCTTTGTTTTGTTTTGTTAGTAGACTTATCGTTCGACATTATTCTCTTTACACATATTTGACTTTCTGCCTTTCATTTTACCAATTATAACATATTAATTTAAAATATCTAACAAAGGATTTCCAATCTATCTTTAATCATAAAGTGGATATTCTTGACGTGATTTACATCATCTCGTCTTAATTAAAATGTAATTAAGCAAATACTCCTAAGGAATTCGTTTCAGAAAACTACTAAATGGAGATCATTTATTAAATTTTCTAACCGAAAAATTATTCTTGTTTTATCAAAAGATTAAACAGATTCGTGATGATTAGATTTACTCGTTAGCAATTTTACATTATGCTGTTGTGTAGAATTTTATACATTATTTTATATTTATATATTTTTTTCCTTTCTTTTTCTCTTTAACTAATGCATTTAACCTGTAGTGGAAAAGGTCTAAATTTGGTTTAAGGCCTTCGAGGCGCTTTCGCACCTTTTTATTTTTATTTTCTAAAGCGAATTTTTTCTCCTTTTCTTCAACAGTAAACAGTAAGAATTGGCAGAAAAAAGTAAGTGAGGAGGAGAGAAAAAAAAAAGGAAAAATCATTTCTTCTGGTCCAAACGACCAAAGTTGGAAAAGTTGGGGTTAAGTGACGGGTCGGAAAAGATCTTACCGTTTTATCGATCTACAATGTGACAGTTCGACCTCGAAAGTAACCGAAAACTTTCTTGGAACAAAACCACCTTATTTCGTACTTTTAGATAGAAACGGGATATTTTCCCTTTCTTTTTTCCCTTCGTATTTCTTATTTTGCTTTTTATTTTAAGGATAACGGGAATCGGTTCTTGTAAAAAAACTTTTTAAAAAAACAATATTGTTTCCTTTACAAGCCGAACGGACTATCGAAAACCATTTTTAAAACGAGGAAAAATCGTTTTTAATATCGAATACGCTAAACTTCTACTTAAAATTTATTTTAAACTTTCAATATGAAGTATAGATTCTACTCACCGTTTTTTCTGCTTTAAAAAGTTCGGAATACTTTATCTTCCTGTAATAGGAAAAAAATTATTAAATACCATTAGTAATCTGAATCGATAGAGCATTTCATTTATAAATTATATAAATGCTTAATAGAAATATTTTAGATGTTATCTCAATTAAGAACTCTTTCGCCGTTATCTAAATTTCCCACTCCATTCGTTCTTAATCATGTAATCCAGCTTCCTCTCCGTTGATGTAATCCTTCACAGCTTTCCGCACTCGTTCCGCAATCCTCACCATTCCAACTACTCTTTGCTGATCCTAACCACTTCCCCATAATCCTCTACACTCCGCTTCTGCACTCTCTCCATAATCCTTTCCATTTCCATTCCGTATTCGTGCCATAAACTTTAGTATTCTAGTGGTTGAATGCATCCACTATCCCTTTCTAACCTTATCTAGCGCACACGTTCCTTAATCCTTATAAAATTCTAACTTCCGTGATTCTATAGTTTTTGTCAAGTTAATACAGAATGAATTTTTAATTTATTTCCTAATTTTTAACGAATTACTTTATATTATTTAATAATTATGCATTTTAACTGATACGTCATAAGGTTCAATTTTACTATTTTAAGTTTCCAAGTACTTCTATTCTTCTATCTACAGCGAGCCGTAAGCTTTTTCCGTTCTTCTTTAATGCCCCACTGCGTCTTTTTCTTTTAATTTATTCGCCTTATCTATTATCCTTACAATTTTTTGCTTCCTACCTTCCTATCGCCATTCGGTTTTCGAACTCGTTAATTATTTGCATCGCCTCTCTACGCTACCTTTCGCTTTCTGCACCATTCTCATATATTCTCATCCAATTTCCTTCCTGTAATCATTCGCAACTAACAGTTTCTACATTCTTTCTTCTCGTACCACTCAATTTTAGTACGATTTCCTCATTTCCACTCGCTATCAGTTTTTCTTAACCGTGTACCAATCTTTCGTCACCGTACGAAAAATTTCGCAGTCTCCTTATCTCCCGCATTAGTACCCCAACTTTTATCTTTCCAGAGATCCCACTTCTTCCATAATTCTTCCTTTATTTCCCTACTCCTTTCTGGATTCGAAAGGCTTCTAATCGAACTTCATCGCTGCAATTTACACATTACTTCACGAAATGAGTCACAAATAGGGTGTAACACATGGCGGAACCGAGTGGGGAAGCTGCAGCACAAATGAGGAAGCTGAGGCGATAAAGATCAGAAATGTGCAGAAGCCTGAAGTATAAGGATTGTGTAATCAGAGAGGAAGTTCAGGTTAACATTCATTTTGTCCTCAGTACTCCTTTCACGACCCTTTCTCATTATGTAACGTACCAATTTTTCTTCCTGGATAACAAACTTTACTACCTCGCTAGAATGATCTCTTCAAATTGGAGAATAACAATTACATAAATAAATATTCCGGATGGAAATAATCATCATTTAAATTATCACAAATTGACGAATTATTTAATCTTGTCGTTGAAGCAGAATAGTTATATTTATAAAGTGATGATCAACCATAAAACGAGCAAAACAAGCCGATGTGAGCCATTACATGCTTTGCAACATGAATCATTTTTGACATGAGTCGGTTCATTATTAAAATTAGATACGGCAGATCAACTTTTTCGGACCCGCTAGAGTAATTAATTTTAATTGTTCTTTAAATAATCGCGTGTCATTTATAACATAACTAAAACAAAGTAATTGGAAAGAATTCTTAATTTTAATTATTTCACTATATTATCGTAAATAAATTTAACGCATTAATACAGGGAATAAACGATAATTTGTCTTAAATTATATTTAAAACATTTTTTTTTTCCTCCTCTGAATTTATGAAGAAGAATTCGAGACGATTTTGGTATTTAATGCTTTACATTTGGAGCCATTTCTCTATGTGATAATCTTACCCTATTTGGAAAATTTCCAGGGGAATGACGGAGGAAAGCTCAATCTATTAATCAGGAAAACAGGCGCCAAGAATTATTTCGTGGAAAACTATTTCTTTGCTATAACATCTATAAAGTTCGAAGAAAAGAAGAGATACTCCTCCGTCTGCAATTTTTTCATTACTTATCTGTATACAGAAAGATGTTGTAAATAAGCTAATGTCAAGCATAACAGTTAAAAATATATGTTTGAAAACATAAAAACATTATTTTATACGCAAATGTAGAATTATAAGGTATATCATATCATTTCCTTAATATATTCATAACTTATTTGCAGTTGTATATATAGTTCAATACATTATTAATATATTCGTAGTTACATAATAGTCCCGTTTTCAAATAATTTGCGCCTTAACAACCTGCATTGAATCCGTGTAAGCCTTATGCTCTTTAATACTCATTGGATAATAGTTCTCATATAGTATGTAGATTCACCATTATTATTCGATATAATAGCATAATCCTTTAAAATTATTGGTCTATACTTATTGTGACGTATCTACTAAACATCCCTTAAATAACTTTAAATGCTTCAGTTAAGACTTGGATAAATAAGAAAAAATTTAGTAGAATAATTCTACTTTTTTCAAATGAGATTTTACGTATTTAATGTAAATTAATCAGGATAAATTAATTTTGAAAAATGATGAAAATATTTCCAATATGTTAATAAATTATAGAGGATTACAAGCATAATTAGGCAAAGATAAAAGTAAAATAAACAAATAAATTAATGTTAATTATATATATATATATATTTATGTTCTTCCGAGTAATAAATTTTTATAATTAATTATATAAAATATTTTATATCTAAGTCATAAATAATTTTAAAATTTAACTCTTAATTAATAGATTTATTTAATTAACAAAAGGATAATCACGAAAGCACTTAAAATAATTTAATTTTGTAGAAATCCTGGTTATGTAGCTGTAAATGCATCTTATTCTCTTCCATTTTAACTCGTTTGAAGAATTAATAGCGTTTGCAATATTTCTTTTATTTTCTTTTCGCATTTCTTCTTAATGATGTAAATTAGTGCATTATTGATTTTTTTCTAAACGTAATATTTTTGTTTAAGATAAATTAATATAAAGTCTAAAGATGCGTGTGCGGTGCCGGATTACCCGTTAGGCACGGAGGCCCCAATTAGGCACGTGAGGCACCTAGGGCCTCACGTGCCTAATTGGTGCCTCCGAAAACAAAGCAATTTTACCGTTACAATTATTAATTGCATGTTATAAAATTATTTATAAAGTAATTCTATAGCTACAATTAAATTTATGATGTCGTAAAATTATGTAGAGGGGTCTCAATCTTCCGTGTCTATGGGGCCCCAGAAGGTTTTAATCCGTTACTGTACGCCGAATCCGAAAATGTCGCTATTTCGTGAAATACTCTTTTATATTTTCTAAATAAGATATCGACTTTTGTTTCTCTCATTGAATTATGGCTTTTTCTGAAATCAGCCCACATAAACTGCCTATTTCACTAATTACGCGAAGTTTTGCTCATTTCACGAAATGAGTAATGCGCCCAAATTCGGCGTAAGATATAAGCGAGACTGAGGCAATCCCTGACACCGGGTAAAGCCGGAAATACTGTAAAAAAATAAAAGGTTGGCAGCATGTCGTGTTGCTTCATAATACCTATCAGCCACGTAGTATTGACGTAAGTTGTTACGCTCTCGCGTTTTCGTGCAGCAGAAAACTCGTCGTTTTTGAAGCATTTTACTCTTTCAGAAAGTGTTTGATACAAGTATCACACGAAGTTTTTAGATATCTTTGTAAATGTGAATAATAATAACGTGTTTTCTGTGCGATTTATTTACCATAGATCAATATTTAGATAGGACAATGTCTCTATTTCCAAAGCTGATTAGAATCGAACGTGGCGATTTGGGGCAACCACGGACATCTTTACAGTTGCCTCGGGGTTCATTTTTTGATAAATTTATTCGGTTTTACTCGTAATATTCTACAATTTCAGGTCGCCATAGTCATGATCTCAACTGAAAATTGTAGTGATTTAATATTTCGGGTGTTCATTTTCCTTTTCTGTAAATTGATGAATCTATTGTATTTCTAATTTCTAACGAATATGTGTAAATAAATTTTATTTCTTTATTTCCTTTGCGAAATTTTGGCCACTTTCTAGCTATCTCATCGTTATCCCGCGCCATAAGGGAATACAGGTCACTGAATAGTTGCCTAGTTTTTTTTTTATTTTTTGGGAAAAATCAGGTTAGATTTTTTAATCTCTTGTATCGTATGATAGCCAAGAAATTGGAGTATCAATTGTTACAAAAAGATCTAAGTTTTCTCTAACAGGTCGCGTGGTACAGAC
Source organism: Centruroides vittatus (assembly GCF_030686945.1). Lineage (NCBI taxonomy): Eukaryota > Metazoa > Arthropoda > Arachnida > Scorpiones > Buthidae > Centruroides > Centruroides vittatus. The sequence goes on along the minus strand of NW_027122359.1, from coordinate 949,023 downwards.
TAAAAAATCTTGTGTTCGCGATTCCTCCATTCTTCCTTATACACCTATATTATCAATTAGCATTGTACTATACATATTGGGATCATCTCCGTTAAGAGATCATTATAGTTTTTAATTATTATTTATTTAAACTACAGTAATATGAAAATTTTAAAAGTTTTTTATAAATGATATTCCTAAAGAAAGTTAATCAATTTTAGAATATTTACATCTATTATACTGACATTTCTATCTATTGTATAGGTCTATAGCAATAGAGAAAATTTTATTTCGAGTAAATAAAGAAAAAACGGTTATAAATTTAATTAAAAATAGAAACTATTTAATATAAAAAAATTATTTTTCATATTAATTTATTGGTTTATATTTATATAAACGAACCAATAAAATATTGTTAAGTAATCATAACATGTTTATTATTGGTTAATTTAAAATTTCAAATTGTAAGAATTTCTTGTATTGAATAAAAATCGATTTTCACTATTGAATAAAAACGAAAGAAAATTAAATTAAAAAATCCTGTAGGAAAATACTATAACATACAGTCGTATTTTATCTAAGAAGAAATATTACATTATACGCAAATAATATTTACCAAAATTTCTCCTGTTTTATTTAGAATATTGAAATGTGATTAAAGAATCCCTCCTAATACAAGATTAATAGGAAAAAAAATCGAAAAACATTAAAATTTTAAGGTAAATATATTTTGTATTATAAAAAAACAGTAAATCTATTTATTTATTTAATAATATTTGTTTAAATTCGAAAGATTTTAAAGATTTTTCTATTAAGTTGAAGGAAAAAAACGAATATAAACATGTTTACTTATTGTAAACAATACTTCAGATCCTTTCAAATATCAATAGCCTACATTACTACTGTCATATCAAACCTCGATATAGCGCTACCCTCGTAAAGTGCCAATTTTTTTTTTTTAAATAAATATTAAATAGAGAAACCTTGCGAATTATAAAAATGGACAATTTTTCAATACAAACGGCATTACTACGACCAAATCACTTGGCTTTCAAACACACAAACCTCTGTGTAGACCTTATATATATAATAAACTTACTTATTGTTTGAGACTCTTCAGTTTAGCGCCACGCTCGATTTAATGCCAATTACTTAGAAACAAATGGCGGCGTTAAGTCGAAATTTGGTTTTGTATGTTTAGTTATTTAGAAACTTGTGACAATTTTCAGAAAATTAAAATATTTTCAATACATTAAGAGTAAGTTAAATTACAAAAGTAAATATCATGCTTTATTCATTACATATTCCTATTTAAATTAACAATAATTAAAATGAAACTTATAGCTCCAAGCTAATTATATAGATAATATAATTATTATTATTTTTATTACATTGAATAAGTTATTAAGAAATTAACTAATCAAATATTAACATTGTTTACAAAGAAAGAATAATAATTAGCAATTTTTGAATTTTTATATATGTAAAACAGTTTCTTATTGGTGTTTGAAATTTCGTTTTTATTATTTTTCTCTTTTGTAAAAACTTTTAATGAATAAATTAAATTTAAGAACAAAAATCTCTTAATTATTTTAATTAAATGAAAATTAAATTAAATGTTCAATTTTTATAATCAAAGTTTTATATTAAAAAAAAGAAATTAATTAAGACATTACCAATAATAATTTTAAACGAAATTTAAATGCTTATTAAAATCTCATTTTATTATTAAAAATTTTAACGTTTATCCTATGATTTAAAACATTTTTTTTAAATTTATGAATTTAATCCATTCTTTTATATAATTTCAGTTGAATCACTGTTATATTCTCTCGCATATAACTCTTAATTTTTTAAAATATATTTACCCTTGTTACAATATATAGCCTATTAATGCTTTAATTAATGCATCTATTTAATAAAAAGAGATTTTATTTAAAAAATATACTTAAAAAATCTTTTAAATTAATTTAAACCAATTAGCGTATATATAACGTTTAAAAATTCAAAATTAACCAATGACGTGCTATGTAATAAAATAAATAATAACTTGATTGGTGTATTAAAAATTCCTTCGTATTTTTATTTCGAACAGGAAAAAGGTTTTATTTTTAGAATTAAATAAAAAATATATATTTAAAAAATAAAAAGTAAATGTAACAATAAACATTTTCTTGTTTAATTAATTTTAATAATTAACGATTAAAATTATCAATTCTAACCAATCAAGTTTTTCTCTTTGTTACACGTCACTATAAATGAATTTAAATTTTGTATAATTGGCATTGCTAATCTATTTTTATTTTTTTTTTTCCATTTTAATTATCTCATCCTGACTTGATTAATTAAACGATCATTATAATTAAAGACGAATGTATATCTTCTCATCGAGAAAAAGAACACAGACAATCATAAGTGGAAAGTAATTTTTTATTTCTTTATTAATACGTTGTTTCACGATTTTCTCTTATCTCTGTAAATTATATTTACTTATTACTAAGTTACTAATTTACGAATTGTAAATTTATTCTTAAAAACTTTAAATATAAAGTTATATAATATATATTGTATTTTTTAAAACATGTTTTGCGCTAGAATAAATTAAATTTAAGCACTTTAAACTGTTCTAAGCATGGTAGCATTCGCGTGTAAGATAGACTGAAGCTTAGGGCCTCGCGTTATGAATCTACAGTTTAAGGCCTCACATTCTTACGTGTGTAAAGGTGAAAGGCCTGTTACGTCTTATATAGCTTAGGGGCATAACGAGTTCAGCCCTGGTTCTAAGTAATGGTAAAAATTAAAAAATTTTCCTTATGAATTTACATTTAAGGTTAAATTTTTAATAATTTTGCTTAAATATTTAGAATATCAGGTCAATAAAATTAGATTTTTCCTCATAGTTTTTCCCTCAAAAAATATACTTTTGAAACTCGCGAGCTCTGAAAGAGAATAAAATGTTTTTATATTCAATTAAAAATATATAAAACCATAATTTTTATTTTATTTTGAAATGTAAAATATTATTATATAGCAATTTTCGGTATATAATTATTTAAAAATAATAATAATAACGAATGAATGAACTGTACCGACTTATCAAGCTACAAAAACACGTTTTACTTTGGTAAATAAAAAGGAGTCATGACCTCGTGTACTTTGCTGCACGTGAAGAGGTCACAGAAATAAAAGTTTAAAGTGCTGCATCTAATTATTATTTTATATTTTAGTCAAAATAAATGAATTTTTCCTCGTCATGATTTATTTTATTATTTTTAATAAACATTTATAATTTTGATAAGAATTTTCTTTTATATTATAAACAAATATAAAAGAAATGTCATTTAAAAATTGTTTTTAAATTTATTATAATAAAAAAAAATTGAAAAATTGATTTAATAAATACAATTTATTTTAAATAATAATTAAAAATTATTTTGAAGTCTCCTAATTAAATAATATTCAAAAGATTTTTCGTTTGATTTTATTAAAGAATTCTAACCAATAGAAGAGACTTTTACAATTATAAATTTTAAACGAACCAATTAAACGTAAATTTAAAAGACGTAATGAAAACAGATTGGACAAATTACGAAATTTCTTTCATTAAAATCGAATACATTATCTCACAATCTGCCTTTTTAAATGAGGTTTTAACAAAATTAAATTTTCCTTATTCGCTTTAATTAAATTCCTTTCATCCAATAGAACGAATTGTCACAATGATAATTCAAAATTAGCGAATGATGAATAGTAGTGTCGTAAAACTTTAAAGTAAACTTAAATTGAAAGTTTTATATATTGTTAAAACAGCATTCTTAGATATTTGATATAACGTCCTATTAAAATTATAAAACTTTTAAATAAGAGTAAAGGGAGAAAAAATGGAAAAAGTATTCCCAGCATTTTCATTAACTATATTCATTTAAGAAAGAAGAAAGTCTTTGAAATTACTTCTAAATGAGCTTAATAAGAATGCTGAAGGATTACAGGGCAATGTAATAAGCAATTTAATGCTATTTTAAAAGACTAACTGCTTCTTTTTTCTTTTCTTTTTAACCTATCTACTGTCTGTGCAAGAATATTTGCTTAAAATTTATCTGTTTCATTTGCCTAATAAAAATATTCAGAATTTTTAAGATTTTGTAATAATAATAAAATTTAAAACATTAAAAAAATAAAAAAATATAATAATTTAATTACTCAATCTACATTAATATATTATTTTAGCCAATATTTAAGTCGATAATATTGATATATATTAGTCAATATTAATATACAGTATAATTAATTATTAATTACAGCTTAATAATTAAAGAAAGTAAATAAATGAACAATGTACTTTTAAAATGTTTACTTCAGTAAGACAAATTTCACGTGTACTTTAATATATTAATTTCAGGTAAATAATAATTTATCCACTATCAAGTACACTCGATTTTTTTACATCAGTTGAATAAATAATTACATTATTTTAAAATAAATAACATTTATGTGCACTTTAAAGCATATTAATTTGTTTTTTCTGCAGGCGAACTTTTTTTATTTTTTTTTATTCACTTCACCTGAACCTTGTTTTTATGCTTCCTTTAGTCACATCTCATTCACTTATTCATTTCAGGTAAACCTCATTTATTGACTGTATTCATTCCATGTACAAAACATCTTTTATTCATCCTAAGTAAATCTAGTTAAATAGTTCATTCCAGATACACATGAATTAGTAGGTTCCGAAATTCCCACTGTTCCTACATCTGAACTTTTGTTTATGACTATATAATCAATGATAATGATTAAGATTATGTACCTATATAAATCACTTTCGTTAATTTAAGTGCCTTTTTTTTCATATGTGGTAATGCAAAGCCTTAAAAAATTTAAATAAGATAATACTGTGCATCATAAATTGTTATTTTACAAAATATATTGATATAAATTCGACTCACTTTTGAAGAAAAGTTGGAATTTATTCAATTTTATTTCTTTTTAATTTAAATGTAAATGTTTTAAAAAGATTTCTTTTTTCTTATCTCTTCTTCATTAACATTCGAAGTTTAGTTTCCATCTAACAACTGTTTAATGCCAAACGAATTATAATTCTGATACATAATTGAATTTTAATGCACTTAAGAAAAAGTAAGAGGAGTGAACCAAGTTTTAAAAGTTGATGAGTAAAATACACAAATTTAATCAAGTTATTTTCTTAACTATATTCGTATTTTTATTATAGTTTAGCGAACAACAGAAACGAGAATATGCAGCATAATAACACGATTTTTCAAAATGGATAAACATTTGGAATTCTAGGCACGTGCGTTGCCATATGTGCATCTAAGACCGAAACTATGTCAGACACGTGACGGGAAGTCGTTGTTCTTCCTTCGTAATTATCCGATAGAAGGTTTTAAAAAAATGTTTGGCCGGGTGACGTCAGATCAAAGTTGACTTTTATACAACGTTTAGCTGATTAAGAGCTGGAGGGAGAGGCCACCCACAAGGGAATGCGGACCACATTTCCGACTGATTGGTTAGTCACGTTAGAAAGGGACGACACGACGGAAACTCCTGATTGGATGCTGATCTGTAGACTTCCACTCCCAGACCCACGAGAATAGATAAGGTAACAAAGTTAGTACAGTTGTAAAAAAGGAATGATGTTTCCAAGAATGGGAATGGGCATCACTGGCTCTTTGTCCACTTGTTAGTCATGTTTACGACTAAAAATATATACATCGATGTGGAAGGGCATTGAGAAATTTCATTGCTTATTCGACTTTGGTGCCACAGGCCTATCTAAATATATATATATATATATATAAAAGCTCCCATTTCCTGTTTTTATTCCTTTCGCTTTCAATTGCTGGGTTTACAAGAATGACATTTGCAGCCCACAATATAAGAAATTGTCGTTGGTCTATTATTAAGTATATAATACCCAGAATTTTCAATTTTACAAGAATTTCTACATTACTTATTCTTTTACGAAGAAAGAAAATATATTAAAAACAATTTACTTAGTTTTTCTTAAAGCCTAGGGTCTTGACTATATTTTTCACTTCAAAGTTACGTTGTTAATGATGCCATTTTGAATGAAATAACGGTTTAGAGTCTGACATTCGAAGTTTAAATCAAAATTTGTTTAGAGTACTAAATAACTCGGAAAACATTTGCAGCAGCTTGATACTAATTTTAAGAAATGTAAAAAAAAGGTCGGTGTAGAGTAAAACAACTTGTCAAAACAAGTAGTAGAGAAGATAAAGGAGGAAATTTCGGACAACAGATTATCTAAAATAAACACGAGTGTTACCGAATCCGTGACCTTTCCTCTTAGCAGATGGAAAGTTGCTATGACTTCTTCTGTGTTGTTTCTGCGTCGAGTCTCGACATCTCTCTCACTCCACAAGATCGATTGTTCTCTCCATCTGCAAAGAAAGAAAAACCATCGCCCTTGCTTTATTACGCTTCAGTTGGCAGAAACCCGGGATGAAGAAGAAGATCCCAACTTCGTTTATTACCAGCTTCCAATGCTAGATAGCCCTTTATCCTCAGTGTCATATTTGGAACAATTTTAGTGGAAATTCTATAAGAAAATACGATATGCCCGGATAAATTTATGGTTAGATGCAAAGAGGAAGAGTCCTCGAGCATAATACGCTGCATCTGATATATAAAACTGTTCATCGATTCTCTTTTCTTTCTTCCATTTTTAATATTGTTTTTCTAGATAAAATCTTATTTTTGAAGACAATTTTTCCAATTATCAACCAGTAATTATTTTAAAAAGATTTTATGATATTATCTAAGATGCAGATCCTGCAATTGTAAAAAAAAAAAAATTTAGTTTTGTAGTGTTCCGATGGGAAATAAAGATATTGTTTATGAGATGTCACAAATGCAGATGATTGCCATGCTGGTTCGTCATCAAGATAAATGGTCATGTTAAGACTATAAAATATACCTTAATCAAACTGTTTTTGCTTGAGGCATAGACATTATAGTTGAACAATTGAATAAAATTGTTTCGGTTTCGCTTTGCTTCATCGATAATAGATGCTTTTGTGATGTATATACATCTGTTGAGCCATTGATTGGGTTTCAAGGAATGGGATTTGTTTTGTTGGAATTCAGGAGGATTTAGAGGTTATTCGGATATTAGGATTTATTAAGAGGGGAAAATAGAGAGCTTGAGGCATTATAAAAACCTCTGGGACCTACAAGGATCATGAAAATCAATGAGAATCAAATGTAGTGCTGGAGACTAAGGATGCTAGTAATCGATAGAGACGGATGGAAAAGGTGGGAGTTTAAAGGATCATAAAACAAAAAAGAGTATAAGAAAACCTGCACAATCGTAAAACAAGAAGGATAGAACATCTGCTGGATCCTCAAAATTCCTTAATCGTAAAAACGAGGAGTTTAAAATCAAAAAATGAGCATCATAAAAATGAGCGAGAGCAAAATTTTGTAGGATATAAAATCCCAACGCGGATCACAGAATACAGTATTGGTGAGTCAATAAAACACAAAATATAGAGATTAAAGATAAAGAAAAGATGGATAGAAAGCGCAAAATCTCCAGATTATTCGGATCATTAACGTTAAAACTGCAGATTTGCTAAAAATAATAAGGATCAAAAATATTTCAGGATCATAAAGTTAATAATGATAAAACAAATCCCGCCAGGATCGTAAAATCAATAAAGATCAAGAAAATCTGTAAGAAATCAGAAATTCAATAAGGATCAAAAGGAAACTACGGGACGTGGAAAGAAAAGATCATAAAGCCAAATATATAAGAATCAAAAATGACATAGGATCATAAAGAAGGCGAAAATTCATAAAAACCGAGTTAGTTTTTTTGAAATTATAAGTTTGGTCACAGTTTACAGGGTAAAATATATATTAAAAAATAATAATAAATGCACAATCCCTTGTCTATACTGGGTCATTTTTACATAAAACATTAATTATCTTCTCAGCGTGACTTAATATAAATTATTCATCAAAATTCCTCCAAGGAAAAAAAATAATAATAATAATAAAAAAGAGTTATTAAAAAGTAGAACGGAGGAGCCGTTTTATGTACTATACAAAAAGTTCACTTATGAAATTTCACTTCTTCGTCTTTTGTTTTGCCAGAAAAGCAGAAGATCGTGTGGTTGATGGCGTTATAACGAGGTCGTAAAGTAAAACAGAAATGGCTCTCGAAGCTAGAGGATTGGTCGATGGGGTAAAAATAAGTCGTCAATCAGCGGATGAGATAGATACTTCTTCCTTTATATTTTTTTTCTTATAGGACCACCTGTTGATTTCCTTTTATTTGACGTTTTAATCGACTATATGAACGCAAGTAGCCTTCTGTTAATACTCCCACACATAACGCTGCGATATTGCGGGGGTTTGCTTTTAAAAATCACAATTTTTGTGTGGTTATATCACACCCTAACTTTTTCCATTGTTAAGTTTCACAATCTTGGTATATTTTGCATTCATAATTTTATTTATAGTCAACGTAATAACGCTTTAAAAAAGTGATTAAGGTGACTAAGGTTTCCAGGAGTTGATTAGGATGATGTAACCGGTTAACGCCTATTCTACTGAATAAATTGAAGCCATGTCCAATATAGGATTTGAGTGTCGTTAAAGGAGGATCATCAATAAGCGCTAAATGAAATTTACCTATCAAACAGTAACTAATTCTATCTATGCTTTGTTAAATCGTAGAGTTAATTAAACAATAAGTTTCCCTAACAAATTATGGCTAACATTATTTTAAATAGCTTTAAAGTATCGTATAACATAGATTCCATCATAAAGAATAATTCAATAAATACATATGCTGTTTGGTTTGATTAGTAAATGCCAGTAAAACCAATTTCTGAGATGAACTTAATCAATAATAATTTTGTATTGATTCACCCATTAAAATATGACATAATTTTTTGAAAAATAAAGGATAAAAATCTAATTAAGATATCTAATATTTATTTTCGTGATTTGTGGAGTGAATTTAAAAAGTATTTCGAGATAACGATTTTGAATGTCTTAAGATCCGGATCCTCATCAAGTGCTGCACATTTTATTGCACATCCTTAATAGATATAACCGGTTGCTAAGGGCAACCAAATCACATGTCCTGCATGGAAGGAGATGTCTAGGATTTAATGAATCCAAGAAGTGTCTGACAGGAGAAGCAATCAGGAGGGATCGTTTTTCAGAAGGAAAAGATCTTCCCTTCTATTTCGGACGACGAACTGTGTAATCTTTCACCAAAGACTTTCTGTTGATTATTATTTATCTGGCAAACGAGACAATTTATCTTTTCGCCTGTCTTGTTACTGTTCTCTTCCCCCCCCTTTTCTTTAGATATTTCGATCCTTACTCTAACTTAAACGAATAAATATATCTAGTAATTTTTTAAAATGGTTTTATATATTTCACCTTTTTTTTTAATAAGAAATTTATTTATTAGCGTACAGTTTTGTTCACATTTCTACCCGAAAAAAATCTTTATTTTTGTATAATTTATTACTTAATAATTTACTCAAACAAAAATTAATAAAATATTACACACGTTTTTGATGTACGATGAGTACTTAAACTTTCATACATAATTTTTTTTTAATCCTTTCTCCTTTCATACGTCATCTGAGAACATTTCACAACTCGAAATTTATGTATTAATTATTATATGGTTTTTATAAAGCAAGAGACGATAACGAACAGATTCTAATTTATTTATTTGCTGCAGATCCATATGGAAGATCCATTTAACAAATCATATTTCAGAAGAAGCTGCACTAAATTTAGCCCACTCTTTAACACTATACATAGGCTTTATTATCACTAGACAGATAGGAGCTAAAGTTACCTCTTCGCCCTTAACGCTTGTTAGTTTAGCTTGTTTCTCTCTTAAAATTTTAGTGAAACAAGAACAAAGAAATGTATTATATAACGAAAATAAACTATAAAAATTTACTAAGAGAATATTTTTAAACGAATCAACTTTAATATATATATATATATATATATATTTCCTAGTTCGTCTGTATGTCAGATCAATTTCTTAAAAATATATCGAGCCAAAGCATAATGAATTTTGTATACATATTAATAAAAGCGCTGAGATTTGATTGGTAAAGTCAGAGTGCATTCACCATCCTTCAGAATAGCGTAAATAAATTAATAAATGTCGCGCTCCTATCAGCTTCGTACAACCCATCTCCAATTTTCCTTGAAAGGCTATTAATTCAAGAATCTTCTTTAATTTCATTTGAGAAGAGGCATTTCTGAGAATTATGAATAACTGATGAGAAACGTCTATGAAGTTATCTAGATTAATAGAGCAACAATCATTTTACCCAAGTCTTCAAATATAATAATAGGAATTGTTTAATTTAAAGGGATTTATTATAGGTGCTTATGGCAGAATTGGCATTATAAATATTAATTCGAACATTAAATGTTCTCTATCAATATTAAGAGATTTCTAGGAGTAGTCATTATAGTCTTACATGTAAAATATAATTCAAAATTTTGATTGTTAAATAATAAATTTGTTTAATAATTAAATTGTTAAAATTGTAATTTATTTATTTTATAATTATTTTTAATTTTTAATTTTGTTTATCGTAGTATATAATTCCTGAGCTTCGATTTTGAATCATAAAAAAAACTATATATTTGCATTTAAAATTTGTTTAAAACTTAAATAAATACTTTTAATTCTTAATGTTTAATTTAATTCAAATAATTTTAAAATAATTATTTTAAAAATTTGTATTAAAATGTTCTATATATATATTTTTGTTCATAAAAACAGAAATTAAATATAAAAATAACTATTTTAATATAAGTAAATAATTTATAAATTTTTAAATATTCTTTTTATAAAACTGTATTATTTAAGACAATATTAAAAAAACATTTTAATATAAAAAATATAACGAATTCTTAACGAACTTAACTTATTTTTAAGGGAAATTTTATTAAAATTAATAATAAAATATTTTTTAAATTTATATAAATTCTGTTAAATAAATAAATAAAGTTTAATTTCTTTAGTAAAATCTTAACTTTTTTTTTTTGAAGAGGGGGAAAAAAGAAAACGAAATGTGATTAAATAAATAAAACATTTCTTCATTATTTATTTTTTAAAGTAGATTTTATGTACCGAAATTTGTCTGTCACATTATCAAATCTCTAATTAAAATTTTAAAACTTATATAAATTAAATAAAAATATATAACGAGTCTTAAATATAATCTTTAAAGAAGATAATCATAAATATTGATTAAAATTTACAAGATGTAAGTATACATTATCTATTTATAACTATTTGTCTAGTTTTTCAAATTTATTTTGTTATTAAACTTTTCACTTTAACTCTAGATAATCAAGACAGAAGTTAAAGCCTTGCATCATTAAAAATTTAAATAATAGCAACTTGATAGCCTGTTCAACTACATTCTCTCACTCACTCACTCTCTTTCTCCCTCTTCTTCTTCTTTTTTTTTTTTTCCTCTATAAAGTTTATTTTTTTACAAAAAGTTTTATTCTTTTTGAAGTCTTTGTAAACACAAATTCTAAATGGACTCTGATTAAATTCTTTTTTTTTTTTAAGTCACATTTTGCAGTTTGTTATATTTGCTATACAGAAAGTTCTATAATGGATTATGTTGTTTTTTGATAGGGAGTGACATAAACAACATCTCAAGAACAGAACGTCTGAGTGTTGATCTTCTATTGAATTACTCGGAAATCGATTTATATCCACTGTTTTTTTTTGTAAATTTAACATGTAAAATAATTTTAAAATATATTTTGTTTAATAAGTAATTAATATATTTAATTACTTTCGATGATGAGGGATCCGGGTTCGAATTCCGTTCGGTAGTGTGGAGATAGTCTTCATTCCTCACCCGAGTTAGTCAATCCTATTAAGGATCAGGCCCGCCTTTAATGGGTGTAATTGTGGCCATTATGTTGCCTACAATGTGCTGATGGCGTTAATCGATCGATCAATACTTTCGGTGAAAAATTTGATCAAGGAAACTTAATTATAATAGAACAATTAAATAAGGAATTAAAGAACATTAAGTGATTTCACTTAACTTATTTACTGAAGGTAGAGTAAATTGTAAATAGAAGAGATGCGGTTCAATACTCTGAATCTAAAATATTGGTGTCTTCGATTCACGAAACTTTATAAGATATTCAAATTTATATTATCGTTTAGGTAGAGACTACCGATCCTATATATAGGCCTATATTAATACATAGATTTATAATAGCCAAATTTTCAGTGTATAATTGCTTAATTTTCGAAATTTCTTAAGTTAAATTTACATAAAAGTTTTCTTGGTAAAACATTTCGTAAAAAGTACTGAAATCTGAATAGTAGGGATGTAAAAAATTCAAATTAAAATATAAATTTTATTAATAGGAATGTGTAGAGAATAAAATTTGCATATTAATTATTTTAAGATGTATGTAATAATAGTAATTTATTGTTTTTAAAGTTTATATTCTTTGTACGTTAAGTAAAAATAGTTAATAATTACTTTATTAGAATTTATGATGACTTGTTTAAAAGATAATACAATAACGACAATTAATTTTGAAAATATTTCAATTGCAGACTTTAAAACTGAATTTAAATAGAGATCTGAATAAATTATTATACAAAATATATTTGTAATTAACGTTAAATGCTATATTTAGTGTGTGAAGGATTCATTTGCTTTTCAGAAACAGAAACATTTGGAGAGAAACGGAGATATTTGAAAATGCTGTAAACATAAATAGATGAAAGCATGTAAGTTGTATTTCAATAAAGGTCTCATTCATAGATCTTCCTAATTCTGATCCCTTGACAAATATAATTAATACTAAATGAAATCAATTGAATTGACTATCAACTTTGCGTCAAGCAATTTGGACTTTTCGTAAAGAATTGTTGAAACCGACAGATGAGAATGAAGATTAAAGACTCTAGTAAATGGCTAAATGAAGATAAATTATTTTAAACTTATAGGTTTCGTGTATTACAGTGAGTAATAGTTTAATGCGTGTGAGATTGAACAATTTAATATCAACTCTACAAGCTAAATATAGCTAAGAAAGTTCAAAGTTCTCCAATTAAAATTGTCCCTTTTGAATATAGATTTAAAATTTCAAAATTTCGATCAATGAAACGGTCCCATCAATGAAACTAATTGCCAAAGATGAGAATCATGTGATTGAGTCTCTGAATAGTGTGAATTTGTTAATTAGAACCTGGAAGCTGTTCTGCTTTCACTGGTGTTAAATACATAATTATTTTCTTAAGAATTATTATAATGGATGGGGGGAAAAACAGAAAGACAGTCAACAAAAAGTAGAAAGCTTCATCCAGACATGAAAAAATGAAGCATCGTTGAGCATTTTGTGACTGCTGGTTTCAAGGAGAGATAAGTTTAAAGATCCCGAGTAGACTAAAAAGAATTTTGACAGCAGTAGAAAACTAAGTTCGGGTCGATCAATGATGCAGTTGAACATCAGAGATGAGTGCAGCCTGAAGTATGCCCTCAATACCAACGTTGGTCTCAGTTTCAACTCTTTGTCCAAAAGATATGGAGCACACACAAAAGTATGAAAAAAATACTAGTCAAGAATCCGAGTCAAGAATGGAGGTAACAACAACGATTATCTACTCTTTTCAAAGGTAGCAAAGATATTCTTTTCACACTTGATGTAATCATGAACGACGAGAGCTACTATCTTTTCCCACCATCCTACAACTTACTTTCGAAAAAACAGAGAAAACTCGACAAGAAAATATTGCACTGTAAAAAACAAAATTTGGAGAAAAGTTGCTGGCCTGGTTTACAAACGGACCAAAAGGATCATCAGAGCCATTTGTCAAGGTATCAAATGAGCCATAAACCAGGATACTTTTACCGTATAACGGAGTGCATTGAGAAGAAATTGGTCTCTTATATCCAAAAGCATTACTCAAACAACTAAAAATACATTTTTTTGGCTCGATCTTGGTCATTACGAACGTCAGACTGAAGATCGAGTTGGGCATCGATCTTGTGTTCAATGAAAACAAGTCTCCACGCCCATCACAATTTTTACCAATTGAATAATTTTGGGTTTATCATAAAGGATTGGTCTATGCTAGTGCATGCAAAATGAAGTCGGGGATTGATTAACAATATGAGGAAAACATTGCTGAAGTTCCAGCTATTGGTCAGTTTCATTCGCGAGTTCATTCTAGTCTTTCGCGCTGGTAAACAAGAACCCAGTACCATTTAGCGTTACAAATTTGTTCCAATATATTATGTTACTCGCACGAGTAGTCTTATCATTTTACTTTTTGCCCGTTTTTTCCCTCGAATACCTTAGTTTAAATAAATTATATTTGTTATCTATGATTTTAAGTTATATTTCGTTCTACATAAATGGTTATAGAATGTAACGGTATCCAATGTCGTAATGTAGAGAATTGATCAGATAGACTTTAAATTTCGGATAAAGTTAAAATTTTTCCTGGTGAATATTTTGTGATGTTAAAAAAAGGCTCATTATAAAGAAACTACATCCATTCTGTGATTAGTTATGGGCAAAAAGCATACAAAATTTGCCATGATTATCAGTAGTAGATTTGTGTAATCTTCATATCCAATAATATCACTCCAGAACTGGTCATTAAGTGTTTATATTTTATCGTCTAGAAACAACAATCTATATAAATATTTGTGTGGACTTAGCTAGATTATTATAGGCCTAATAATGAAATTTTTTGTTAATCATAACTATACATAAAATTATTGCAGGGAAAGACTTTATGAAAATCTTACAGTTTAAATTGTCTTTGTCTTTCCTTCGAACTAGAATGACGTTTAAATTAATCATCAAATTTGATTTTACGACACTGAAAATGCGTATATAATAGAAGAACCTGCTCTTTTGCTTTAACATTTCATACAAATTACAGAAGATATTTCCATGAATATCTTAATACGTGTATGATCGTACATAAAAATACATATATAGGCTATAAATGGTCATACTAATACTGTAAATTTTTGACACTCGATATTATTTTACTTGTAAAATAGTATTTGACTAGTCGTATATATTAATATAGTAACCATCTTGCCAATATGATTAAGTCATCAATTCTTTAAATTTTGGATAATTCGATGTACAAAAAATAATCCAATATATTTTGAGATCGTGGCCTTACGCCTTTCATTGCAGTTGAATATTCTTTCTGAGATAAATTTACATGTTTTGAAATTTTTCCAAATAGCATAAAATCACTATTATACGCTATGTGGTTTGCTAAAACCATAATTCATTTCATAATTATCTATACCTGAAAGGGAGGCAACTAGCAAGTGTTTTGAGTTTGAATTTCTTTTGAAAAGCAGAAAATTCAGTGATTAGATTAGTAGAAGAATTTTTTTTATGTTATTCATTTAAAAGAAATTATACTTAAATTCATTCAAGTGTTTTATTGTTATTCGAAAGTAATTATAATGCTCGAACTACGGTCGTCGACCAAAAATCCGACCCGCATCACTCGTTAATCTGGCCCGCAAACATCCCTTATAAATTATAGAAATAGAACTACTTTAATATGTATGGAATATACGAACTATTGTGACACGCCTATCTACGACTTACGCGAAATTTGACCCGCCAAACGAAAAGTTTTGGCATCACTGATTTAAGCCATAAATATAATTATTTCCTTAAATTCTTAATAAATACAGATTTCAATCTGTCACCATTTACTAGACTCTATAAATTATAACAATTACAAAAAAACAAACAACAACTTGCGTAATTTTCCCGGCCAAACTTTAAAATTGTGTGTGGCGCCATCTTTTATGCGATTTTTATTTTAAAAACTTTATTATTATTTATTACTATTATAAAATGGTAAAAAGCTTAATTTTGAAGGTACGGATGAGTCTTTTTATTTTTTTTTAATTGTATATGCTAATAACGAGTAAACTCTTCATTAAGTCCGACCCAATTCGAGATATCATACAAGACACCTCTATATCTCCCACCCTCGACTTTTAATCACGAAAATTTAATAGCAACAATTCCCTTAACACAAACCTTCTTGCAAAGATAAAAAGGCGCAGGAGCTTCAGCTCCTGCGCCTTTTTGTCTTGCAGCTTCCAAGTGGATGAATTTTCTTACATCTCTCGACGTTTCAAAATCTTGGGGGATCATTTTTGACCGATCGCCATACTTCCCCTCTGTTATATAAAAGAACTAGGAAAGTAAAAAGTAATTCCTTCAGATTTATAGTATGTAGAATCAGGAAGTCCTTTCGGAATTTACAATTCTTTAAATAAAAGTTCTTATTTAGAAATCACTGATCTGATCTGCTTTTCACTATTATTTTTTAATGATACAATGCAGCAACATTCATTTCGGATATTCATTTTCTGGAATAACTGCTTAATTGGAATAATTTATATTTTTATTTCGAAATTCTATTAATTTTTTTCGAATGTCTGACTTTAAAGAAAAAGCGAAAACTTTTTGAAAACAAAGCGTACAGTACATGAGAATATAATTGAATTGGTTTGTATTGCATTATTGTTAAAAATAATTATGGAACATTGCTACATAAATCAAATTTTATTAATTCTTTGTGTTGCAATGATCACATAATATCTATTGATTTTCAGAAATTCGATTACATTCTCAGATTTGAATTTGTCTGAACTTAATTAACTTTCGCCGTATCGGGGCAAGATTGTGAAATTTTATCATATCTCTCCGATCAACACAAAGACTATTATTCTAGCAAGTAAGCAAGCGTTAACATCTTAAAATTTTACAAGTTTACTAACGAAACACTATAATTACATTATTAAGGTATTATTACTTTAATATTTGGCAAGTTCATGGTGACTATTTTGAGTGTTCAGTGCTAGAAGTGCATTCCAGTGCATCCCTTAGTTTTCGTACAGGCTGAACATGGCGGAAAACCAGTTGTTTGTTAGACCCGTTATGTTACGGCAGTTTCAATGTCTTTAGCTACTCTGTTAACTATCTCGTAGAAGAGGAAGACCAGGAGAACACGACAGTTTTCTAAAAACAAGCACAGAAAGGATGTTCTCATCCAGGAACTATTGGTTATACAGGAGAAACTATTCGAGAATGAAAAAAATGTAAAAAAAACAAAAACAAAATGAAGATATTTATTGTATATCTAACAAAGGTAAGAAAGATATACTTAAAATAAAGATTTTTAAATAACCAAATTGATATTCTATACTCATGCATATTTTAATTTTAGTTTTATAACGCAGTGTTGAATCATAAAAAAACCTATCTGTTGTTAGCGGTAAATGTACCTCGGGATATATTTGAAGTTCAAGTATTATATCATTTGAAAACACAATTTCCACTGTGTAAGTTTCATTCCTGGTTGACGCCATTTTTTAAACTAATATCACACTGACTCGCCCGTACTGGCTCTCCACTTGGTGCTCTCTGAGGCGACACTAGGACGCACCGAAGTAACAATATAAACAACACTACTTTTAGTTTTCTCTACTCTTAAACAATTCGGTGCGTATAGTGAACGGTAGTGTCTCGACGGGAATGTGCCTATTATAACATATAAATTTTAAATGATTGCATATCTACGAGACACAAACATATATATTTTTCTGTACAAGAATATGTTTCAAGTAAGAAAAATTTTAAATTTCGAATATTTTTCTTTAAAAAATAACATAAAGTTTTGGTTGGAGACGTTACTATTTTAAACTTTTAAATGAGATTAAAATGAATTCCTTTCTAACACACATACACACACAAAAAAAGTATTATCTTAGCTATTCAACAACTTACCATTCTTTCCTCAATTCTAGTAAGAGTAAAAGCATACATAATAAGTTCTTTCCGTGGTAAAAACAGTTACCCCACATAAAATTAAGCATATTAAATTTGAATATAATTAGAAAAACATTATTGCATGTGTACGGGACCGTACGATAATCATAAATTAAAAGTATATCTATCTCAAAGAAAAATCACTTTATTGCTGATTAATGAGCAGCAACTAAAACGATTTCTTATTCATTTGTATTTCACATGGTCAATGCAGCTACGGATCATTTCCGTAATTCTTTTTTTTAAATCACGAAATTAAAATTTATTCAAGTATAAAATGCTACATTAATCATTGACTGTTAATAAATCCAATTTATATAATTTTTCTTTTCCTAAAGTAGATATTCAGTCTTTCACATCTGTATAAATTCATTATTAAAAATACACACATATATATATGTATATATGAAAATAACTTTTCCTTTAATTCTAGTAGAATAACTTTAATGACTGTTCTAACTGACAGACTTACAAAGATGTATCTAATGAGATAATAATCGAAAGTGCATCTAGTCGCATGCCGGATTGGATTTGTATAAATTAATGACTAGTAGTAACCACGCAAAATTTAAACCACGTATAAAAGATTATAAAGAAGATTAAACTCATCCATCGAAAGCTAATCACTAATTTAAGTAAGCAATTTTAATTACAATGAAATTAACAATGTTAGCAATTAAGAAAACAATAAACTTATCCAATAAAAGAAATACAATTTCTATATCACACCACAAAAGAAAACGAGAAAGAACAAAACAAAAATACAAAAACACACAAGAAAAACAAAGGCGTAGTACAGTCTTTCACACAAGAAAATAATAGTATTACTTACTAAATGTGAAGAAAAATACAAAAATCTAATCCTCACTTATAGGCTAACTTTATCAATTTATATATCTTTTTGTTTTTTTTTTTTCCTGTTGCTGCAAAACTACGGAGCCTGCCCTTTACTCTCTCCACTTGTTCTCGATAGTTAATTGTACTACAAAAAAATTATGCCACGTAAAATGTCGTTTATATAAGGGATTATCAAAAATGCATTAACATAACATTCTTCGAAATATGGACAACACCTATCCGGAGAAAATACGATTAATTCTCTGTTATCAATCGTTCAAACCGGCTTCCGCTACTTCGTGACTCATGTAAATTATCACGCAAAGAAATAAGCGTGATTGCGAATCGCCTAAAACGTATTTTAACCCCACCAATCGTCATCACGTGATTGGCGATTATCCAATATGGTCGAAGCGCGTGCTACGTCTGGTGAAAAATCGAAAGTGCCCGTATTGTGCGTCTCGAGACGAAAAGCGCCAACGAAATTCCATTAAAAATCGAAAGTATCACGCGTGCGTCGCACGAGGTCATTTCGAAGGTCATGACGTCATAACGAAGCCAATTTATCGAATGAAAGAAATTAGTTTTTTTTTTTCTTTCTTTTCTTTTTAATTTTATTTTTTTCCGAACAATTTTAAAGAATAAGAATGAAATTAGTGATTTCGAAACTTTCCAATTTCACTATAAATTTAATGAAAGAGAATCTTTTTTTTTCCTTATTACAATATTTTATTCTATTCAACTTCTTTTCTGCATAGAATTCGAAATTATAAGGTTTTATTCATAAAAAAAGGGGGTAAAAAAACACACACACACACACACACACACACACACACACATACACACACAATACTTTTCTCATATATCTTCTATATACACGTGATAGGATGAGATAGAAAAGAAATTGAAAAATTTAACATCTGTTGTTTTTACTGGCCTAATTCAAATATTTAATAAATTCTATACGTATTTTTTCTTTTTTTTTTTATATATTTAAATCTTCCGAGTTACACATTGAAAGTAATATAAATATAAATATATATTATATTATATATATATATATATATAATATATATAATATGGAATATTAATATTAAAAAAAACATTATTTTTAAAAAATACTAGAAAAACTCGATATAGAAACTCACTGGAAATATTTCTTATTATTCTTATAACTTAATAATTATTTCCTGTGAATGCAGTCACTTCTTCTTCCAGTCGATGAAATATTTGAAACTGTATTCCAGAAAACCGTTCTATTTCAGATGAATACTGGGAAATCGTGAAATTTAAATCGATTGGTTTGTTTGAAATACGTCATAAATATTTTCTTCCGTTAATTACGTAGACAATTATTTCATTGGTTATATTTTATGACAAGTAAATTCAAAATTTTAAAAATTTTATTTTACTGTAATATAGTTTAATTCGTTAGATTTTATATATTAAGAGATAAAAATATTTTTAATAATTAATTTTTATTTTGGTTATTAATTTTAGTTTGACAGCTGATAATTTATTAATAGATAAAAAGAATTTTTTTTAATATAAAAATGATCATCTATCAAGTTTTAATCAAGAAATTCCTCGAGGGAAAAAAAGTAAATAAATTTTATGTTTATTAATTTTAGATCTAATAAGTCTTTTTTAATTAAAAAAATAAATTTTTAAAATATTTTTATTTAAGTTTTTTCTTAATATTCTCTAATTATGAAAAACGAAAATATACTTTCAGTATTGATACTTGTCATTCGTTTATGGAAATTTCTACTCATGTTAACATTCAATGAGCAAGTAGTTTACATAGTTATGCTTAGTATAAGATTATGCAATGCCCTAATCGCCTATAGTACTGAACGATATATTTTAATAATTAAAATTTTAACTTTAAAAAATTATTTATGTTATTCAAGATTTATACGGATTCAATCAGCAAGATTTTCAAGAGGAATTCGTGAAAGATGCGGATATCTATTTACTTATGTATAGATCTCATTGCTATCTAACATGGCTATCTTTTATGCTGGAATATGTTAGAAAGGTTTATATACAACCTTCAGTAGGTCATCTTGAGAATAAATTTCCTATATAAAATCCTACAGAAATCCTATT
The DNA here is from genome assembly GCF_030686945.1 of Centruroides vittatus. Taxonomy (NCBI): domain Eukaryota; kingdom Metazoa; phylum Arthropoda; class Arachnida; order Scorpiones; family Buthidae; genus Centruroides; species Centruroides vittatus. The sequence goes on along the minus strand of NW_027122359.1, from coordinate 928,179 downwards.
AAACACCGACAACTTATATAAAAAAAAAGTAATGTTATTTTTTAACAATATAAATGTATTTTAAATCATGTAATTATTCAAAGTTAAAATTAGGAATTATTTACAAAACAATATTCTTAATTCATATAATAATTTTAGCATAAAATAAAATGTTTTTATTGCTAATTTTTCGAATTTATAATATTTTTTCTTAACGTGATTTAAAAATAATAAGAATTAAGTATGAAATCTCACAATAATACGCTTTTTTAAAATGAAAAAAAAAACCATCATAATAAACCGTATTGTTCGAAATAAATTACTCTTTATGACTAGTAAAGCAATTATATATTATATTATAAGCAATAAAACGATTCTTTGTGAGAGGAAAACATATTTGTTTTGATTAATATAAAGAGTTAGAATAGCTTCTTAATTAAATAAAATTCATAGAAAATCTAATAAATGGATTCACTTAACTTGAATTTTAAAAAATACTGGGCAACTATTAATCAATAGTTCTGCTTCAAATATAAAGAATGTGACTCGTATATTCTAAAATCTAAGAATTTATATATTGTTATCATTGTTAACTGAATATTCAATGGCAAAAGCTCACTAAGGAGAGCTTCAATGTCGTGTTAGTGCATATCCAGGCCCTACATAAAATCGATTTAGTCTGGTTTCGAAGGTGAAGTTCACTCTAAACTTGCAAATAAAAATACTTAATAATTTAAATATATTTGCATACGTCGATAAAACGACACAAAATGGATTACCCCATAATTCATTGCAGATAATCACGTGATATTTTTGGACTTAGAGAAAGTTTCTTGTCGTGTTTTTTTTTTTTCTTTTTTCTTTTTCTTTTTTTTTATCATCTTTCTTTTTCAAAAACTGTTCAATCTGAAGTAGCAAATACCCTTTCCTAAAATAGACAGTTCTCCAATAGGAAATGTCCAAGATGCTATCAAAGATTGTTAGCTCAGCTTGGAAGTTGTTGTGGATGTTATAAAGCGTAACAAACTCATGTTACAACATTGGTTCAGTTGTAAAACTCAACCATCTTAGTTTTAAGGAAGAATACTCTGCAATATCTGCTTCTCGGTGTATTTTTAGATTGGTCGTGAATATTTAAGTGGTAAAAAGTGTAAATTGTCTTTTATAAACTTTTCATGGAGATACACTTAGAGCTGGAATTTAAATTTAATACTGTTATCATGAATTATATCAATTCAAAATATTGGTAAATTATATATATATATATATATACATACCACCAAGTAAAGAAATTTTATAATTATGTGTATACTGTTCGTTAATCATATTATATATAGCCTATATATATATATACTGAAGAGAGCATAAAAACTAGACAATGTTTGAGGTCCTTGTTGGAAGATGGACATTATTGAAGTTTGACTGTATTTTAAGTTTTAAACTCAAAGTTAACTTTGGAAAATTTATAATAGTTAACATAAATATATTTATGTTGTATAAGAAAGAAATTTCGAAAAAAAGAACTCTTGAAGTGTATTCAATAACAATATTGTTTCAGAAGGAAAAAGAAAAAAGAAGAAAAAGTTGTTTTGAAGGTCTTACTAGGGATAAACACCGTTCCTATAAAGTTCCAGTGTTTCATAGAAAGAAGAAAAAAGAAACTCTCAGGAAAAGAACACATCTCGTTGTAAAAGAAATTCTAAAATCTTTTGTGTAGGGCTTTCTAAATGGGTTGATTTTGCATATAGTTCTCTATAGGATGCATCACACAAAAACTAAGTTTACATAGGATTAAGTAAATTTTATAAAGAAAATAAAAAAGAATACTAAAAACGCATTTTCAACATATCTAGTTTCTCTTTTCTAAAATATTTCTTTAAAAAATAAACCCTGTATAAACTTACCATTATCGATTATACATTTTATAGTTCTATAAAATAAGTTAAATACATTGAATGTTTGCCATCTGCCTGGCTTCTAAGAAAACAATTTTAAAAAGTATTCTAAAAGATGTATAAATCACATGATGTATGAACTATGTACAATCTATACATTAATATATCTATTAATATTAAAAATGAAGCTATTCTGGCTATAGAGAAAATTTTACTTGGAATCACTACAGAATGTAAATAGCTTGGTCTATGCAAGCGTATATTTTTATAAGATATAATATGCTATGTTATGGCATTAACATTTATGCTCCAACCATAAAGTTTTTGTAAGATACTGAAAGAAATCAATATCACAAAAAAATGACGTCAGACAGGGTGAGATCTTTAAAAGACCCCTCCCAAGTCTGAAAGAACTCGTGTAGGGGGTGGAGGCAATCTGATCGATGTTAAGGTGACAGTAATGAGCCATTCTAACTCCGAATAAGCTTTTAATAGAGATTGATTGACTTCGAACATGTACACTCGAATGTTATCTTGGTCTAGGTTCTAACCGTCTAAAATTTGCCATAAATGGAATCTAAAAAGAAGGATTTGGTCTATTAAGGAACATAGAGAGATCATTAAGTTGTGAATTTGTTACGGAAGGAGGTTAGCATGGAAATTAAATGAGTGTAGGGGCCGGCATATCTATCTATTATACTTTTTTTTTAATATTGTAGATAAATCTGGTTTTCGTTTGGCCGGAGTGCTGCAGTAAATTACATCGTCAAAATTCCAGTTAAAAGCACATAAATAGCATAAAATAATATGTAAATCATAAATAATGTCACCATTTCTACCGGATTTTTAGGGTATGTTACTGCAAAAACAATGTTTAAAAATCATTAAATTTTATATAAGTATCTTAACATCCGTCCCTTTTATTTGGCTAGACTTACATCTCCAAAATTTAATACCTACTTTAAGTTTATATATAATTCTCTCATTATTTATGATCAAGGAGAATTATACTTATATATTGAGGATTAAAAAGATTAAAAAACATGGAAACTATAATTTTATCTTGCACGTTTAGAACATTCTGGTTGACACGAAGACATCCTTATTAGAAATATATAGATGCATCCCTGGAGGAGAAAAGACGGATAAAAACACGAATAAAGATGAAAAATGAGAATGTATAGTGAAAATTTAAATAATTGCCGACAAGAAATAAATTATGTAAATATGTTAACATCTGACAGTAAGATAGAATATCTAGAAATTAATCCCCACATGATTGGCAATCTTGAAACATGACGATACATGACAATAAATTTCCAATAATCCTTAAAGATGAGAATAAGACACAAAATCCAGACATAATACTCCGTACGGGAACTGGAAAACTAAACATTTGCGAGGGAAATTTCTATAAATCAAATTGTTGACGTAATTCAATTGAAATACATTCGCTTCTATCGAAAGTAAATATGACATTAAGCACTTTATGAAGTGAAACGATTTCCCCCCTTCTTTACTGCTGAAGGTATGTTGAATGTTGTAATCAGCTTCACGGATGTAAAGTTCAGGTTTAAGTAAAAATTTATTATAGAAAAGAAGACAGCTCACGTGGTCTCCTATTTTACAATTATTATTTTTATACAATAAACAAACAAAAACTGTTTGCGGTTAGAGTTCAATTACATTTTCGTGTTGCTAAAAGTACATAATGAGAAAAATATGCAGATTTAAAACTCACAGCTTTAACATGGGAACAATGTGGACATGTCCAGGTACGACTAGAATATTAGTGAAGAATATGATGAAGTGGTGAATATGTTATTCATAAGGTGTAAAGATAAAGCGTGTTGTCGTGCATAAGGTGCTAAAAATGGCGAATGCATATCGTGTTATACAGCTAATACGATGCTAGCTTACCATATAAATCAGAGAAACACATTAATTAAAATTGTATTAGTGTATTCTATGCATTTTGAAACTAACGTGACATACGAGAAAAACAAAAATAACAAATTAGATATTAGATTCGTTTTCTAACGGAATTATTCTGAAATTCCTCTGTTATGTATCTGCTTTGATTAAAACCAAAACAAATGAAGTAGAAATTGTCCTCCGAGGATCACTAACCAATCCGTTAAGTCAATTACGTCCTCTGTCATTAATTCGGCTAAGAGTTTTCGTGACTCGTGTCACGTATTCGTCACGAATAGTCGGTTCGTTCGATCGTAAAGCTTATGCAGTCGGTAGAAAGTTTAGAAAGTTCTTATCGGTGTTTCCAAAGAGATCTTTAAGAAGCGAAAATCTGGAATCGATTTCTGGAATACCTCGGATTTTCTAAACTACGATAAGTTTTCAGCTTTAGAATTTTTGATTCTATTTCATAGTAAAAAGTTAAGGCTGGATATCGAAATTTCTCCAGTTATACTTGATGTTTGAATGATATAAATTCTGAGTTCGACATGTTGCCAATAAAGGAGCCGGTAGTAAGACTGTAGACGAGTATTTGGGTTTTTTTTTATATTGAGAAAAGTATGAAATGAATGCATCGATCAATGTGATGGATCGATCTCATTGATCATTCCTAGATAAATCCCGGTTTGAAGGGTCCTGAGTGGAATTTTTAAGAGAACTTGTGCTGGTTTACTTATGTACAAGGTCTTTAACGGAAGTAATCCTAAGAGGAATACAAAGTGATAAATTATCTTCTCTCCCTAAGATTATGTGCACCTAGAGCAATTTAATAAAAAAACGCACGACTCTAAAGTCTACTTTCACTTAAAAAATTTTTCTGTATTACCATTCGAGTGAGAGATTTTTTAACCCTCTCTAAAAACATCACCATTGCCACACTCATTGCACATTCTAAAAGACAGCTCAAAATGTTTTATATGGAAATTTTTATTCAATATATTTAAATTTCTTGATAAATTAATTTAATGTAATATTTTAAACATAAATTACTGATAGAAATGATAAATCAACATAAATTTCTTAACACGATTTCTTATTCTCAACTTAAAATTATTATAGGAACATAACACGCATTAAGATGCATGTCCAAATTTAGGATATTGAACATTACATAAAGTAAACAATGGAAAAGCCCTGACTATTCAACTAAAAATACCGATTTCATCGTTCGGTTCTCATATAAAGAAGATAACCGTTCTCTTTTTGAAAGTTTGCAAAGAGGCCGCAAAGAGAAAGCCGAAGAATCTCATTATATTTATAAGAAACATTCGATATAAGAGAATTGCCACATCAGCATGTTCATGCACACAAATGTAGCAAACAAATTCCCAAAGAAGCAGAATGTGTCCATGGAATTGACAATGGGTTCGCCTTCCGGACTTACCTTCAAGAATTCAAATAAAGAAAATTGGGGGCTTGTATCTGGAGGATGGATAATTTTTTGGCAAAGAAGAAACAAATTGAATCGGACAAACCTGCTTTACGTGACAGGAACACTAGATGAGGAATATCATTAGATTCTTACGTTTTTTCCAACGTAAAGACAAAGAAAATTGAAATTTGTTTCGGACATGAGGGAAAAAACTAACTTTGGACTTTCTTCGCAAATGAAATTTACCCTTTGATTCACGGTTTGTTCTTGAAAATGTGAAGAACTCACGGAGTGAATGATTGATTTTTGTAATCCTTTTGAGGATCTGAGAAAATTTTTGACAACAGTTCAATGATTGCGAAATCTAACAAATTTAAACTTCATGTTGTACGAAAGTAATCTAAGTATCTAAAATTCGATAAAATATAGAAGTCAACGTGACGTCGAGTCATCCATGAAACAGATTTTCTATAATAATTTTCTAAGCTTTTCGCTCCATAAAAGAGCTATTTAACCCATTATTTTCTTCTAACGGTAGAATTTTTACATTCATAATGTATCGATACGTCTCATGTGGCGCCATTTGTATAAAAGTCTTAATAAGTAGACAATTTTAAGGATGATACTTTGCAATAACTCTTGTAACAAAGATCATAGAATCAAAACACTTAACGAATAATCGTAAAAATGCCAATAACTCTAACAAAACATACTTTCCATAATATTTATAATTTTAAAACTCTCGATGAGTAGTGTAAGAGTCGTACAAGAAAGATAGAAAAACGAAAGGAAAACAGGGGGGGAAGAAGGAAGCTACTGATTAGGTGGTGCTTTGCTTCCACTAGTGTGGACAGGACAAAATGAACTGTCACCAGACGTAATTAGGCGAGCAACCGGAGTTATCGGCTTAGCGACTTTTTCTCAACTCTTCCCCCAAAACCACCCTCCCCAACACGTCAGTTCCTGGGAGAAAGTTAAGGGATGAACCTCGAACATGAAAGGAAACCCTTTAGGATACAATCTAAAGTGTCACGTGGCCGACTACTGTACTTCTTACATTACAGTTCTTAGATGTAACTTTATACTATCATTAGAAAAAAACACTGGTTAAGTAATTTTGGTTGTTTCCTTTCTTTCCCCAATTAAAATTTGTAAAGTGGTTAAAGATCGAAGTGCTAGCGCAACTAGATGAATATAAATGTGAAATTCTAAAATAAAACTTTATATTTGTTAAATCCAATTTAATAAAATGTGAGATAATGACATCTACTTCTAATGCATCTGAAATTAATCTCATAAATACTTTAAGCTTTATGTAGACCAATAAATTTATTTATATTGAATAAATTACTTTGAGAAAAATGAATATTTACATTTCGGTGCCTTAAAAATTTTTTTAAACTGCACATTAATTAATTATTTACAAAATAAACATTTGCTGAAAAGTTTTTCAAATGTATTTATGTTAAGATAATTTCTTGACATGTTTATATGTTTCTTGCCTTTTCTAGAAAGCTGATTATCAGGTTTTTAGAGATTTTGTTTGGATATGCATGAACTTATTACAGGATACTTTGAAGATATATATGCAATTCGGACATTATACATTAACAACTTGTTAAATTAAAAAAAAAAAAGATTTCAATATATATAATTAATTTCAACCTTTACTACATAAAAATAAATTATAAAAAAAATATAAAGTGAGATTTTATTTATTCTTTGGCTTATAATATCCATTAAAAATGCTTTTTAAGAATAAGAAAATTTAAAATCTAATATTTACGTGACGCGAAAAATATTACATTAATGTACAATTACCAAACACTTAGAAAAGATTTTTAGAAAGAAGAAAATACGAAGAAATAAATGAATGCTTTTGTCTGGGATTTAAAAATTAATTTGGTAAAGTATGAAGAAATCCAGACTCAGGTTAATGTACGTTTACAATATTTGAATATCCAAAAATTCGTCTGGCATAAGGAGAAGTTAAAAGCGTAACCTTCTAATGACGTAACCGGGGAAAAAGTAACATCTGCATAATAAATGGAAAGAAATAAAGTCATTTGAAGTAGAAAAATGTTTATGGTGTCATTATTCCTACCCCTTTTATCATTCTATCCCCTACAAATATATGAAAGCAAAGCGCTCAATGGCAATTTCAATTAACAAGAGTCACATTAATCTTTATTCAACAGTATAAGGAATAAAAGACGAACGAAATCGAATTATCCCCATTGAAGGTTTACGGGTATAGTTATTGTTTTCGTAGTAAAATGTTTCCATTTATTTTTGTTTAATAAGTATTTTCCAACGGCTGCAATTTAACTCGTTTTCTAAATCTTGTTTAGCCACTTTTATAAGATTTTCTTTATTATTATTTATTTATTTTTTTAACTGTAGTTCTGTGCATTAAGGTCTTTTAACTGGACCTATCCGGTCTTGCTCTTTCAGGTTTCGAGCCTGTCTAGTGTTTTTGAGGTCTTGTTTATGACTTCTACTTTCGAGTTGTGAATCTTAAGTAGGACACACTCAAATCTGATCATCTCACTTTTTACATTTACGTTCTAGAATTTTGAAATTTTGTAACCCGAAGTGGCATTTTTAAGCGATTTTTAAATTTAGTTTTGAAAATATTGAGTTATATCGCTATATCGCTTTAGAGAGCTTCTTTATAAGATTACGTTTATAAACTCTGATAAAACTACAGATTTTTTCAGCTTAAATTTATTTAGAAATTAAAGAAAAACTATTATTCCAAAGTTTGTAACGAATCTATGAAAAAACGATTTATAAGACAATTGCGACTGTAGTTTGTTATCTGAAATAAACAACAGCTTAAATGAAATATTTTCAAACAGGTATACGAAGTTAAAGCACAATTTTCGTTCAAACATAAGAAAATAGGAGAAACTGCCCCGCAGTAGAAGGACCAACGTTTAGAGGGTCCTACGTGCCTTAAATAAAAATTGGTCAATTGCAGCTGTATAAACAGAGTTAGGTACAAGCAGAAATTCAATACACACGACAAAGAGCAGGACCGCTCTCTTTGGTTTCTAAAGATCTTTAGTATTGAACCAATAGAAATGGTAAACCCAAAACAACTTTTCGCTTTCATATTTTCTACTATTAGCATTGGCGTGGAGTGAGCAAATTTTTATCTCCAGATATTTTAATGCCTAACTATTCGATATGGGAAAATTTTTTCCATATTTCTGAGCCAATTTTTATAATACAACATTTTAAACAATTAAGATTTTGATATAAAGGTTTTCATGACTTCTTACGTAGTTATTATTGTAATTACTATTGTTAGAAAAAAATTTTAAAATTATCAATAATTGCTAACTATACATTACGTATAAAGTAGCAGGGGGGAAATGATATAGTAGGAAATCAGCACTGCTTTTACCACATGATCTCAGTTAAAGGAAATGTGCACCTGCACAGCCGGTTCTGGTCGATTGAGAGGGTGCAAGAGACACCTGCGAAGTAGTCAAGGCAACCTGAACAGGTAAGCTAATCATTAAGAAAAAGATGTCAAGTCAACAGAAAGGACGATGGCCTCTTACTACCGACAAACTTTCATCTTTCAATCAAGAAGGAATAAAGGCGCGATTACGCAATGCTTAAAAACAGATTATATCTTATAGAGGTCCATAGAGGGTTTGAGAGATTAATATCTTCAAGATCAATCGAATTTTGACATGTAGCGCGGTTATAAAAACGAGAAAAATAAAATTTCTCTAAAGAATCACAAGGGAAATAACCATTAAAAAGTATTGTTAGACGTCTCAAGCTATTTTTGCTCTTTTAAAACCGTCTAGAATAAACACGATTTTTTCGTTTTTTTTTTTATTTTAAAGCCTTTTGAATTTATTTACAATTCTAAATTATTAAGTAATAAAATAATATCTGAAATCTTAAGGGCGTTAAAAGAATAAATTAAGGTTTAGATAATATATATATAAATAATTAACTTTATGAAAATTTAGTTTTGTAATCTACCTAAAGGGATTTCGATGTCAATGTTCTTAGCCGATTTTTAAACAAATCGAGTTTGGCAACTTTCACTTTTTCTTTTATGTTCCTCTCAAAATCACGTTTTATGATTTTTATGCTGAATATTACAACTGACAAGAAATCGTGAGAAATATATTAAAAATATAATAAAAATAAAAATTAGTCACGTTATTATTTATTCAGAACGAAAACGAAATTGATTCATAAATTTTCATAAAATTTTAATTTTTCTTATATCGAAACAGTAAAGATTAGAATCGTGATAATCTTCTCGATATAAAGCTTAAGAACCTTGAACTTTGTTTCAAAAGATTGCTCTTTGAGGCCTCTGTATTTTGCTGCAACGCCTACTACCAATACACTGTCGATTGTTTCTGTACTGTAGACGTGATAATCTCTTCCTCGTAGGGTTTAAATAACATTCTTGCAGTAAAACTGACTGAAATGACTGAAAGGTATCGAATGGTATCAAACAAACACGTTAAACAAAAAGTTATAAATTGCCCGGGGATTAACACGTGCAAGGTAATGTGCAGTTTTAGAGAAGTTGTAGTCCTACCCCCTCGTCATCGACGTAAATACGTCTGAAATCCGGTCAAGGACTCTTTATTAATACTGGCTGAGTGTAGGGCCTCATCAAACATTGGGTGGCCAGTCACGAAATCAGAAGAGAAAAACGAAGGGGGGGAATCATAGTTTGTAAGTTGTCAGGGTTACATTACACGAATTCGGCGAAATTTGATTGTTGAGGAACAGAAATGCAGAAAAGGATCGCATATGTCAGTTCGGTTGATGTGCATGTCACCTGATTCGACATTATGTGCATATATATATATCAATGTTCGTTTCAATTTACTATTTCTCCCTTCGTAACACAATATTAGAATTAATATAGCGTTATAACGATTGTGGTGAGGTAGACGATTATGTGCATCACGCAATTTTGTATGACGTCAAAATTAATTGACCATATTATCCATTCTTTCTAGAAGGCTATAAATAACGTATTAATATACAATTTTCATATTTTGAATAAGGCACAACATTAAAAAAAAATCGATTATTTCATTAAAATAATTGCTTTAAAAATCAATTTATCAGATACGTAACTCCATAAAAGACTCATAAAAACATACGTTTTCCTCGTTTAAATTTACTTATTATTAGGACAGTTGGTAAAGCCTTTTAAAATATTATTTTAAGCATATTTTATTAAAATTATATCAAAGTTATAGTTCATATTTTTATAATTTTAAATATTAAATAGATTAAAATTTTTATTTTTTTCGAATTTAAGTTTCTTACTTTTAATTTTTAATTTTCAATTGAAGAATATAAATTTTTAATTATTTAGAAAAAAAATCTAAATAAAGATTTATTTGTGTCATTATAAATCAACTTACTTTAAAAATTCCATATTTCTTACAAGAATTTATTTATTTATTTATTTATTTATTTTTAGAACAATTTATATAGCCTATATATTATATTACTGTACTTCTATACTACGATATATAGGCCTATATTTATAATTTTAATAATATTTAATAATAAAAATTTGAAAATTACAAGAATATGATAAGGATGTTGTAAAATATTTTGACGACAATGAAGATTTTCATAATAATAAAATTTAAATAACAAATTTATATATATAATAAACGTTGAAGTTAGAATAATTTTAAATAAACTTTTGTTAATAATAAGATGTTGGTCTCGAAAATAAATGTCAGGTGACTTCTTGAGAAGGTCTGTAAGTTGTTAGTGTTGTATATATTACGATAAAAATCTACGAGGTATAATTTTGGCATTTGTAACCTTTACACGAAACTCCCCTCCAAAAGAAGAAAAAGGAAAAACATTTATATATAAATTTTATTATTATGAAAATCTTCACTATCATCATCAATTTTCTTAATGTAAAATTTAAAAATATTTACATCATCCTTGCAAATTTCTTTTAATATAGACTTTATCACTAATATTTCTTTCTGTTACACCTCTTGTAATGAACTAAGGTTCATACAATAAAGCATTGATTGATTGATTGATTGACTATTAATATTGCTTTTCTTTATTAGTGAATTTTTTAAATAATATTTAATGTTAATTTTATTTTTTACTTTTAAAATAAATTACAAAAGTAAATTTCAATTTTAAATTTCGATATCATTTAACTGGTGACTACACGCACAATCAATTTCTAAAATGACAAATTTTCTACATTTTTTTTTTTTCTCGCTGGATAGAGAAGCGAATATTTTCTGAAAATGAATTTTTGCCCCCTTTCCGCTCACTCTACAGGGAATATCCTTTCGTTTCTTTTCACACAATTGATTTTATTTAGGTTTTTCTAAAATAATATTTTCACGAATCTCACCTCTATATATCTACATCACTTTTTCATTTCTAAATTGAGTAGAAATTGGATGCGATAGAATCAAATATTTATCTTCTTATCAATTTGAATTTGCAAATACACATCAATTCTGTAACATGTTAAATTTACGGGATTCAAATATACAAAGTTAAAGGAAATGCCTATATTCAGCCCATAGGCTTATATTATACTAAAGTGAGATTCTTTAAGATGCAAACACTTATTCTTACAGAAATACTTCCAATTTTATATAAATCCTTCGAGATTGCTATCGGTGCTGTACGATAATAGGAAGACGAAAAACATTTCGTACAAGGTAGACGTTGAAAATATATATATATAATATATAAATATATATATATATATATATATTATAATTGCACGTAGAAACATTTAGGTACAGGCTGTAAAAAAAATAAAAAGCAAAAATCTATGGAACATTGTTTAAAATGATATTAAATAAATTAATGGGACATTCATGAACAGGTTACACTTTAAAGAAAGAAAAAAACTGTTATTTTTCCTGGTGTAATTAATTTAATTTTTATCGAAGGACTTGTCATATAGGAATGAAATCTTGAAATAACTTTGCATCATGTTACATAGAAAAATATGACATTGTATTTTTTCTTTTAATTTTTAAATGATAACCGCGATAGCTAAGTATCGAAACTCGAAAATAACCTTACAAGGATTAGCTCAGTTAGGATTTAGATCTGTACAGCTCTAAGCTTTATAATTAATGACAAGCATCATTAATTCGCTTCTGGTTGAAAGGCAAAATACACATGCGTAGTTAATGATAAGAGGGCCCATATATATCATCGGGGCGTTATATTTAACAATTAGATAAGAATTACTCGTAGAGTTTACTACGATAACTCATTTATTTAGACATCCACGAATTAGATTCGCTTCTTTTTTTCCCCTTCTCTTTCTCACTCTTCAGCAGATTTATAGATTAAGGTCATCATCATTAACATTATTACAAGATTGAAGTTAATTATTACAGAATGCTCAAATTGGAAAATGTTTATTCAGCTTCATTCAGGCGAAGGTCACGTTGATAATGAAGGCTTGCCCTTCAGAACCTGATACTGATGTAGGCTACAACATTAATTATATATTCACATTATTCATGTATTTTTTTTTTTTTTAAATAATAATATCATGATATTATTATTAATATTTAAAAAAAATATTTAATGGATTTTTGTAACAAATGATGGGTTTGACGTCCTGAAAGTTTTATATTTTCTACATATATAGGCCTATATATAATGGACAATTAATCATTTGTTAATTATATTTATGTTAAATTTTACTGAGGCGTATAGAAAATTTATATGCTGTGTGTTTGTTTAGCGCGTGAAGATATCGTTACAGCTCGAATGCTATCTGACATTTATGAATATGATATGGGGAAAGTATAAGAGATAATCGCTTCAGAATTGCAAGAATGCTGCAGAACGGTAAAAGCTCTGATAGAGTTTAATTCAGTTTTGATAAGTTAATTAAGTATGATAAAACTAAATTATTTTTTTTACGCGTGTCTTCGTTTCAACAGATTTATGGAAAAGTTAAAAGAGGTAATTGCGTTTACAGCAATGGAAAATGAAGATTTATGACGGTTTGCTCGTTCAAAAATGCAAAGAGGAAGAAGAAGAAGATGAAGGAAAATAGAAAAAAAAAAAAAAAATTAGTGTTTACTTTCTCTAGCTTCTGGTTAGAGATTGGAAAAATACATTTTAAACAGCGCCATCTATTGAAAGACTTTAATAGTAAAGTTCGATTCCATTTCGGAAGATATGTGTGTTCCATTTAAAGAAGATAATCTCTCTCATCGGATACAATTGTTGGAAGTTGAGACTGGTCATTTCTCTCTATGTCAGTTTTGTTCTCACTTCTCTTACGTTTCTCCAGAAATGCGGTTTCAACGATTTTCTATTTATAGTAACAAGAATTTAAATTGTTATATATGTATATATATATACATATATACACATTTCAAGGCTGAAAATGGGTTATATATTAAATAATTCAAAATAAAATATCGTTAATATGTTGTATTGTAGTTAAAATTTAATTGTTTGAATTATTTATTTAAAAATAATTTAGTATTTTTTTTTTTTAATAGAGAAACGTTTGGTAAGATTTTATAGAAACATTAATTTTTAGTAATAATATTAATTGTGGGCATTTTAATTTAGGAATTTGGAGTATTTGGACGGCGTTAATGTACTTTTTATAATGTTAAGAATGTGTGAAATTTCCAGATTTTCTCAAGAAGTTGCTGTTTCCCGAATGACATATTGACTTATATTCTTTAGAAAAGGCACACTTGCTCTGTACTATTGAAAGAAGAATGGCAGATTGTTGTATAACTTATATTGAAATAGCTGCATGAAAGGAAGAAGAAAGTGATCGAAGAAAACGTTAGTCTGTGAAGTAGAAAAGACAGATGATGAATATGTTATATATAGAATAAGATCGCAAAAATTGCTTTAACTCAATAAAAATAGAAGAATAAATCGAAGTTTAAAGACATTTTTAATCAACTATTGTAATAAAATATAGTTAGAGATTGTTTCGATTATACAAATCATGAATTTCTCCTGATATTCTCTAGCTTGAAACTGTAATATATTTTAATGACACAATCTATAGTAAATGCAGCGTATTCCCTATTTTCAATACTGACAAGTCCCCGTCTCTGATGCTCTGTGGAGTATTCTCAGAGGTTAACAGCAGATTTATCACATGGTTACGATGATGGTACTGCGATTCTGGGATATTTGCCTCGGCAGTTTCATGTCACTTAGTTGAAGAATAGGTCTTAAGGGACGAAAATAATCTTTAAGAATTGGTGAATGTAACGATAGTCTGGTTTATCTTTAGTAAATCACAGTGTGGTGGGGTTGTGTGGCCCAACAGAATTTCCTCTTTTGTAATCTCGAAAGTCCGTAATTTGTCAGAATGTTAAATTGAAGATTTTTCCCATGTCGAATTGAAAAATTTAAAGATAATTTCTTTAATTTCTAACGAATTCTTTTAAAGGTAAGAAAATTCACCATAAAAGTTCTTAATCATAATCGTATTGCATAAGACATAAATCTAACGTCTAAGAAAAGTCTGTAAAGAAGATATCATAAGATATCAACCAGAAAGCTAATATTGAAGAGGAAGGAAACGAATTCTTTATTGATGGTAAGTGTTGAAGCCTGCTAAATTAACACAATGTCAAAATTCATCTCACAAACAACTACCCCCTGAGGGATAAGTATATGTTCAATGTAATATTGAATATATTATATACTCATTCCTCGAGGAATCAATATGTTCATATTAAAAGTAATTATAAACAGAGAAGTTAACGTTAATTAGACACAGCAAATGTTCAAGTGGAATTCCTAAAAATAATAAAATGATGACGATGACGATGATAGTAAATGCAAGAAAATAGAGATTCTTATCGAAAGCTTTCATGAGATTTATTATAAAACACGTAAAAATAATGTACAGAAGAATTATTTTATGTTATTTTTAGAATTAAACGGTTAAAATATAATGTAAATAATATAAAATTTTCGAAGATACGAACGATTTTCGACGACAGAAACCATTATAATTATTACCATCGAAGTTTGATAAGTTAAAAAAAAACCTTCAAAAATATAATTTATAGACTTCATCTGCTACAACTTTCTTCTGTAATCAATCTGTAAACACTTTCATAAATCGAAGAATAAAATTTCACATAAAAGTCATTCATCTTACTTATGTGGAATATTCACATGATGTAAGTAAGCCTACTTGAAAAGAGTAAAACTTGGTAAAAATTTCTTTTCAAATATAAGAGTCTCTTAAAGTCACTCAATGATAAAGTAAAGCTGAATATACAGAAGATAGGATCATTACCAGGAATAAAAAAATTAGATAATGAGGAGGATTGCAATGCTCCACCCATTCGTCAACCACCACCAAAGTCTGCCTTTGGCGAAGAATATGAAGTGGACACCCTCTTCAAGGACATGTAGACCAAGACACCGTTGAGCCCTGGGGCTTCTCCGATTGTTTTTGCAAAAAACTCTTGGATCGACATGTTTCTGCATGGATTATTACAGACTTAAAACCTAGTGGTGGCAGGAAATCTTGTCTGAGATAATTTAACGTCATCTTACAGTTTTTAAATGAAGACAACAGGAATATAAACATTATTAATTTAGAAATCATGTTTACTATAGACTTATCTTTTATTTAATTTCATCATTTTTCCAATTTTTTTTTCTGTTTTTTTTTTACTTACTTCATTTGACACTAAAACATCACGCCTAACTTCTTTCATATCTACAGATTTTCTTTAATTAAACATTAACTTTAAAATTATATTTATTTACAAAGAATTCATAACATTTAAATAATTTTAAGAAAAACACAAATAAAAAAGTGAAATTTATTAAAATCAATATTTAAGATTTGTTCTTCATATATATATATTTTTTACAAATGAAAGTTAGTTGAAAAAATAATAGAATTTATCTATTTAAATTAATTTTAAAAACTTCGGAAAAAATAAATCAAATTCGATTTTTTTTCTTTATTATCGAAAAACTTTTAAATTTGACATTTTATTTATTTATATTAGTATTATTTTTTAAAAGAATTTATTAAATATTAAATGAATTAATCGCTATATTTATTTTTTCAAATTTATCTTGAAGGATTAAGAATGTATCTAGAAATATATCAAACTCATTATTATTATTATTATTTATATAAATATCATAAATATATAAAGTCCAAAAATTGGATATAAACTTTTAAATTCATTTTTTTTATTTTTTTTTATTAAATTTATTAATTCATTTTATATTTATTTACTAATCTACCCCCCCCCCAATTTCATTACATAAACCATTGGAAATATTCTATATATTAAGTTGAAGATTAAAAATAATTGTACAGATGGGAATTAGATCCAATGATTATCCTCTTTTCTTTTTAATTAAAAAGAAAATCTTTTCTACTTATCTGATAACAGTGCTCTAATCAGACGAAAATGAAAACAATTTTCTTGTAGGTTAAAAAATAATATTATATATATATATATATAGTGTATACATAAGAATTCCAAATTCCATCAGACATATCTAACCGAAAACGAAAAGCGGAAAGCTGGAAAATAAGGGAAAAAAACCGAAAAAAATAAAATAAAAAGAAAACAGACAGAAAACAAACAGGAAAAACGGAATGGCGTAGTAGGATAGCATTAATATTTATGATGTTAAGCCTTTTCCAAGCGATAGGGGGAAGGAAAGGAAACCTGTTTCCTTTCGGATTTCTGGATTATGAATGCACCAGGCTTTGGAAAAGAATATTTTCTTTCTTTGGGCGTTGCTTACTAATCGCATAGGGAAGTTAAGTTAGGAACGAGAAGAGGAAATCAATAGACAAGTTTAGTCCGAGATTTTCCATTTCCTTTTCTCTCTCTCTCTCTCTTTCTCTCTCTCTCTCTCTTTTTTTATTATTTTTTTTTCCTTGATTGAATGACTAGTAGTTCTAATATCGGAGAAAAAATCTTAATGTGCTGCTCAAAAGAATGATGGTTAAAGCTTTTTTTTTCTTTTTTTTAAATTGATGGAATTATCTCTACTTATGTGTTTGTTATGATTATTATCATGATCGATTTTCCGAATCCCTGTTGAGTTTATCGTTCTCGCAGTTACAAGTTAGCTTTACCGATTTTTATTCTGTTTATTTGATTATTATTATTATTTTTATCTTATGTATAATTCTGTTAGTTCTCGTGTTGATAAATATTAAAAAAATAAAAGAAGAATCTATTTTGCCACCTGATGGAATTTATTATTATATTTTAAACATTAATGGAATTAACTCGGCTTTAAAATTTTCTATGGTTACATTTAAAACGTTAATTAATGTTTACTATATTTGAATGCAGCCAATTCCGTTCACTTTTCTATTATCGGGGAAATTTGTTACGTTGGCAAATAGCCCCGAAGGTTACTCCCGTTCATCGCATATAAACAAATGATAGTTTTGTATTTAATGACCAGACATCCGAACAGAATTAGCTTCGTCTTTTGTCATATATACGGGTGTAATATTTGCTGGAAAGGAAACAATTCATACTGACAATCTATTAACAAAAGTTCACATCGGTTGCCAAGCGATATGTCTCGCGAGAGACAACCGGATAAGAAAAGCTTCCAATCGAAAGACGGTCACAAAACACCAAACGAAAGGACAAGAAGTCGACAGAACAACTGAAGATGACAATCTGCACTCCACTTCATATCATGACAAGACTTCTAAGTGGAAATGGACGATGTTCTTTTTTCCTCCTTCTCCTCCTCTTTCTCCTTTCTTTCTTTTTTAAATCAGCATTTTCAAATTACAGATTTTTCTCCCTTTTTTTTCCTCTCCTTTCCCCCGTTCAAAATATTTAATTTCCAGTTGAAAAGCTACACGTGATTAACACTTTATGCACTGTACTGTACGTTATATAATTATAATTATATATAAATATATATTATTTTACATAAGAGACAAATAAAATTAAGTAATAAATTTTGCATTAATTAATTAATTTAGTTAATTACAATAGTTAAGTTATATATAATCAGCTTAGATAATTAATATGAATATTTTTTTAAACTAATTTATTTATAATTACGTAATCGATTTTTAACTTTTTTAAACCAATAACAAGAGTTTTAACAACGTAAAAATATTACAGAGTTCTTAATTTCTCTAATAGAAAATGACGTCTTAATTCTATGATAAAAAACCGGTGATTATTATATTCTTTCGGAAAAGGAGGTGTCTCGAATCACCAGAACAGTAGAGGTCATAAGAGGCTCCCGAAGGGTAGACAAAAAAAAAAGGAAACTGGTTGAATCTGACCTCAAAAATAATGACTTGTTAGTAGACCAAGTGAGTAAGAGCACTACTGTTCATTGAGACAATCAACAGCACGAGTTTTATATCCTTCTCCAAGATTATACAATAAATAAATAAAAAAAGTAATAAAAATTTTACAATTTTATTTTTTATTCCGTACCAATTTAGCATAAAAATATATAAAACGAATCCCAAAAAATGCTTTCAATACGCCTATGTATAACGTCGCATGACAGACACGCAGACGGTTGAATTGACGTCGAGAGATTTGGATGTCGGTCGCTCTTTGATGCTCTTAATCTCCCTACAAAATCCCTATCATCTATATCTTCTTTATAATTTCGAAAATAATTCTTGTAGACACTTTAAAAACTTAAATAAAATCCTGATTTAAAGCACCAATTTCGTATTGGGGTTTAACTAGGTTTATCTAAAAGAAAATACCAAATTTATTGAGTGATAAGAATCGTACTTTACTTTTATTGATAAAAAATGATAAGATTAGATTATTTCTTTCTAACCTTTGATCGCTTTTTGGTAAAGGATAATTACGTATTTATACGAAATTAAGTATTGCGACTCGTGTATCGAATATTTTCGAAATGTTTTAATATTTTAAATATAAGAAGAAAGTAAAAAAATTAAAAGTCAGAAGGGGATGGAAAATATAGGGGAAGACTCCTTTTTCTACTTTTTTCTTCCTATATTTTGAGTATGGAAATGAATAGAGGTCAATAATGACGGATTTCTCTAAATCTCGAGAGCTGCTGAGATTTGCATTTTCTGACAGCTTCAATTTTACTATTTTTTTAATAAAAAATATAACCTTTTCTCCCCTTAAAACAAAATTTACTTGTACTTTCTAAATATAACTTTAATTCTAAACCATTAAGCATTATCATACATTAATAAAATCATTTTCATTCTAGGCAATTTACATATTTATTTTATTTTATATATAAAAAAGTAAAGCTAAACATTAACATATATTTTATTTATTGATTGATATTTAAAATGTATATTTATATGATTTTAAAATCTTTTAAAGTAAACAAAAATCCTTTTTCTTTTGTAATAATTATAATTAAACTTTCGATTTTAGTGTCGACAATTAAAAATTAATTATTATTATTATTATTATTTAATGTGTATTTATTAATACAGAAAAAAATCATTTCGTATATTTTTTATAATAAAAAATATTTTTATTGCATATAGAAAGCACGAAAGAGACGAAATGAGAGCACGAGCCAATCTGAAATGTGAGGCCAACCCCTGTCATAAACCACAAAAATATATAAATAAAATCAATTTAAACCATTTATTAAAATATATTATATTATTTTAACATATTTTAAAAAATAATTTTATATAAAAGACTACATTTTAATGCCCTTCTGTGTTTGGGGGCCTTACTGGTCTCCCTCCCCTATCAGATTTCAAAGGAAGCTTGGGGCAACTTACCTTTTGAGATCTCCCAGTATATTCAAAACTACAATATAATAGAATGTATTGTAATATAATAAATGTTTTTAAGACCCCTTAAATATAAGGGGGCCTTACTTCTTGTTCTTTTGATAAGGCCTGGGTCTAGTATATAGGCCTATATTTTCATAGCACATAGTTTTTTAAATAGAAAGGTTTGATTTAATATTCAATACTTGTTATCAACGTTGTAACTCTCTCTCTCTCTCTACTTTATTTATCATACTTTAATTTTCACAAAAATTTTAATTAAATTAATGAATAATTAAAGGGAAGTGGTATAATAAGCTTATTTAAGAAGTTTTTTAGCAAGTCAGAATGGCCGAGTGGTCTAAGGCGCCAGACTTAAGATCTGGTCCTCAATGGAGGGCGTGGGTTCGAACCCCACTTCTGACACGAAGTAAAATTTTTTTCTTTTTTTTATTTTAAAAATCTCTTTTTAATAACGTAAGATTCGAGAATTTTATTTTTATTTTAATACACCATTAACACACACAAAAAAAAAAAAAATTCGAAATTCCGTTCTTCTATCTTATTTTTTCCTCTCTCGATCTCGTCTGAGAATTCCTACTCTGACCCGTAAGAGTGAGGTTCAACTTCTAAGCTTCCGCTGGAATGACTTTTGACCTTTAACCCGGTGTCGATGGTGTCATATAAACAACTTTCATCCATCATAAAGAGATGTTCGTAAATGAAGGGGGAGGTTAAATGGCGCGCGCCAGTGACTCATCCCGAACAGTTTCTCGACCTAACATGCCGGCCCACTATTTGCCCTTATAAAATTACTGGCTTTTTTTTCGGAGTGAATTACTTCCGGTATTTGAAAGTTAATTCCAGAATGCAGAATTATGTAGCACCGTTTTGTTTTAGTACGCAATATTACAGCATATTTTACACACGCGGAATTCTGAAACATAAATAACTCCGATTATATACATTAGCTTAATAAATATACAAATTGTTATAATTAGAAATATTTTTACCGTAAATTAAGCAGAAAATAATACACAGTCGTCACGAGAAGACAAAAGGAAACACGTCAAATATGAAAGAACAAAATCAAGGACACGGTGTTGAGTGTCTGTAAAATTGCCAAGAAACCTTCAACTTAATTTTATAAGCTACATTTAACAATTCCCAAACTCCAGTTACCCAGTTTAACAACTCGATGCAGGTTAAAAAAATAAAAATAAAAATGCATGAAATGTTAAAGACAGACATTTCAATATAACTCAAAAAGTGGATATTTTGCTTCTATTTATTGTTTCCCCTCCCCCTTCTATGGAGGAAAATATCATGATGGATATTGTTTCATGAATTGTATTCATGAAACATCATCCATCATGGTATTCATGAACATAAAACTTACATACGATGCTGTGTTCTATTTATACGGTTATAAAAATTGTAAAACTTTACCAAATTCCCTACTTAAGTATACTAAAAGATGGATTCGATTACCAAATATATATATATATATATATATGTGTATATAAAAATTAAAAATCGATAAGGTTAAAAAATACGGCGAGATTTATGTTTATAAAACACGAATTTTATCAAAAGTTTGACGAAATTCATTTTTTGAAGGATCTTATACTAGAACTTGCTCATCTGCAAGTAAAACGCTTGCATGCCTAACTACCACATTAATTTGAAAATAATCATCAGAATTTGACACACTGATTTTTCATGCTATGCTTATTACATGCTTCCGTTGCTTCTAACACGTCAAGAAAAGATGTTCGGAGTAACACGATATTCATACAAAACATTGTATCGAGATGGTTCTTCCTAACGAGACGGTGATAAGAATCATAAATTTAGATTTCCTGAATCACTGTGTCCAGAATTTTCGGTCATAGATAGAGATAGAGATCGTCGTTATCTTGACACATCGCTAGAATAGTGTTGGATGTCTAGATTTTATCCAGCTGTATTCCAATAATCGTTGTTTCTCCTTTAAATTTTGATATAGAACCGAAGAATAGATTCTGTTCGCATCAATATCGTTGCAGTTTCGAATATTTTTACTATAGTTTATTTTTTTTAATACTTTCTTCCCTGCCTAAAAATTGAGGTTAGGAAGAAACGAGTTTCAAAATTTGATATTCTTTTAAATGGAGGATCTCGAAGACGATTTGAATCCGCATAGTTTCAGTTTTACGATGCACAAGAGTCTATTTTTGGGAATAAAATGTTAACGTCAAGATTTCCTTGAGTCTTCAATTTGAATATTAAATCTTTATATATATAAATAAAAAAGAAAAATTCCACCACAAGCTGCAGAAGTATGCCAACTGATAGTAAAAGAGCACTGCAGTAATTTAGATAAACTATCTTAAAAGTACTTAAACTTTTTTTTTATCGTAAATTTTTTTTTTTTTTTTTTTTTGAAAATAAGAAAAATTCGAACCAATCACTAAAGAAATCGAATTTGCACTTGATCAATCGTTCTTTCCGATTACAAAAATTCCCCTGGAGATTGACTTCCTTTATTTCCTAACGAACATACTTTTGGGAATTAACGAAACTCCTTCGAGAGTGAAAGACTTTTTCCTCCCTTTCTACATAAATTTAATGTTTAAAAACATCTTAAACTTTGTAGAATATAAAGTTTTATAGTAACCAGTTAAATTTTGACTACTATAATTATGTTTAGAAGTAAAACTTCTTATTAAATAAAGAATTTTCTAAGTGGCACATTCTTCTTTGGTGAACTGGATCTTTGGTCTTGATATCTGCCTTGTATAAGTCGCTTACATGTTACAAATATCACCATTTACCGCAGTATATTTAGAAAAATTATGAGGAGAGAATTCTATTCCAGTAAAATCCTTATCTCCTGGCTAACATTCATCACTGGATAAAGTAGGAGTTCACCGGATGGAAGAGTAGATATAAAACATTTGTTTTTATATTCGTCTCCATAAAAGTTAATATCCTCTGATTTTATCCGTTATTAAACACAATTTCTAATTTTAATTGGATGAAAGAGGGAAGAAAAGGGAAAAAAGAATGAAGATTTAACATGAAAATTTGAATTACCAGTTAAGCTTTATCAAGAAGGAAAAGAAAATCAGCATCCTGATGCATTTTAATGTCAAAATTTGCATTTATCCTCCCTTATCGGTATTAAAATCTTTATCGATATATGAAATGATTTTTTTTTTTCCCTGAGATCCTTACCGAAATCTCTCATATAAATATATGCTTAAATTTAACTTCTGCTATCCATCATTTATTTATAAAAGAGAAAATTAATAATGTTGTATAAAAATTTGTATATACGAGTGCCTTTAAATAACCTCATCGATACATTTCTGTTTGAAAATAGTCGATTATATGATACTATAGATATTATCAACAGCAATATTAAAGTTCTGTAACAAATTTTAAGACTCTCTCTTCACTATAATAATAACTTTAGGCGGATTATACTAGCTGTAAATCAAAATATGCAATATATTTACTTTTACAATCTATAAAACTTGTCAGAAATCTATTGATGGCGGATTTATATGTCTTACAAGAATGCCCTTTTCAATTTTTATCCGTTAGTTGACGATATAACTTCGCACGTATTAAATCATATAAAATCTCATCAAATTTCATTACTTTATCAAACTTTATCAGCAAATTTGTCTCTTAAAAGTTAGTCCCGGCGAAAAATATCTGAAAAACATCTTATCATTTCCTAAAAGCTTTGATTTCCTCTAAAGACTACCCCAAGGGTCTTAAGTTTGGTTAGTTCTACGTTGGTCTCTCTCTTACTCTTTCTATTCCTTCCTTGCATTTCTCTTTCGTTTGCGAGAAAATTCTTCTTTTCTGTCATTCTAACTTCCCAATAGATTCGGTTTTCACACGTTAAAATGTCACTGCTCCGAGTTGTGTAGTGACAACTTTGACCATTTTTATTTTTGCTTCCTTCGAGATGGTGGCGACATTTTCCAGTCCCCTGTCAAAGGTATGTCAAAGCAAACTTTATTTATTGCCAAGATCTGTGTACTCTCTTCATCCTCGCTTCTTTTTTTTCCCCTTCTTCTTCTTCTTATTCTGCTACCCCCCTCGTTCCTTTTCCTTTAAGCACTTTTCATTTCCTACCTTTAACTCGTGAAAAGAAATTCTTAAAATGATCGAGTTATAATTGTATGACATTTCTGATACAGATTTTCTTTTCAGAATTATTTATAAAACGTCCATAAATATTTTTGTAGCATTTTTATTGCAGGAGAGAAAAAAGGGAAAATAAAAATTCCGTATAAAAATAAAACATTTTTAAACTGAAAAAATGTATACATATATATATATTTTTTGTGGATTAATAATTTTTTTGATCTTTATAATTAATTAATTTAATTATTTTCTTGTTTTTAATTCTTGTTATTTTATTATTTTATGCATTTTTAAAATAAAGGAAAAATAGAAAGGAAAGTAATAAATTCAATTAAATAATAATATAAATGAAGTTTAAAAAATAATGCAAAAGAATTCTAATTGTAATTCGTATTAAAGAAAATCGACGAGAAGAAAAAAAAAGGAAATTAAAAATAATTAAAATAAATTGAAACTTACATAAAAATTTAATAATTAAATTTTTTTATAAATAAAATAATAACGAAGATATGCTATGGAGAACTGAAAATAAACACACAAATCGCTTCATTACTTTATAGAATCGAGGGATAAAATCTATTTTTAACAATATTCTGGAGGATAAAAATGTATCCTAAATTCGATTTTATTTTTAATATTTAGTACAATTATTTCGATATTATCGACGAAATATTTAAAACGTGCAGCTTCTGTCCGTCCACACAACTTAATTGTTGGTTAAATAGCTTGACTGATACGTCCAATTAACGCCACACATTATAATGAAACATCCTTTGCTTCCATAAACAGGAATATTTTAATGCTGCTTCGTCCTTGGAGAAAAATTTCCGACGTTGTTTGGTGATTCATGGAAGATGATCTTCTATTACTTCCTGCGGCCGGAAGTGATGTCATCCGAGACCGAATAGTTGTTGTTTCGGGAGAATGACTTCCGTTTAATAATTGAAGATTTATGAATATTTATATATTTAATAAAAAAAGGGGAGGGAGAAAATTAGTTAATAAACGGTCGAACTTTATATGCACCAATTGTATGGAAAGAAGTAAGGAGTGTAGATGAAGTTGTGCAACCACTATGACATTTTCTTATGGTGGATCAGGAAATAATCTTCGAACAGGGAAGTTTGTTTTCTTTTTTTATTTAACATTATTTTATTTTTAAATTAGATAAAATAAATCGCAAAAATCTATGCAAATGTACTTTACTTCCGCTTTGTAAATAATTCGAAAATGTTGAATTTGTTCTCATTTTATTCATATCTAAAGCTTTTTTTTTTAAGTTACTTTATTCACTTTCATTGATTTGATTTTTGCGTTTTAGAAAATTTAGTAATGTTTTTTTTCTTATTTTTTTAATGCTTTTCTCCCTAATTTTTCTTTCTTTTCATCTCTTAGCTCTCTGCATTTATATATATATTATTTATTTAACTTTATTTTTTTGTTCGTTCCTGAATAAAACTGAATTTTATTGAAAGTGATGAACATATTTTATGTACATTATGTTCTTTCTTACAAAGTAGAAGACATAAATATGTGAGTTTTGTCCATTACAGGAAGTGCTTCTATATCATGTTATGCGGTTACCGATTGCTTTTTTCGGTATTTATTAGAAGTTATAAAGTCATTTAAGTTATACGTGATACCTTTAGTAAAAATTTTTATGTTTAATAGAATATAGTAAGTTTTATATATGTAAAGGCGAGTTTGTTAATTATACGGACATCGTTAAATTCGGTATTTTAATGAATTATTCAGTGGTTAGGCAAATTTTTGTTTGATAATTAGACATATGATAAATTGAACGATATAAAATTTTATAAACTCAATAGACTCATTTGGGTAAAACTAATGTAGCGGACATGATGTTTACTGTACACATAATACGTGTGTTTTAATGGTATTTGATATATCGTGCCATCTGTCGGGAATTAGTTTCACTAAATTGCTGAGGCAAAAGGGATGAACAATTTTATTGAAACAATCAGAGTTTGGAAGGAGTAGGTTAACAATAAGTCACAATCACCTGTTTATATTGTTTGCTGGATAAACAACAATGCAGTTGGATGCATCCAGGGTCTCTCTTCTCCAGGGAATGAGACCGGAAGAATCACGCTGGTGGTCTTAAGGTCTTTGGTGCTCTCATGGGAAGCGACCGTTTGTTCTCTAGACAGGATTTATCCGGCGTTTCCTTCGTTTTGCTCTCTTCTTTTCCCTATTGTTGTCACACGTCTCGACCAAAATACAACTACATGGCGTAATAACAAATACTAAAGTTTTACTTTTTTGAATGAGAACAGATGGAATTTCCTTTTTCAAACATTGTTTTGAACCAACAAATGGATATATCGTGTTCTATACTAACATTTAACCATTGGGAATACACTAAACTGTAAGAAGCAATTTCATATCAAAGTAATCATCAGAGCTATCAGTCCTATTTCATTATTAATGTTTGTAGACATATAATTTCCTTCAAGTACATATTAAAGTGATATATAAGAGCTTTCCTAGACGATCCATTTACTGCTCTAGTTAATTTTAATTCTACAATTCTTTTAATTGCTTGTTAACAGACAGAAAGCAAATGAACTTTGTAAAACTAAATATTTCCGTTTCAATTAAATTTACGCTACTTAAATACATTTAAAAAGAAAGAATTTCCGAAGCGAATTTCTTTTTTCTCCTTCTTCCCCCTCTCTCTCTCTTATTTGTAAATGCAATAACAATTTTTATTTTATAAAATATTTATTTTATTATATTCCAGCTTCGACTTCAATAGTCGCAGGTCACCTTTAACCGTTTGCGTTAAAATTGAACAGAAATGATTTCAAGGACTCTAATGACGTCAAAAATAACTTCCCATCTGTAGAATAGATTCCATTGGATAAAGAATGTCACTTCAAATCAGGATCTTCCATTGAGCCAATCATCATGAAAATCAAGTGAAGTACATTGACCGATGTTCGTACATATTAGAAGAATGAAATAAATACAAAAAAAAAAAAAAATTAATTTTCTATTTTAATGTAGGTCATATTTTCGAGACAGGAATGCAATTTTTTCCGTTAATAATAAATATCAAACGATAACTGAAGTACATTATACAAAGAAATTTATTCATGAAAGATTTTAAAATTTATTCAAGAATCGCATCACTTAAGAGAATAAATCTTGTTTCCTATTGTACAACGTCATCAAATTTAATTAAATATTATAGAATTACAGTATCGTGCATGTATTTTTTATTATTATTATTATTTCCCCTCCCCCTTCTTCTTCTTTCTTTCTCTTTACTAAGTTAATGGTTTTCTCAATCTAGTTCGATAAAATATAGGAACGTGTAACGTATACTCTATATGATATTTCATGCTGATTTTTCAATTATTAAAAAGACCATTAAGTGTTCTAGAAATAGGTCAACGGTTTAATTAATAAGTTAATAAAAAATCGACATTTAATTTTTTTTTTTGTATATTTTCATTTACTTATTTTTTTTTTTGTTTATAATTTTATTGATTTAAAAATATATTGAACCTATTTTTAACGGCGTTATTACTTTAAAAAAATTGCAAATGAAGAAATTAACAATAATATATATATATATATATATATATATATATATGTGTATATATATTAATCTTTTTAATTCAAAATGAGATAAATAAAACGATTTTTTTCCGGTGTAATTTGAAATAAAATAAAGAAAAATAACAGGAAATAAATTCTAGCGATAAAATTATCTGATATATAAAACATAACGTTAAAGAAATTAGAATTTTTGCAGAAAAGGAAAAACATTATCCGTCATACTTCTTCATTATAAGAGCTTTTATATCTTTCTACGCATGCTTGGAGGTTCTATCATCTTTGGTGTTATCCCTGACCTCGACAACAACCCGCTATCGGGCCCATTTTTTCCCTCCGTTTCCAAGGTTACACCTTTGCACCTACAGGGATTGCCATTGGATTGAAACAGGTGTGGCCGAATTTTGGGTGCTGTCCTTCAATCTACAAAGCTGTTGCCCTTCTCACATATAATTTAATCATTTATTATAGTGATTTCTCCTCCGAGATAACAATTTATAGTATTTTAAATACTTATAAAAACAAGTTTTATTTTAATTAAACTTTCTAAAAGTATTTCGTGTCTTAATTAAGAGAAAGGAGGGCGAAAAAATGAAACCATAATCATTTTGAAACTACCATAGTAACAAGGCTTTACCACTTACAAAGTTTAACCGCATTGCATGAACTGTAACAGCATAAACGTAATTTTCTTCAGCTATTTTTGCGCTTATTGATTTTTCCTATCTACTGTACTGTTAACGCAATAAACAATTATATAACTATGGTATATATATATACATACATATATACTGGTAATTTTAGATTTAAAAAATAAAATAAAATAAATTTACTATATTTACTTCCACGTGACAAAGCATTAAAAATGACGAGTGGCTTTAAATATAAAATATTACCCTTTATCTCTTAACTTTATAACTTATCTTAATAATAATAATAATGTTAAATTTAAATAGTGATAAAAGCGATCAAATTATAATTTTTTATCATGTTTTTACACTTTAATGATGCGTTCGATAGCGCAACGTATCATTAACACATTATTTTATATGATAAAATTATAATGATTATCTTAACGCCCGAAGCTTAGGCGTAAATATGCAAATGAATTAGGATACTCACTTGTTTCTATGGAAGAAAAAAAAATAAAAAAAATGGAAGAAAATAATTCGGTAAAAGAAAAAATAATATATATATTTTGCAATAGATAATTTGTTCTATTCAATTGGAAATTTCTTATGTAAACAGCATGAATAGAAGTGTAATAAGGAAAACTCTCATTGGGGGAATTCAACCAATCAGAATCTCTTTGTTAAATTACAAATGCTCGAGTTGTAACAGTAAAACATTGAATTTTCTAGACGAATTTGACAAGATTTAATAAAATTATTCTCTTTCAGGTGAAGTTTTTTTTTTCTTTATTTTATTTTATTTTTTACTCTTTCTCTGTATTTTTTCTGTTTCCATTTCTTGTTTTATTCGAAATGGATTAAAATTATCTGTATTTTTTTTCTCTAAATGTTAAAAATAACAATTTATTTTTTTTGTCAATTTCAATAATGGCAATGTACTAAATCCTTTTCTTTTCTTTATTATTGTTTTTTTTATATTTTATTTTCTTCTGTAATTTTCTTTTTATTATTATTCTTCACTTTCCAATTGTTTTTCTTTAATAACGTCATTTTAACCAAAAATTTAAAATAAACTGGCAGATTTTTTTCTTTTTTTTAACCTCATTTTTTTTCTTCCATTCCTTTTTTGCCTTATTTTAAATAAATATTTCTTCAAAAAATTAATAAATTGTATAGAAAAAAATAAACAAAATGTTATATAACAGCTTTTATAATATTTAAATTAATATTTAAAGAATATTTAATTAGTTTTAAATTATTTATTAATAATTGTCTTTATAAAAAGTCTTTAAAAAATCGTTAAGGTTATTCTCCTACGTTTTATAAATTGATAGTTTATTTTTTTTATTAAATTTTATTTGAAAATAATAATATTTAAAAGAAATTAAGATAAAAAATATTCGATTTTAAATATATATTTTTGATACGATATAAAGTGCATTTTACCATTATTACTGAAAGTAACTATTAGCATCGATCGATATAACTTCTATCCGTCTGTCTGTCTGCTTCACAAACATTTTCAAAGTAGCTGAAAGATTTCGTGTTTTATGTGACAAGAACTATTAACATAATTTTAAATTTATTCATATAAGACTCACGATAGGATCTTAGAGAATTAAAATAATTTTTTTAAAAACTTTTAAGTCTTTTAATTGAATTTATATAGCTTTATAATTTTAAAAAAGTCTCCAGAACAGAAATTATTACACAAAAAAAACAATAAGTTAACCATAAAAAATTAAGTAAATTTGGAAATATTGTGCTATTACATTAGTTATTAACGAAGGAAAATGGAGGATGTAAACTCCTACTGCATATATATATTCAGTAGGCACTGCGAAAGGTTACGACTTTGCCTAGTAATTAAATAAATAAACATAATACACATCACAAAATATAATAAATTTTTAAAAATTACTTCAATAATTTTGAATAATTTAAAAACTTCTTTGCCTATCCCATCTGTTATAATTACTAGAACGGTTATGTTTATTCAAAACATAACATAAATCCGATTTAACTTTCCTTTTTTTTAAATAATAAATAAATAAATAAATAAGCAAAATGATGATATCTCATAATACATCCAAGCATTTTGTAATTATTGCTAAAAAATATAAGGGGGAAAAAAGCATTATTTTCAATTTCATAAGCAAAATAACTTAGTTTTAACTGAAGATATAAAGAAAATTTATTCGTATTTAAAGAAAAGGAAAAGGAAAAAAAAGAGAAGAATATACGTAACCTCAAGAAACGTAAGTGAAAAGAAAGAATGGGCAGTATTATTTTTGACAATTCAACAAGGGAAAGACTGAGAGAGGAAAAAAAACAAAGCGAGTGTTATGAACGTTTTTGGCAGCGAGTTATGACCTAAGTCAAGCGAATGGTATAACATTGTAATTGTCCGCTTTTATTGCCTATTTTGTGAGAAGTAAATACCACCCGTTCTGAGGTAGTACCTACCAAGAATTGAGATATAAAGGAATTACTGCCAAACCAGCTACCATATAAAATTCTACGTTTCTTTAAACTTGTAATTTGGATGAATTATGACTATTCCTAAGAAAAGGAAATGTCTTTAAAAGTGTTGAAACGTTTTTATTTTCAATTTTAATTTTAACTAACAAGACCGTCTTCTAGGAGTAAATGTAAGGAAAATAATTATCACTTTTAATTAGTCTGTATACATATATAAAGCATATATTCTTCGCTATGAACGTTTTCATTGTTACTAATTTCTAGTAAATCCAGCGAAAGAAAAATTTTTTATGCTCCTCAAAGGAGTATAATCACAAAGCTTAAATTTTATATAATGAATACAGAACTTCTTTATTGTAATAGAAAAAATATGAGGGCACACACACACATATATATATTAAACCAGAAATTTAGAAAATTTAAACCCGATTATCATAGAAAGTTATTTAGATCTTGAACTTCCATCATGGAATGAAAAAAAGCGGATTCATTCATAAATGGGATCGACCACATCCATAATAAGCGGAAATTCATTCACGTCTCTACAAGAAGAGAAATTGGATCCACAGATTTCCATACCGCGATATTGCTTCCAGTTTCTTTATAGAAGATAGTGAACCCCTCTCTTTTCACTAAAACGGAAGATTGCCACCAAAGATCCTTCTTCTTTTTGTGTGTGGCCACATTTTATAATACCATAAAAAATATTGCTAAAATTTAAATTATTAAAAAAAGTAATAATAATAATAATAAATAAGTATTCAGAAAGAAGAATTAAAATATTAATTAAGAAATAGTGAGATAGTTTCGTCCTGTTGTAAGACAGAAGAGAAGATTAGCTAAGTGTAGTGGAGTTTTGCCAGGTTGTTACTTACTTCGATCGAGAGATAGAATTATGATAGCAGGTATAAATCCGAATGGATTAATTACGAAATGAATTGATGTGATAGTTAATAAAAGCGCTCTTTGGCAAAATCTTCTCGAGTCTTAAACGGGTATTAGTAAAGCAGAGGAAAGAGTATTTAGAAGTAGAGGTAATGGTACAACTGCAGCCAATTAGTGCCCCGTATAACGTTCTATTTGCTCACAAGATTATAACCGTCACGTCTGGCAAATATTGGAAGCAAATACCATTCCGCTCGCTGCATCAGAGTCACTTTGCTTAGATTGCTTTGCTTGATTGTCGTGTCGACTGGAAAAGACGTGATTAAATTGCCAGTGTTAGCTACGGTTTTGTTGTTAATCTTCATTTATTTTTGCTCAATTTGAAATTGAATATTGAAATTACATACCTTCCGGAAGTGATTCCTCTTTACAAATTTTCCTTTGATAATTTCATTCGTACTCGCACCTACATTTTTACATATTTGATTGTTAATGAATATGCGCATAGATAATGCTTCATTCCATTTATCGTCTATTATTTCCGTTCTAAACAAAGTTTGAAACACAATAAAAATAAAAATATTAAATCGAAACAACGATTATAAAAAGTTTATATGGCTGACGATAGCATTAAACTTCAGATATGCCAAATTGATTTTCTTGCGGGCCTTAAACTAGTCATGTAGAATGGCCAAAAAATCAGTTTTATCTATTCTGTAACCAGTTTTATTCTTCTTTCTACTAACAAAATTTGCAAATATTGTTAAAGAAGAGATTTAGTGTATTAAATACACAATTTAGTGTTTTAAAAACTGTATTGTTATCGAAACATATAAATATCTCCATTAATTAGTCATTTATATACTTAATTAATTGATTTTTGAACCGCTTTCTATATTAATAAAATCTGAATAGATAAAAATTGACACCCATTTTTGTTATATTTTTCTAATTTTTAAACTGTAAAATGGCACGATGTAGTGTGTACAGTAACATATCTAATACAGGGGAAAAAATAGGTTGGTGTATAAAATATTTTAATGAATAAATCTAAAAGTTATATACATAAAAATATATTTAATAAAGAAAAATAAATATTGTTTTTGATATATTTTATTTATTTACATTTAATAGAGAGTTACAAGCCTTCTCTTCTCTTCCCCGAATGACTGTTTATATGACACTATACTGTTATGTATATACCAAAGCTATCTTTCAATTTCTAAATTAATTTGTTAAAACTTTAGATTTATCCAAGTATACTGAATAACCCATTAAAATAATAATTTATTTACGTGTGATTTCTGAAACTGTAAATAAAATTTTTATGTAAAAAATTTTGATTTTTAATCAATTTTTTTCCACCTCTTTTTCTCATTATTATTGTAGTTCTGTTTAAATTTTCTGTTTTCGGAATAATAAACTAGAATAAATTTTTAAAAAATTAGATTCAGGACAGTTAACGTGAATTTTAAATTCATTCTTCTTATGAAAATAAAGAATTTTCTTTAGAAAGTAGCTGAACAAACACCTTTTTAATGGAATATTATTTTAAGACATTTTTTTCCTCTTCTATTTAAAATGTCCATTGAATAAATTATCTTCAGTTTTGAATATGTTTGGCATCACCAGATATAAAATTTTAATATGAAATTATTCAAGTATCAAAGTTTATATTTTTCACATCGCTTATAATGTAAATATATGATGTTTTATTCTCTTTGTTGTTTAAATTGATTTATCTTTTAAAGTTAAAACTATATATTTTAGCTGTGTTTACTTTAGATAAATAAAATATAGAGTTTACCTTTATAACACATACATTTATACAGGATGTAGACACAAACACCAAACTGTATCTCGCTTCTGTACTTAATAACTAAATGCAATTATGCTGGAGGATAGGTGATTGGCAGCGAGCTATTCGTTGGTTTAAATGCCACAAACCCCTTTTCGCATGGGCCCAGATTCTAGACCATGCAAAGGTGTTAAGCTTCTCTGCATGGTCTTGAGCTCAGTAAAGGGGTGCAAATTAGGGGTGCACGACGAGAATAGCTCATTACTGGTTAGCTGTACTTTAATGCAATTGCATTTAGTTATTACATAAAGAAGCGAGGTATAACCTGATGCAATGTTTGTGTCTACATCCTGTATATATTATTAATAAAGTTTGATTATAAAAATTGAATTTTCGAAATAACGATTAATTGAAAAAAAATAATAATAATAAAATAGGTTTTTAATGGTGAACCACAAGAGATATTCAAACGATAATTGACATATAAAAAAACGACTTTACATCTTTAATTAAAGTTGCAAGTTTCATTAAAATCCACCTGATAGTTTTTGAGTTATTCAATTAAATTTTCGGGGTGACATACGTGACTTGGTTGCAAAATTTTGAATTTTAAAAAATTAAGCTAATTTTGATAAAATTATCCGAATAAAAAAAACGGCCTTAGCAAATTTAATGCCGAATTTTTAAAGTAGAAAATTAAAAAAGAGACGTTTTTTAAAAAAAATTATGTAAATTTTCAGTATAAAAAAAAACATTTCTGCCAATAAAACAGCAGAAAGAGTCACAAGAAACAAACTTACAGTCGCTTTAGGAACAAACCTGCTTAATATACAAAAAAAAAAAAAAAAAAAAAAAAAAAAATGCAAAGTTAACTTTTAGAGAATAAGTTTTAAAAGAATAAAAAGAAAAAGTGATTGAAAAGTTCATCCCTTTAACTTTACAAAGCAGAGGAAGTCGATTTTCTTCGAAAATCGAGTTGTCATGAAAGATGCCACAGATGATGATCGTCTACCATCTTTCCAGGAAAAAGAAAAAAGTAGGTAAGAAAGACTTGCAGCAAGAGCTAGAGATCTCAACCCCATTGACATAAAACCATGTAATGGATTGAGGCTCCTTTTCTGTGCAAAAGGCTATTTTACCCATCAAAGTATTAGGATGCTCGGCATCATTATGAGATGCAGCTTTATGTCAATGGATGAGGTTGCTTAGCAACGAAATGAGTCGGATATAGTGTAGAAGAGATGGGTCAGTTGTTCCAACTGTTGTCTTTACGTGACCTTCGATGTACTCGATACGAAAAGACTAAGAGTATCTTTTACTTGTCAACATCAATTACGTCAAGTGATGCTTTAAACAAACGGGTTTACTTAAGTAAATAAACAATACATAATTTGTTTTTTTCTTTCCCTTATCCAAGATTTAAAAGTTAAGAAAGAAACTTTTCCTCTTTCTATTTAATTCTATATAAAAGAATAGTTTATATGAAAGCTTTAATTAAAGATGGATGAAAAATTATCCATTCGTTTTGGGGCTTCCAATTAATTTGAGGATCACTTGGGGAGATTCTTCAAATTAGAAAATTTAAATAGGAGAGATTGTAATGAGTTTTTGATTGCTTTGTGAGTTTTAAGTTGAATACAGTTTCAAGTTGTTTTGTATACAGAAAAATCACCCGAGAACCCTCCAAATTGAGATTAGTATGACGAAATTTGTTTTCTAAGAAACAGAAAAAAAAATTACAAAAAACAAATTACAAAACCTTCGAGTACAGATGTATATAAACAAATAAAAATTATGTATCTAATAAGCCTTAAAGTATCAACGGATCTATAAGAATATTTTAATTATTTTAACCTCAGTTTAATGTTAAAAAAGCATTAATTTTAATTAATTTTTATAAATGATATTTATCTACTGCAGAAGTAATTCACTTGACAAACTACCTACCAATAAATCCAACATCCTGGAAAGTACAAGAAAATCCAGTTCATTTCTTTTCCTTTCTATATTCTCATAATGATATTAATCTTGACTTAGAAGAAGTTTTTCTTACTTAAATTGTTTACCAGATATCATATTATAAGAAATAATATTATTATTGTCTATTATTTAATTTGTAGAAATAAAAATAGAACGGTGTTTATTTTAGAAGCCACCAAAAAAAAAAGTTATGTTTAGAACTTTTTCAAAATTTATTTTAGATTAAAATAATGGTTAAAATTAATAATATTACTATAGTAACGTTGCTTAAATATTACACGAAGTATTACTAATATATTAACAATGCTTAGTAAGATAAAACATGTCTTGTTTGTATCTAATAAATATAAGATAGGTCTCTGTAGAGAAGATACGAATGTTTCTTTTGGATATTGTAGTCATATTGATTTTTATTTATTTTTTTTATCCAATAATCATAACAAACGAATAACTTGCATAGGAATCGCTAGTCTCCATATATCTTAGTTACATACGTACAGTACAGTACATATGGATATAAACTTTCGTACAGAGTTTAAAAAAATAAAGAAATAAAACTAAGCCATTGCATTATTTTTGTTTTACAAAGTTTTATATATTATTTTTATTTTATTTATTTTTTGTTTCAAATATTTACAAATGGATCAAACTCAAACATTTTCGACATTTGAAAAGTTTAAAGTTCATCTCTTACTAAATTTGTATTCTTCTATTGAGTTTGTACTTGAATTTAAAAAATATAATTGTAAATATAATTAATGAAACAATGCATAAGATTGTTATTATTTTTTAAATTTTAATAATCGTTATTATAAGCAGCATCTATGTGACGTGTAACGTAAACACACTTATATAAATATAAAGCGTAAATAAAACGTATCTAAATACATCTCTATAAACAACTCGCATCCTGTCCATTCTAAATAGTGTAAACAAATAAAGTTCACACATTCTACTAAGCTCACAAAATGACCCAGGAAACATTTTGGTTTATCTCCGGACGGTTCAAGAATAAAACAAACATTGGGATAATGGATAACGCACCTGAACACACCATGAAGGGAAAAGATCAATATAGAGTGCAGATAGACCTACCTCTGTTAATGCAACTCTGCTTGGATGTCTTGTTGTCAAATCTTCTCTTTAACGATGCTCACAGCTGGTCACTCTTCACTCAAGATACCTAAAAATAGAGAGAGAGAGAGAAAAAAAAGAGAGAAATATGTTTAATAAACGATTAAAAACGGTAGAAATTATTATTATGATATTCTTTCCTTTTCTAGAAAACGTCTTAAAAGAGCGGCAGTAAAAATTTTAAGTTACGGTAAGAGCAAATCTGTGACCGAAATTTGATGCTAAATCTCGCTCTTGGTCTTCCTCATAAAGATTTAACAACGCATCCCGAAGTTAAAGCAATTTTTTTATTAAATATAATTTTATAATATATATTAAATTAAATTAAATCATCTTAAAATTCTCTTAATTGTTTAAATATTCCAAATATAAAATTTAAGCTAAAAACCATCATTTTATAGATTTTTTTCCCCTTCTTTTAAACAAAACATAGTGAAAGTTATTTTCATTTAGACGTTAACTAGTGGCAACATTAATGTTTATATATTATTTTTTTCACTTTAATTAATAAAATTTAACGTTAAACAAAGTGCCTTTTGTTCCTTTTACCGAGTTTATTTGACCGCCTCTAATTAAATTTTCTCTGTTTTGTTACACCTTACAAAATAAGTTTAAACAATTCTCTTGTAATAGTAGAGAGGCGTCAAAGGATTGTTTTAATTGCTTACATCCTCATTAATTTGCTTTCCACGAAATTTACCTCGTCTAAATCTTGACATAGGCTTGTTTGTTAAACAGTCAGATCAAATTTTAACTAGTTCTGAAAACTACACGAGAGATGAATAGAAATGGATATTACACTGTTACGACTAACTCAAAAATAAAGTATTTTTTCCCCTTTATAAAAATATATTTTAAAACTTCCACTTTAAAAAATTGTTTAGGATATTTTTAGAAAGTATCGATACAAAGTAAATTGTTATAAAGCAACAATAAAAAGTACATTGGATCAAATACACGTGATCTACTTTTACCTGTCAAAAGTTATTGGATCCATACAAGAAAAAAAAAAGGACCTACAATATATATATATATATATATATATAAAAAAATAAGAATATAAAAGATGAATTTATTCGAGTACATCATAAATCGTAGCTATAGAATAATTCATGTTTTTGGTAGAATAATGTATTAAGGACTTTACTTTTGCCTATCATAAATGATAGTTTAATTTGAGTTATAAAGTTTTCAAAGTATAAAGTATAGTAAAGCTTTTGGTAAAGTTAAAGATTGTTTTCTTTTATATAAAAATATTTTAAAAGGATTTATTTGCAAAAGTTTTAAAAGAAGTTATTATCTTTTGAAAATTAGTATTGATTTTGTTTAATAATAGAAAAAAATGGTGGAAAGAAGAGAAAGAACAAGAGAGAGAGAGAGGTTGATGCGATATAAATCTTTTTATTAAAATATTCCCTCAAAACTTTTCTTATCCGGTATTAAAAAAATTATATATTTTTAGACACTATCTTCCTGCTTAGATGGTTTCTTTTCTTTTACTTTTCTTCCTTATATATATATATTCTAAACTTTCTAACATCTGGTAGAAAAGTTTAGAGGTTTTACTAAAATTGGAAGCTTTCCCAAAATTTTTGATTGTTTAAACATAATAAGATCTTAAACAATATTTGACACATTATCTCGCCGATTTTTTTTTTCACAAATTGCCAATTTATTAAATGTCATTATAAAATAAATATTTCGCTCAAAAAAGGGGGTATTTTTAATATAAAATTTCGAAAATTGAGGTTGAAATTTTATCGTATACATATTTTAAAACGTTATACATAAATTTAACATAACGTATCGATAGTGTCAACCTTTGTATAGTGTTTAAAGAACTTCATACTTGGCAACGTTATCGTCTCTTCAATTTATTTTATCCCACAGTGACTATATACTTTAGGCCTTTATTTTTCTAATCCCCGGACAGAAGGTTTGTATCTGGAAACTACGTAGTCTACTAGCTACTTTACTGGGACTTATACAGACACGAATTTTCACGTTTATCTATAGCATTTTTGTAAAGAACTTCTCAACAAGAAAATAGGTAACAAATCACGTTTTCGTCTATATAACATACAGAAAAACGTCCACCCCATCTCGGACCTCAAAATCCTGTTATGTGAGACTTGATAAATGAAGCTAACTGATAGAATTTCATTTGTTACTAGTTACCTCCTCCCCAGTTAATAGGAAAGAAGTAACGAACATAAATTTCGAGATATAAGTAGAAATTTAATATATAAATAAGATTTGTATTAAATAAAATAATAAATAAATAAATAAAAAATTTTTTAAATGTCAACGTGCCAAAAAGAACTTGTCAAAAAATAAGGAGCTCGTGTCAAAATCCTAAATATAATCCGCAGCAGATGTCACCGTAGACACGTTGACAAGGTCTTGACTTTCCCTTGAGACTTCTGAAGAGACAAACTGTCTGACAGGACCGGAAGAGGGATGTCTAACTTGTTTGTCTACTTTACTTTCGACCCCCCCTTCTAATGACAATTAGCGTGTCTTATTGAGGAGTGGGTAGAAAGATTAATACCAAGATAAAATTGCTTTCAAGCTCTCTCTCTATTAAGTCGAGCTGGCCCATCGCTTCCTATAAGAGCATCGAGTATCACTGATACTCTTAAATCATATTTGAATCGTAAGTTTCGTCTTGCGCTCTTATATTTGATTAGAAATTTACGAAAGTTATTTAAAATTATACGCGATTATTTCTTTAAAAAAGTTAACTATTTAATGTTATTTATTAAGTATAATTTTAATTGAACCGAAATTTATTTTATTACCACAAGAATTAACTATATAAAATGAATTTTCTTACATGCTACATCTTATAACTACCTTATTTATGGATTTAAAAAAATATAATAAAAATATAAATTTAATTCTAAAATATTATTTATTCATTTCTTATTTATATTTATAATTTTAAACGTTTATTTAAAAAAATATAAAAGAATAATTATATTTTTCGTGGATAATTTTCAAAAAGTAAAACCTACCGCCATCTGTTATCTAAATTTATAACTAATTTTCAAAAAAAATGATTTTTAATCGTTACTTGAAGACTAGATGTGGTTTACACGATTCACACTTAAATTAAAGAAACATTGCATTATAAGCATTTCACTATTTGTTTTAATTACCATAATATACAACTTTTGAAATGTCATTTCAAAGAATGCAATTTATTAAATCTCTCTTCAATTTTTTGAAAATAATTATAATCAGTCACACCTTTAGACACTAGAAAAAAAAAATTAAATAAAATATTCTTCTTCTTCAGCAATTAAACTTCATCAGATATTATTATAGCATAAAGATAATTAATAAAAAACAGTGTTTATATATCTTGAGTATAATTAATTTTAATCTATTATCATTATAAGTCAATTTTGTGGAGAGAATATACAAAATAAAACAAGGATAATGAAGTGAAAAAAAAATTAAATTTGATTTCCCAATCATTATTTTTTATTAATTATTATTTTTTTTCTATATTTAATTTCCAAAAATTGATTGATATTAATTACAGCACCTCGCTGTTATTTAATTAACAGAAATTCTAACTTTACAAATTTTTAAAAACTTTATTTTAAAATAAAATTTTTAAAAAATTGTTTTAAAATATTGGCACGAAATTAATGTCCAAATTTAGCAATAATTTGTTTAATATTAAATTGATTAAAGATAAAAATATCGATGAGAAAATCCATTTTTCATGTATAATCGCTTGTATAAAAATTCATAAATATTTTTCCAATAATTTTAAAGTTAAATTAACTTTATATAATAATTTTTCTGAAGTTTATCTTCGATTAAAAATTCATAAATTAATAATTTCTACTTAAGAAATTAAGAAAAATTTATTTATTTCACTAGAATTTTTGAATTTTTTATTTTATTTATTTTATTTTAATTTTTATATAATAAAAAAAATTTTTCTCTAATTATTTTCGAAATTTCTTAATTAATTTTATTTTTTTTAATTATAAATTTATAATAATAATAATAATAATAATAATAATAAACGACGCTTTTAGCCTACGACTATAAATTAATTTTAAAATTTATTTATACTTTAAATTACAAATTTTAAAAATAAATATAATTAAATAACTGTAAATAAAATTTCATTTAAAAGGTTTTAACTTTGATAAACGTTTTAATTTACTTTATAAAATAATAATCAATATTATTTCT
The DNA here is from genome assembly GCF_030686945.1 of Centruroides vittatus. NCBI lineage: Eukaryota > Metazoa > Arthropoda > Arachnida > Scorpiones > Buthidae > Centruroides > Centruroides vittatus. The sequence goes on along the minus strand of NW_027122359.1, from coordinate 887,318 downwards.
AAATAATGTTTAATTTATATTTTTAAAAAATTAAAGATTTAATTAAGATTTTTCGAATGCTTTCACTTGAGGTTTTGAGCGTAATAAAAAGTCATTTATTTATTTTAAATATAATTAAAGATAATTATAATATTAATTAAGATATTAATTAATAGTTTTATTTTAATTAATTCTAATATAAAATTATTTATTTATTTATTATAGAAATATATAAAAGAAAAATATACAGTGTATTTACTTATAAATAAAAACAATATAATAAACTTTTTTTTCAAAAAATAAATTATTTATTTCGTGTGTATAAAATGAATTTTTTATTCTAATTTTTCATTATATATATATATATTTCTTTAAATTTAATTACACGACTTCACCTTATATTCATTAAAATTATATATATATATATAATTTTAATGAATATAAGGTGAAGTCGTGTAATTAAATTTAAAATATAGAAAACTATAGAAGAATTATTGAAAAAAAAGTGTAAAAAATTAAAGAATAAAACAAAATATTTTATTTTTAAAATTTCTGTATAAATTTTTAAAAATTCATTATAAGAAAAAAATATATTTATAAATCATATACGTGAAATAGTAAATACAGAAAAATTCAAGTGATTTATTTAAAAAATAGACAAAACTTTTTAAAAATAAAATAAAATATATATAAATTTAAAAAAAAAATCTTTAAAAATTTGAAGAATATAAATTTTATTTAAATTTTTTCCTTATTTTCTATTACATTTTACATATTAGTTACATTATTATACAATTTTTTCCCTTCAATTTTACAATTTCCTGCGTGCTTAATTTGTTTTTAAACGAATTAAAAATAAAATTTTAAAATATATATTATTATACATAAAAAAAAAAAAATATTTTGCCTTTAGCATCAACTAATGAAATCTATTAACCTAGATGAAATGCAGTAATTACATAAAGTATTCATGAAAAAAAAAATATATTCAGGAAAATTTATAAAGAAATTAAGTAAAATACTTTACGTTTATTTAGTAGAATATCTTTAATTAAAATTTATAGAAGAGAATTAAAACGTAAATAGTATAATTAATAGCATAAAAGGTAGATAAGAATTTTTCAAGCGAAAAAAGGAAATTTTTATAATGATGTTAAATTGAATAAAAGTTAATTGAGAGAGAAAAATAAATATTTAACAAAATAAAAATAAATTTGATTTTATTTTATTTTTATGAATTCGACGAAGGATGATACTTAAATTCCGTATAAGAAATGCAAATTAAGTTGACAGTAGCGAGAAATACTTAAGGATATAAAAAATTATAATTCATAGATGCAGATACAAAGGCGACCATACATGTAAAGTGATCTCATAAGCTTTTTTCCATATCAAAACCATTATAAAACAAGTCTGAAAGCATAAATAAAAGCAAAACACCATCAAAAGTTGATGGAATCAAATCGAATTTCTCCTGTACTCTGGTTATGTCGTCCGTGAAATTGTCTTCTATGTGCATTGATTCCAGATACGAGTCACTATCAGTGGTCGTCCACTTGTCTGTTTAGATAAAGAAAGGAAATTTCATTCATTCTCCACATCTGCTCGCCTTGTATTATATAAAAGTATAGTGTAAACATCCTGCTTTCCACTACAACATCTGTTCCTATTCTAATTCTTTCGTGTAAAAATAAAATTACGAAAAATCTTTAAGTAGCCGGCTATAAGAATCGACTGTCCTACGCTATCAATTTTGATTATTTCCAATCATTTCTGAGGAGTCGCAAGCTTTAAAATTCTATTTTATTTTATTTATAACATTCTTACAATCGATATCGTTTATGTTTAAGTAAAAGGATCGTTTTTTCTTTTTTCTTAATTTATTTAGCAACAATTTTTATAAGAGAAAATGCAGAAGATGCGTTAAATTTAAGGTAAGGATACCGATGAAGAGAGGAAAAAAAACGGTTAATTAATTTAAGTAAAGTATTTTTAATCAAACTTTCAGATAAATTAACCACACTTTCGTAAATTACGAATAGAAATTTATTTACAAAATAGTCATCTTGTAAAAGTAGTGGAAGAGGAAGAGAAAGAAAAGAAAGCGAAGTGATACGAGTACACTCAAACCATAGTTTCGCTCCAATAAACAAAAATATCAAAGGAATAAAACAAATAAAGCAAAATAAGAAAGAAAAATAAAAGAAAATCTTTTTTTTTTATCTGTAGAAACCTCTCGACGTAGGAAAAACACGATAGTGGAAGGGTGAAGAGTGTAGTCTCGAGGGATAAGGGCATTCGTGATTTTGAAGAAGTGACGTTCACTAAGTCGCGCCTCGAATCCTGAAGAGGATTATGGAGAGAGTGGTTTCGATTTCGGGTTTGTCTCTTCGGAATTATAAACAGCCTCCCCTAAGCAAAGATGGGAATCAAAGTAGAAAAGATATTCTTGTTAACTCCGAGCTGAATCTTATTTGAATGCATTGACTCGAAACTTTGATGGATTGACAATTATAGATCTTTTTAAAGTGGAAGATTTTCTTATATATATATATATTTTTTCTATTTAATATATTAATTTTCTGTTGACATAAACGATAAAGATATTCGAGAATAATGCAATTTAATTTCTGAATCGGAGAATCATATTCAGCAGAGGAGCTTAGTTTTATGGTTAAGCGATATTCAAGAGCTTCTCTTCTGATTAGTTGAATGTGTTTAATGCAATTTTACCTCATTGATGTTAGCAAAATTAGGAGGATTGTTGGCTAAAATATTTAATTTATTCGCGGTATTTCGGATTATTTATTATTGTAACAACGTTGTGTTAAATTTATATGGAAATTTTCTCATTTAAAAAATATATATTATTAATATGTGTTCGGAATTGTTGGAAAATATTTACTTATCTGATTATAGAAATGAATACAATGCCGTATAAACAGATATTTTTCTTAAAATTGCCGTGAAGATAGATTCTTTCGGTTAATCTTTAACTCTTGGCATTTTCATTCTTCATTTTCTTCCTCATAATTTCTGTGAAGCTTCGTGTCTTTTATTGTTTTGAACTATGAGTTTCTGTCGTGCTTTTTCATCGTTGCTCTTTAGTTGTATATCTCTTAGCAATTCGCGTCATAACTCTGAGCTGTATATGGTCTTCTTGAGCCGTCTTCTTCTCATACTTTACTTTTGTTATATTTTCTTTTCCATATTTGTCGTTTATCAGTTTTGTGCCCGCGTAACTTTTGAGCCTGCAGATTTATGTTCTCCTAAGATATAAGCTTATACGTCTTCTACTCTTTCCGAGATATAGTGTATCCTTTTCGGTTTCACAGCTATAGTTTTCTGCCATTTCTGATTTATGTCCTTTATCATTCTATTTCATATATTTTTCCTATTTCTTTGAGCTCTATTTCTTTTGTCATCCCATGCTATATTTCTCTCCTGTTTATGACCTAAACTTTCTACACCTTTCCGAGGTTGTCTGGTTTTTTTTTGGATCATTAATATACTTCCTTCCTCCTTAGGTTAATCTTTAAAAATGGCCACCTTGCCATCCTCAAGTACTGTGACATAAACGTAATTAAACACTCGATACACAAGCACTTTTTTATTCATTTAACATTCTTATCTGCTCTACATAATATATTTATTTATTTTTTCTTCTTCAGGTTAATGTTTTAGAAGAGCAAAAATGTATTATGGAGGAAGAAATTTCTGTAAAAGATATAAATCGATTTTACTTAAATGACTTAAGTTCAACGCTTTTGGAGTGTTTTAAATTCTTCTGGTAATGAACCCGAGTGATTATTAAACATATTAGATAAAAACCAGTCGATTTACTTAATGACTTTTATGTCTAAGGAAAAAAAAAGGAAATTCTTTTTTTCCCTTGTATTTTCTCTCATGCTAAAAGTATCAGAACTTAAATGATTGATATTAACTTTAATGAACATCATAACTCGATACTTACATCAAACCAAGTTACGTTCGATTGGAGTCATTGATTAATGCTCGAGTAGAGTGAGTGGAGGTCAAGGGTCGTGGATTTTACACGTCATGCACCAACAGCTCTTGGTTCCGGAGATGAATGACTGGTTCTCACTCAACAATAGAACGTATTTAATCTACCCTGACGTCAGACTTTGAAAGATGAAAGGAATACGGGGTTCCTTTTTTAACGTGCAAGTTTGAGCGTGCTGTTGTAATAACAATTGGTTGATTTGTTATGTTGGGCAGATGGTCATCGTTTCTGATTATCCATGCTTCGGGTGAATAAAATATCCTGAATAACTTCATACTTATTAACATTTTTTGATATCCGGGATTAAAGTAGAATTGCCTTGTTGCTGATAACATTTTAATGAAAGAACAGATGCGAGGATCAGCTTAACTCCGACTCTTTCCATCAATGCTTACGAAGTACTTATTTTATCACGCAAATTTTCCTAGTTTTTTTTAGCCTTTGTGCCTACATTTCGCTTTTATCTGTTTGTTTAAACTTCTCATCAGCAGTTTCTGCTTATGAGTCATTTACCATTCTTATATTTTGACAGCTTCTGACTCATGTTCTTTTACACTACTTATTAATATTTATGCATTTTCAAAGAACTTCTTCCTTACTTTTCACCAAGTTTAAATAAAATTTGAATTTCATTATCTTTATTACAATCGTTTAAGCATTACATATTTCTAATTAAATCATTAAAATTGCTAATTTTTACTTGCATCGAAACTCTCGATATTTTAAACAATTTTGAGAAAATTCTCATATTAATTATAAACTTGTGCTAAATAAATATATATATATATAATTAAATTAACGAATAAATATTATATTATACATAAGAAAAGTGTGAGAATATAACATTCCATCATCATCCATTTTTATCAGAATGTTGAACAAAAGCTCTTTTCTTGTGTCATTCCACCCATTTATTACTTTGTTCATTCATTTCTGGACTCGGCTTTTTTTTATATATTTTTCTAGGATTTCTTCTTTTGTGTTGAACTAAATTTCTCATTTTCATTTTTATAACTTTCGTCCATCACTTGTCTCATCTTGCAAGTGTCCACCATTGATTTTTCCTATACTGTCCACTTTACTATGCCCATTCGATTAAATACTTATCCTAAATTCTCTTCCTTTATTATTTTTTTTATTCCAGTAATAGTAATAATAAGAATAAAAATTCTACAAATAATACTTTCTGCCTTCAAACTTTTGCATAAAGTAACATTGCCGAAAATCAGCAAAATCCATTTGCAAAATGTAATAGCCAGAAGGATGGGGATTATTTTTTTTCACTTTTATTATTTTTTTACTTATATATTTATTTAAAAAAAACTACTTTTAAACTTAAAACTTAAATGAATTTTCACTTTTCGAGATTCTGATACGTTATTGCCTTTAGCAAAATTAAGTTTCTTTACATATAAATATAGGAAAAAACGGAGAAGAGGGAAGGATAAAAGGAATTGAATGAAGTTGTTTCATCTCTTTTCTCCTATTTCGATTTAAATTTAGAAAGTTATCCCATTAAAAAGAGATATAAATGCATAAAACTCCGTCCTTAATCTGTATTAAAATTCAAAAACTACCAGTGTGTCTGGTTGTATGTCTGCCATCGAATCTAGTACTAAAATAGAATAACATTGAGTGACGGTCGAAAGAGGATCAATGATAGAATTGATTGACTTCGTCTGCCTGTATGTCTGACTGAAAGTCTGCCACGAAAATATTATATTTCCTGTATTATTTTATCGAAAGAATTGTTTTAATCTCAATTAGTTACGGTGATACTGCTAATTTTTATTTAATTGTAACATGTTTGGATTGGCTTAATTCATAACACAGATACAGAAAGAATGGAAAAGTTAAGTGACAAGTAGATAAAAGTTTTTTCTATGAATGAAAAGCTTAATGAACAACACTCCTTTTTTTTACTCAATTGCTAATGACTGTTTGCGAAGAGAGTTGTTAATTTTGTCTCTTTTTTTCGGTCTTGTCCTACTCTTTTTTGTTTTCTTTTTGGATGGTAACCAATCTGTTCAATGTTATTTTGTTCTTGTTTGTTTTTAATTCCTCTTTTTTCCCCTGTTAAAGTTCAGACTGTTGTAGTATTTTCTTTGTAACATATAGTAAACTGTCCAAACGACAGAAGAAATTTAATTTTTCTTTACGTGTTAACATCAATCAAAATTCTTTTCCGTTTAAGAAAATAGTTAAATCTGTCAATGCAAAAACCTTTAGAGAAATGTAAACTTTCCTCTTACTCGCATTTTTAAATAAATTACACAATTTTTATTCCTGTGTTAAAGTAATTATTACTACTATAAAGGAATACGTCTCTCTATACGATAGAGTTAATAAAAATTAAAATAATGAGAGATATTTTTTCAATTTAATATAGATAAAACGAATAAATTCTGTAGTATTTAAGCTTCACGAAAGTAAAGGCTAGACAGAATTAAATCAATATAAAATACACTTAAAGTAATGGTTAATATTAGATGATCTATCAAAAACGATCACTGCATCGAACAGCTATATAACGCAAAGGATGTAGAGTTCCTCTATAGTAACTAAAAATAATCGTCTCTCTAAACCAGATGATACAAACGATTCCTATTATGAAAGGTATTTTTCAAACTATATTCTATTGAAAGAGGCATGAATTCGACGAACCATAACCCACGTAGTTGTGTACAGATATAACAACAATCACCCTGGAGAAAAGGGGGGAAAGGTAAAAAAATAAAATAATAATAATAAATAAATATCTCAGTACAAGTATACTCGTTTAACACCTAAAAATTTATTTAATATTTAAAAATAAAATATTTATATCAATCGAAAAAAAAAACCGCTTGAAAACTGTTATAAATTAGAAGAAATTTCAAATGCTATTAAATAAAACCTTTTGTACGTCAAAGAATATCGAAAAATCCGAGAAAAATTGATTTACATTGTAAAGTAAAGAAGAAAACAAGAATGGAAGAAGGAAAAAGAAGATGGAGCAATAGAAAAATCTGAAAAGAAATTCATTTTGGGATAGATAAGAACACAAGAGATTCTGATTTAATTCAAGCTTTAGAAATAGCAAAGCAAAGATAGTTAAAGTAAAGTTGTTTGTCTTTCTCTATTATTTCCAACCAAATTGGCTTTGTTTTATTAGATAGAAGTTATAAAAGGAATCACGATTTTTCTTCTTTTATTTGTAGCAGTTCAATCTTCTCTCCATTCCAGATCGCAATATTTAATTTCCCAACTGATTTAACTCATCATTAAGAAAAGAATCCGATACTCTTTTTTCCTACCAACTTTTTCATTGTTTTTAAATTTAAAAGGTACTGTATATATATAGAAAAACGATTTAAACCTAACAAGATTGCTCGTGACAATTATTTCTTTGAAAATATATTAATTCAATCATCATTACGTCAATACTGTATTTTTTTTTTTTAAATATTTATTTCTTTAATTTTCTTGTAAATTTTATTACTTTGTAAATTTATTCAATTTTTATATAATTACTACTTTATTTTTATTTTTATTTATTTACAATTTTTTTTTCATATAACTAATTTATTTATTTATTTTTTATGTACGTATAAACAAAGTTCGAATTTATTTTAAAATATTTGCAATTTTTTCAATATTTTTTCCTTGTATTTTCTTGAATTTTATTTGATATTTTTCCGTATATAAGTAAAAATTTTATTATTATTATTATTTGAATAATTTCAACTTATGAAAAATATTATTTATATAAATTTATTCTATATAATACTTTAAATTTTATTTTATACACACTAAAATAATTTTTTTAAAAAATATTTTCAAACATGAAAAATAAAGTTATAAATAAAATTTATTTTAAAAAAATAAATAAATTTACAGTTGTTTGAAACTTTATAAATTCGTTATAATAAATGAAACTATTAAACTCAGATAAGAATTTATATCTAAAAAAACCTCCCTTTTTACTTTATTTTATTAAATTCTTTGATAAGTTTTGCTTATAAAATTGGAAATATAATTAGGAAGAGCGAGATAAATAATTATTTTTTTTTTTAATTTTAATTAAAATAAAGCAATATATATATATATATATATATATATTCTAATTAAGAAGACTTAAAATTTATAAATTTAAACAAAAGAATAATAATAATACATAAGCCTATATATATATAAATTTTTTTAACTTTGTCAGTTAAATATCCCAGGGCATGTCAATTCTAAACAGACATTTATTCTTAAATCAGGCTTTATTTAATGGAAGAATGGATTTCATTATTCTCACCAATAACAAAGTCCTTGCCTCGAGCAATATAACACACAGTTATTTTATTATTATTATTTTTTTAATAAAAAAAAACATCAACAGGAAAAATTATATAATATAAATAATAGAAATTTCATTTATAAAAGTTTAACTCGATCTGAAGAATGTTTTTTTCCCCTCTTTTTCCTTCCTTTAAAATTTAATAAGTAACTTTGTAAGTTTTAAATTTATCAATAAAAAAAATAATAATAATAATATTGTTTGCAAGTAAATAATACGAAAGAATAACATTAATATTAATTTAAATGAATATATATTTTAATTTTTATTTAATTAATTATGTTATTTTTTAAAATGATTGTTATTTTTACGTTTATGTTTTGAGAAAATGAATGTAAATAAATGTATTTTACAGTAATTATTTTTAAAAATTTCGTTTTTCTAACGTTTTAATTAGTTATTATTGATGTTGTTGTTTTAATTAGTTTATTGTTTTTAATTGTTTTAATTGTATTCAAATTATTTTTATTTGTGAATTTATCCATATTTAGATACAGACAATATAGCATCCAAAAAGAGGACACGTCCTCCTTTTTTTGGATACGATAGGATAATGGAAATACAGGAACACGTTCTCTGGAATTCAATCCTGGTATCATGTGCTCATGATATCCACAATGTCCTCCTTTTGGATACCATGTGCTCATAGTATGCATGATATATTCTTTTCAATACCATGTCCAAAAGTAGGACATATTCTTCTTTTGAGTACTATAAAGACGTGACAGTAGGAGGAACATAGCCTCCATTTTGAGTTCAAAAATATCTCCTCCCTCTATTTTATAAAACGTCTAAGAAATTACTGTCAAAATTATCTTTGAAAAATATAATAATTGACCTTCCTGAAATAAAATATTAATTCTTTAAATTATCACTTTTACTTCTTGTTTAATCAAACAAATCTCTAATGTCCATTCATAATTAATGTTCAGAACAATTGTCCTCCTCCATTCACAGTTTTTTTAATCTGTTAATCTTATATTCAGATAATTCTATATAAAAAAAGGTTTATAAACATTCTTTTAATCAATATTCGTTTATAAAATTAATTATCAATAAAAAAACGATATTGAATAAATAATAAAACAGTTAGATAAATAAATTTAAAAGGTAAATACTGTTGAAAATATTGAATCTTATCCTTTATATACAAAAAATTCTGTAAATAAAATAATATTTAAGTATTTTCCTATTTATAAATTGTTATTGTATAACATTAAGGTTTGTCTTAATATTACGTTTTAGCATCTTAAAATGTTTAAAATTTAGAAAAATAATAATTAGTACTCTTAAAACTTCTCGCCTATTTATTATTATTTAATTTTTCCACCTTTTATTTATACTGGATAAATAATATAAAGTTTTAATGATAAAATATGTAGGAAACATAAACAAGTTTTGTATATTTACGGGATATGCTTTCATTAATTAAATTAAATTTTAGATTCTGTTTTGTAGTTTAAAATTAATTCGCTTAAGATTTAATTTAAACTATTAATTAATTTTGATTTATATTTTACCGTGTTTACCAGTTATTTTCCTGTATTTTAAAGAGAATAATACCTCGATTATTAAAAAATTTCTTCACTTTCTTAATGAATTTTTTTTACTGAAAAATATGTAAAAAATTCAGCGTCTTTAAATTAATATATCTTAATTTTTCTTTAAATTTTTAAGGAATGATGGATTTGTATATAATCCCATAATTAAACTCTTCTCATTATATTTGTTACACATGCTGAACTCTATGAGTAGCTAATGTAATGTAGTGACAGTTGTAACATTGGAAGAGAGGAAGGAACAAAGTCCGAAATTAAAACGTGTCAAATTATCAATTACAATAATGATCACATAACGTGTTAGGATCACGAAAATTAAAAATAAAAATCTAATAAAAACTAATATATCATGCCAGGATTCATAATTAGAACAATGACACCATGTCGTATGTAACATGCACATGTGACATGACCTCATACTGGTGATTGCTGAAACAATTTCGGGAATGTGACTAGTAATTTAATCGGTTTAAATTCCTTCATCTTTCTTTGTCAAACCTTTTACACAGGAGGTCGAATAGATTGTATGAGAAGTGTTACCAATTAAATATTAGATAGAATATTCTACTGTATAAATTATTTATTTACTCCAATTCTCTTCTACAAATATTTATTAATAAATATTAATTTTCATATTTTATTTTTAAAAATTATAACATTAATTTAAAAGATGATATATATATTAATGTTTACTTAAAACTTTTAAATTACTATCAATCTCTAATAAAATTTAGTGAATTTTTATTCTCTAAAATTTTCTATTTATCTCTGCCTATTGTTTAGTTTAATTATTTATTTATTTTATTTAGTATATTATATTATTTTTCCACTTCATCAATTCGTTTACTTTTAACATAAAGGTATTTCTACCTCATTGTAATGGCATGAAGAAGAGAAGAAGAAGAAGAAGAAGAAGAGGAAGAAAAATAAAGCTATACTCCTTACTTTCGATAATTCTACTCTCCTATAACAACAAAGAAAGAAAGTTTCTCTTATCTTCTCTTAATCTCTTACTTATATTTTATAATACAGTTCAAATAATCTTGTTATCTTTATTATAAAAGAAATTCTATCCATTCTTCTTTACATGTTTCATATGTAAAAGGTGATTTATCAATCCATAAACATATTTTTCAGCGCTTAAGAATTGTATAGAGATTATTCAACATCCCAACCAATAAATAATATTATAAAAAGAAATAAAAATCGAATTATATTTGATCGGAATGAGGAAGAGCAAACTCGAAGAGAGAGAGAGAGAGAAAGAGAGAGAGAGATGTGCTAACTCATTCTTTTATGACTTAGCATCTCTAAACAAGTTCTAAATTGTACTCTTAGGACTTAAACTATTTAAATACTTTTTAAGTTCAGAAATATGTAGATATGATAATGAAATTTCTTAAAAGCTTCTTATTTTATTAATTAAAAGTACTTTTGATTGGGATGAGGAAGAGCAAACGTAGGAGAGAGAAATGCTTACGCATTGTTTTATGAGTTAGCAACTCTAAAGGAGGTCTGAGAACCTCTTAATTATTTAAAATACGGAAATAAGTAATAAAATTTATTAAAAACTACTTACTCTATTAATTAAAATACATTTAATATAATTACGAATAGAACGTCTTGTAAATGTTTTTAATCATAAAAAAAAAACAAAAACAAAAATGTCGATTTAAAGAGAACAAAGTAACTTCATCAAATATACTTCTACATATGTATATATTTTTAATATTACATTAAGATGCAAATGAACTGGAAGAAAATAATTACAACTTTATAATAATATTCATTTTATAAACTTTGGAAAATTGAATTTATTTTTCTAATTACAATAATTATGCTTTATAATTTAGGTAATTCGAATTTAATCTATGAAATGATTTGAAAATTCGGTTACGATTTAATTTTATAAAATATAAAAGTAAGATTAACAATAAGGCAGAAAGTATGCTTTTTTTCCTGCATATTAAATAATAATAAGGAAAAATTAATGATTAAAATCGTCTGAGTTTTAAATTTATTTAAAATATACAAAAAATTAAAAAAATATTCATTACATAAGAAAATGTAATATATATTTTTTAATATTTTATGTAAATAAAATTCAAAATAATCAGAATAATCAGGAAATTTCGATAATTATAATTATAAATTCCTTTCAGATTTTCTTCTAAAATTTATTTTATAAATTTCTAACGAAATTTGAAAGGAATTTATAATTATAATAACCGAAATTTCCAAATTTTCTGTTTATTTTTCACATAAAAAATTCAATCTTTTTTAAATTTAATGCTTTTTAACAAGAACAGTTACCATTAAACTTTCGAATTTAAAATTAAAACATAACCGAACATTCTCTGATTAAATCATTTTTAAAATTCATTTTTTCCCTCTTAAATATAAAAGCACGACCATATTAAAAATGTTATAATCTCAAGAACGATGTAAAGTAGATAAAAATTGAGACCAGTTATGGAAATATTATGAGGAAGAAACCTTGATTAACTGTATACGAACTTCTGATGTAGACTGAAAATCACGTTATTTCAATTCAAAAAATTTTTCCTGAAAGGAATTAGATAATGACCGGCACGACTCTACTGTTAAAGGAAAAGTATGATTTACAGGGGCAAACCACTACTAATTTGAGGTGGAGAGCATATATTTTAAATTAAATAAATTAAAAATATGATTAAAAATTGCAGCCAGGCATTGTAATCATGTCACAATAAATAATCACTCGTTCGATTTAAAAAATATGTAACTAAATATATACACAATTTATAAGTAAATAAAATTAAAAGATTTAACCTGGAAAATTAATTAAAAAAATAAATTATATTAGTTTTGGAAAGTGTTTTAAAGAATTATAGTCGATAAAAAAAAGTATGTATTTATATATAAAGTTAAAATAAATTCGGAAAAGTTGTTTAAAAAAACTTTACCCTGGAGCAAAATAAGAAAAAAAATATTGGAAGTTTAATTTCTTGCAGTTCACTAGTCAGTCGAGTTGTGATGCCAAACACGTAATCTTTTCCCCACCCAGGAAAGAAAAGTATCAGTGATATTAAGTGAAGATCAGCAGGATGTGTCTGTTAGTTACCATTGACAACCGCGATACCTGACTCATGAACTCAATATCCTTTTTTTTTTAAATTTTTTTTTAGACTTCTTTGTCTTTCTTTGGTAACTCGAAAGAGAAAGTTATATATATATATATATATAATTTTTTTTATATAGAAACAATACGGGATTTACTAAGCTAAAGTGCAGAAAGTTATTGGTAACTTTGGCCGTTTAAGTCCTGTTTGGTCGGGCCATTCGTTGAGAAGGGAAAATCTCCTGGACTAAATGGCTTCTAACACTTCACTGAACACTGTCACAATGCTTTATACGCTTCGTATATGTTACGGTGTAGAAGCTAAGCTTTGATTCTCTCCGACCTGCACTGATGTCAGTCAATTATATCGAGTTGTTATATACTTTTAACCCGAGATTATTGCATTTTTGGATGAATGAAATTGCAAATATTTTATACTTTGTTGAACTAAGCGAAAAAATAGGAAAGTATATAAAGACATTATGTGAGGATACACCATAAAATATTATGATATTTCAAGAAAATGTTATAAATTTCTGAAGATTTCCTCTTCTAAATGGAAGCTAAGCTCTATATTAATAACTGGAAACATAATGATTTGAAATGCTTTAGTGCTTATAATAAATAATAAATGGACTTATTAATAAATAATGGTAGCGCTTACTGACTTATAACCATTTATAAATTAAAACCATGTTACTTTTTAAGCTATTAATTTAATTTAATTGATACGTTTTAAACTTCTTAATTTACTTCCCATTAAAATCTTTAAAAAATAATTAAAACGATGAGTATAAAGAAATATATTTTATTTTTGCTTTTATGACGACATAAATAACAATTTAATTTTATTATTTTATATAATTATCATAATCTGATAGCTCGATTTAATCAACACACGATAAAGTAGTAGCTTAAATAATATAAAAAGAAATTCTCTATTTATAAAATATTTCTTTCGAATTCTCCACTATTTTAGTATAAATTCTATATATTTTTATATAAAATTTATTAAATCAATACTTTAAATATATATTTATTTATTACTTTACACGATATATTTAATAAAAAAAATTTTATATATATTTTATTAAGAATAAACCGAACGATTCGGTTAGATAAAAATCATAAAAATATGCGAAAAGATTTTAATATTACTTTCAAAAATCTGGGCATTAGTAAGAGATGAAAAAGGAGATTTCGATCAGATATCATGTCAACAAATCCATTATTTACGGGTCAAAATAAGACGTGTGGAGCTCTTCTCGTGTCATAGAGTGGACAAGACAGACTCTTTTACTATTAAGATTCGTACTCGACGAATTCACTATCGCTCGGACAGAACCGAATCCATAAGAGATTAAATTATGTATGGATCTAGTTGGTTCGACAAAAGAATGATCACAAACCAATCCTCGAATTTCTTTTGAGAAGAAGGAAACCATTCAGAAATAGAATGGATAGTAAAGTACTTCGATTCTTAGTACTACTTTTCTTTCTTTCAATTCTTCCCTTGCTTTATGTAATCAAAAAATATTTTCGACTTAGTTTTTATTCATAATGGAATCCCTCTCGATTTTTTACCAACTGCAATTTTATTATTGATACAGGGGAGAGAAAAAGAGGATAATAAAATACCACAAACAACTCCATCTTTTATAATATAAATGGACGGTAAAAAACATTTTTATGAATACAAAAATACATATATTTTTTTAAAAATCTTTTATCGAATATATATATATTTCTTTTTATATAGAAAACATTTTAAACAAGCAATTTATTCTAATATTTTTATTTCGTTAATTCTACTGCGGGTTATACGCGATTAATTACAATTATACGTCGAGTAACTGTGGGTGATGCAAAATTAAAATGGGAATGGTTATATATATATATATATATATGATAGTAATATATAATTATGTAAAGGCTCGTAATAAGCACGATAAATGATTACAAATAGAGAAATATTGCTTTAAATTACTCATATATAAGGAATTTTAGTTAGAAGCGTTAATAAATGAACAAAGCAAACTTGATAATTTGATAAGCATTTTGCGTGTTTATTATCAGAAATTTTTTTAATATCAATTAGCAGTAATTATAAATATATTTAAATAAATGCAGTAGAACAAGGTAAAGTCGAAGTACTACAAAAAAATATTGTAAATTTAATTTTTTTAATGGAAAAGTCAAACAAAAAAAATTGAGTATATCGATTTATTGGAAATTTATCCTCTCATATAAAAAAGCTGACTGGATGCGATTTATTTTTTTTCAATTCTTTCGATTATATTACTCAATTTTACTCATCTAAAAACAATTATATTGAAATGTCCTGAATAAAAGAAAAAAAATTTTATAGAAATATAAAAGGAATTTTTATTTAGAAATTTAATTAATTATTCAACAAAATAGTTTAATATATAATAAAATTCTTTAGAATTAAGTGAAGTTAGGAACTAGTTAAATCAGAGAGAATGATAACACTGGAAGAAAAATATCTTTAGTCTAAAGTAAACATAGGAGAATTGACTTTCTCTTTTGAGAAGGGTGAAGGAAGCACGCCATCTGCTGGTCGAAGGCGTAACTTAACTTAGGTAGGAGGGTTTACTTAACGACTGTAATTTAGAGGGGTTCGGTATTATAGATGACAACGGTTTTAATTTATGACTGCTGCATCATATCACTAAATACACTTTAGTATATTCTATGTTTAGACAAGAATAACATAATAGGCCGTTTTGTCTTTTGTTAACTGCCAAAACTTTTCCTAAATTTATATATTTGGTAAATATCGAGGAATTAAAGTATAGGAATTTATTACAAAAGCTACAAAAATTTTTATTTTCTTTATTTTAAAATAAATTTCATTAATAGGGTATAAATGTTGTTAAGTTAGTTACACGAAGGAAGATAATTAATGATTAAATGCGTTACATTTATTATAATTATGGTGATAAATATAAATATATTGTGATAAAAGTTTAATTAAGTGACCAATTTTAGATTGTTCTATTACTCTGAATTAGTACTTAATGTATGAGAATAGAATAAGAAATGTTCCCTTCGATATTATAATTTAATTAATGATTTTAATGCTTAAGATTATCATTTAAGAATAATAAAATGGGATAAATTTTAATATAGAATTCTGTAAAAATTACTTTAGTAATTTGCTTTAATTTAATTTGCTCAATAATTTGAGTAATTTAATTTGTTCAATCGAATATTTACTAAAATTATTCGCTAATTTAAAACAGTAATACAATTTAAACTATATTTTTTTATATTTTAATACTAGAAAATGTTAAAAAAAACCGACGATTTTTTAATATAAATTGTAAATTTTTCATGCTTGAATTAAAAAGATTTAAAAAAATAATATTTAAACGTTACTCTTGCTCAATTATAAACACGTAATAAAATAAAACATTTCTTTCATTTTACGAAAACCCTCCAGGGCCTCATTCTGTTCTCTTCAAAATTATTATATATATATAGAAAGTTCTGTTTTTCAAGTACAAAAACGGCGTGTTTCTTCATGTTTAATCTACTTTTGATCGTTATTTAAAAATTAGGACACCTCTCTTCTGATTCATGTAAAATGTCTTTTTTTTCCTACTTATTCTCTTTTAGAAAAAAGAGTCATTAGTGAAACTAAAGATTTTTTCTTTTTTCTTTTTTTTTTATCAGCATTCAATGACCAAGTACAAACAACTTTACTGCCATTAATGATACAGAACTAAGTAATTTTAGTTATATTCCATAGGAGCGCGTAAAAGAGTACGAAAGTCACTCCTGTGGGTGTAGGAGTAAATTTGGGATGAACTATAATTTACAGCAATCGTATGCACCCTAGGGGACATTTGGCAATTATAATACCACTCAGCTACTCACTACCCTAAAAGCAACTATGGGGTCCATTAGCTGTGGTTGTAATTTGCAGGAAAATGCCATTAAGTGGTTCCTAATACCGAACAATGTGTGCTTTGTGGGTATTAGAGATTTTCAATTGTAATGCTTTAGTAACAATGGGGAAGATGGATTGAATTAGTCATTCGCATTTTACGCTATTCAATTTCCTTCCTTTTGTCAATGGTGTGAAAATTCCACGTTGTTAATTTGTGAAGGAACTAATTATATAATAGAAAAACATAAAATTATAATTTTTTTTAAAGTTTTATCCAGGTAAGCCTTCATTTATGTCGATTTTTTTAAAGTAAGATGCATTTTTACACTATTATATTCAAAACATTATAAATTTAAATTGTTATTAACTTTAACTTGAATAATATTAAATGTGTTTAGTTGGTATTTACTCATTTTTAATCGTTAATAAACGTAATTATTTTGAATCACTTTCGTTCTATGCTATGAATACTAATTTATGAGGTAAAACAACATTTACAGGGGCGAAGCAACAAAAACAAAAACTTCTTAAAATTCTTCACACGAGTATAAATATATTACTTTTTCACACGTAATTAATTATAATTTATACTATTTTTTAAAAAAATTTCGGCAATATAATTTATCTTTTTCACCTTAAATAATATTTTAGAAATTCATTCTTTTAAATGTAATGAGTAGTTTTATCAGATATGAGGTTATGTCAAGAGAGATTAAATTGCATTAAATGATTAAATTTTGCAATATAGAAAAAAAAATAATTGGATTAAATCAACAGAATGTACAAGTTAATTCCATAAATCCTTTTATAATCATTTCACCTCAGTTAAATTACCTATTATCTAATAATGCATCCATAGTAGGAATACTGTTTCCACTTAAATAATTATCACATATATTAATATTATATTAGAATAGATAGCAATATAATTCTATAATAATTAATTCTTATTATAATAGTATTTATAATAATTTATTTCTCTTTATAAGTCAAATAAATATATTAATTTTGAGAAAATAATATTAAAAATTCTCTCATTACAATATATAAGTTTATAAACAATTAACGGTACAGTATTATGATAATTAGAAGGGATAATATACATAATTTTGCATAATTAATCCATTAATGGAAATTAATTATTAATAATGTAAATTGGTATATAATCATGTTGATAATTAAAATGAAAATGAATTTTTAATTAATTTTAGATTTATTATAAAGTAATTTTGCATGAATTAATTAATAATTGATTATCAAATCTCACAGATAAAAGCGGAGGAAAAGAAAAAAAAAAAAAAATAGAATGATGCGGGATAACTGTAATAATCGATAATTATGATATTTAAGAGTCTGGTTTAAATCTAGAAATTATTTTCTACTTTTTTTGGTGACCTTTGAACTAAAAAAGAGTGTCTTCAGAGTTAGTTCAAGATTGTTACAAGAAGTTCTTTTTTTTAACTAGCAACCAGCAGCTGGTAGAATTCACGGATGGAGAAATTGGATCTTTTTTGATCACAGTTAGCGACACTTGCGACCACAGCTGCTACTAAAATCTACTGGATTGAAGACGTCATCTGTCAGCACCAGAAACTTGAAGAGGATGAGGAGGACGAAACGAAAAAAAAGAGTTGAAAGAACCTCGACAACTTGTGATGGAATATTGATAATTATTTGAGATACCAGATACGAAATTCCTTCGCATATTGTAACTTGATTTCTATACGAAAAAGGAAAAAATAATTATAGGAATACTTCTAAATTAACTTGAATATTTATTTTCTAAATTACATTATTATTCTTGAAAATAATTTGCTTGAGTTATTTCGTAATACTTCATAAATTTTAAGTTATACGTCATTAATAATTCATAACATGAATATGAAATTTATATAAATAAAATTTTGTATTTTTCTGGAATCAAAGCAAATTATCAAAACTTTGAAATATTTATATCTGTTTTAAAAATTTAATAATAATAATAATAAATAAATAAATAGTAAATTTTAACAAGTAACAAGCCTTTGAATTATTTTCATTGAATGTGATATGAGGTGAAACAACATTTACAGGGGCAAGTATAATAAAAATAATCGAATCGACAATAAATTTTCTAAATATTTATTGTTTTTAGAATATAGATTACACAAATACCGATACATAAATAATTTAAATAGAAAAAGAAATATAATTTTAAAATCCGAAATTTTCTAACGAGGTAAACGAGTTATATAAATATCAAAACAAGTTAAGAGAAACATAACAATCGCTATTAACATATTCAATAACTATCGTTCTATAACAGAATGTCTTGAAATGTCAAGTAAAAGCAATAATTCAATTATTTGGTTATGCTTAGGGAGTGGAGATGCCATGTCCACTTTGTAGTTTATCGTACAATTCTCAGGTCGATGACTTAACCCGATTAGCTCTTCCTCTGTGTATCCCTGTCAGAAGATAAATGGATTGGATGATAGGAAAGAGTGTCTTGACAGAGTCACTAACAGAGTGTCCACTAGATGTATATTTTATGTCATCCAGTAAGTGACAGTAGAAAGACTCGAAGTTGCTGTACATCATCTCATATTTTCCAATATTATTAACACGAAACCATTAGGAATACCTTTCTCTGATAATAATCTCTAAACGTGTTTACTCACTACACGATCAGAAACTATAATTTTGTTTCTACTTTCTCGACTTAAATGTAACAAATGTCTTTAAAAATTGTGTTATATAAATGTAAGTTTCGACTGATTGTACTGTCCCAGAGATGATAATTCTCGAGACAAATTCTATTTCTTCGTATTTTCTATGACATTTATGTAATTTTCAGAATTTATTATTTACAATAAAAAAGGTATAACAGGTAAATTATTACGATAACTTAATTTTATAGCAATCAAACTTCATCAATTTATCATAATTTTGTTTCTAATTGGCAAATTTTTCATATATTATGACTAAATTTTATAAATAAAAACAAATGTTTATAAAATCATTTACTGCATAAATTATCACAATTCTTAATGTAAAATAAAAATTGTTCAAACTGAAGAATTGTTAAATTAATTTATATAAAAATTTTTATTTTAATTATGCAAATTAAATTAAAATATTTAAAACATTTTATAAAGGTAAACAAAGAGGAAAGATTTCTTTTTATTTTTATCAATTTTATGCGAATGAAACGAGTAAATTTGTAAAATTATCAAAACAATTTTACAAATTATATATATTAAACGAATAAAATAAAATTTTAAACATTTATATTAAGATTTGCATTAAGATAGAGATTTCAATTTAAAGTTTTAAGAATATTTAAAGGATTATTGAAGATTATTTACAATTAAAATATATTCATTTTGTATTAAAAATTCATTATAAGTGTGAAAAGTATCTATAACAAATATTAAGAATTGAATTTATTCCTTTAAAATTTGATGCGATTAATTAAATAATATAACCATGGATAATCATTTGTTTGTGAATGGATACTTTTGTTTATTTAATTTACGAATTAAATTAATTTTATAATATAAAATTTTTCATTTATAACTGTAAAATCTAAGTTATTTTAATTTCGTTCTATAAGAGGAGGAAGAGGAGGAGGAGGAGGAGGAGGAAGAGCAAGAAGAAAAAGGAAGCTTCTGATATAAAAACATAAAAGTTTTATTTAGTTTTCTTTCTGTGGTTCTTTTACCTTTTTTTACAAAGGAAAAAAAAAACGTTCAGAAGTCAAGTGGCTATTTACATGATAATTTTCTTTTGAAGCAAAAACTAGTTTTAAAAACTCAACAGGGAAAAAAGTTACAATATTCGTTCCTGTTGGTTAGTTGCGTGATCAGAATTTTAAGAGGTCCAGAGCCTTAAAAGTGTAAAAGTGTGAAGAAGAAAAGAAAAGGGAGAGAAAGAAAAATAAAAAAAATTGATGTGTTAAGAAATGTTAAATCATTCGAAGTACTTCATTGGTTTGAATGAAATTTAAAAAATATAAATAAAAAAATATCTTATTTTCTAATTTAATTTCTGTAATTTTAAAAATTCAATTCCATTTTTTATGTATATAAAGTAATTAAAATTGACTAGTTAAATACATAAAAGAATTTTTAGAAATTATTTTGAGAAATTTTAAACATTTATCACTAGAATAGTATATAAAATTTAAACATAAAAAATAAAATATTGTACTTTTTAATTGTAATAATGTACATTTTAGTAATTTAAATAATTTTTAAAATAATTAAACTAATGTTTTTCCACTATCTGCTCAATATCTTACTTCTTCTCTTTTTCATTCCCTTGTGTATTGTCCCTTCTGTACCCCATAATTTGCAATAATAACAATTTTTCCAGATATTAACGCTTTATAAATTGAATTATTTGATAAATACGTTTAAAAAAGTTATTTCTTGTATAAATTCATTTATTGGATTTAATAAATAATGGAAAATGAAAATAATAAAAGAAGATAGAAGCGTGTTAAATATTTGAAATCGATTTTAATTATTATATTAAATAATCACTTTCAGCATAATTACAATGAAGAAAAATTCGCATTTTTCGAATAATTACCTTAACCTGCTATTTTTAAACATATATTTAATACAAAAATCAATCACAAATTAAATATAATTAAATGAAATTAACAATTATCGAAAAAATAAATGACTATAAATTGTTTAAAATTATTAATTTCTACGTAAAACAAAATTTATATTATCGATAGATCATCTTCCTTGAAAAATTGAAAAAAATAAAATGTATAATTAGTAAATAAATTAATTAATTAAAGTCTATATTTTACTTATAACTTAATAATTTAAAAATAATTTTGGAAAGATGAATTAAACTATTAATTTCTTCTTTATTTCTTTCTTTTTTTTTTGTTAAGAAATGAAATATTCAATTGTCAAATTTAATTATATAAGTTGGAATTTTCTCAAATTCGAGTAAATAAAGAAAAATCTTTGTATTAAAAATAATTGAAACAGTGAAAAAATCAACAGAAAAAAAGTAATCAGTGAATTTTGAAACCGAAATAATTAGAGTAAAAGATTTCTATTTTAAATCAAAGGTTCGTCGCCGGAGGATTGTTAATTAACTAGGTGGGACTGAATTCATTTGCATATTTATGGTCATGTATTGGTTCCTCTCTTTGTCACCTCTTCAAATTCGTCAGAGAATAAGGGGAGGAAGACATTTATTTTCTTTATTCAAATCTATTAATTTGCCAATTTACATAATTTACTCCGAGTCTCAGTTGGATAGTTTTTATTTGCATATACTAATTGATGGATTAAAAAGTCCAATATTGGGGATGAGTCATGATATTTCCATAAGTAAATCTATGGAACGACTATGTAGACTTGGATGTCATAATGGAAATTTAATGCAATTTTAATGGAAACATTCTCGAGAGAGAGAGAGATTAATTATTTCTTAATATATTCGTCAAAATATTAAGAATTTTTAAAGATAAATTTGTAATTATAATTATGAGTAAAAGATAATTTTAATTAAATAATATTCGAGTTCTTGGACGAATTTCATGGACGAATAATCTGGATAAATAGAAAATATTATCACAATAGTCTTTCAACGGTGTGAGGAGGAAGAGGAAGAGTAATTTTATTAACGTGTTTTCTGTAAAGAGAAAATATTCGATTTTTTCTATTAAAAAAAAAAGATTTTAAAATATAAACGCCTTTTATTAAAATTGAAAAATGATGCAAAATATTATTTATTTTTAAACGCATTGGTTAGCTTTTTAATATTTTAGCAATAAAGAAAGTTGAGTAGTTTTGCAATATATTTTTGCTATAGAAAAACAGTAGCAATTGGAAATATTACTTGCACAAAAAATATAAGTAGTAGGAAAAAAAATACGGACGGAGGAGGGGGAGGGAAAAATAACACTTCAAAGTGTGATATTTGGAAAAACTTTTCTACCATTGGTAATAAATCAGTTAAAAGAGATTTCAAATCCTTGACTGTCATGCACTCTTGTGGCAGAACAAGGAAACTAGCTTACTCTATTTCTTACAACAGCAGACGGAAAGCCTTCTGTTGTAAGCCATTAATGCGAATACAAAGCCGCATCAACTTTTCACTTGAAAGAAAATAGCGGAAATCTTTTTATAATAATAATTTACAAGATATTTTTTTTACTAAGGTGATAAAAGTTTCATTAAAGTCGCGCTTATAATTTATAATTTTAATCTTCGAAACTTTAATATTTTAAAAAGTGCGCCTGTAAAGCTGTCTTCTCTGCTTAGGCGGGGAAAGACCATTTGGCGAATAGAAATGTTCTTGTTACATTATTAACTATTTAAAATAATAATAAATACGTGAAGTTTTTTAGTTACTCTCTCGAATAATCTTTTTAGAATGTAATATTTTACTATAAATTTATAACCTATCCACAATTTCGGTAGGAAAACTGGGAAGAAAGAAATGATTCCGATCTGTCGCATTTAGCAACTCGACAGTCAATTTTCCTGAGGCAACAAGCAAGGTAATAGCAATCTATTTGAGATGGCGATAAGTTTGAGTCATTTACCACTTTTGTATCTTCTATTTTCAGCTTGAGGCTGGCTGAGATGGACTTTAAACGACCGAAAAATACCCGCAAGCAGCAAAAGATATAACAAAACAATAGGAAATTAAATACATATAAAATTTAATTTTTCATCGTTAATATAAACTATATAATTTATTAATATTAATTAGATTTTGTTGGCTATTATTTCTTTTAAATTAAGCTTAAAATAAGACAAAAATCTCGTTAAATTTTTGTCTTTTTTTCTAATTAGGAAAATAGAATTTTAACTTACCGTATGCTTTCTAAATACGAAAAAAAAATTATCTTAATATTTTAATATTAAGTATATTACACGTAATTAGCAATGAATAATCGTTATTATTACCTAAATTTAAAAGTATGAAAGTAATTTAATGTATTTTTTTTTCATTTAAAATTAAATTTAATTAAACAAGTAAAATAAATATATAATAACTCTCAGATGTATACATATATTTATTTCAAATCTGGAGTAAAAATAAGAGAATAAATACATGTCTACAATACAGAAAAATAAAAGAAAAAAATCTGGAAAAATAAACTTTATACGAAATAAAATTAGAAAAAAATTCTGTCTCACTAGTGGATTATTTTAGTTTCCCAAAAAACAATATTATAGATATGCCTGGAAGCAATACATGCTGAATCCAAAATCAAGTCTGGAAGTGCTGACATCTCCACAGAGATCTTGGTTTATGTCATAGCAAAGACAACATCTTCGAGTGACATCTAACACAACATCCTATGCATTTGAATTGAAGTTGTTTTTTTTTGTGATTTGTTTAGTGGACTACATCGTTTCCAAAATATTACGTTCACGAAAATAAATAAAGAATAAAAATTTTTATACGTAATAAAATAGAATTTTAATTATATTTAAATATGGAAATCATTTCTTTATTATTTTAAAACACACGTTAATTAGTTTCCATAAATTAATTCGTTTTAAAATTATTATTATTATAGTTGATTACTTGATTTAAGTATGTTAACTAGAAGAATCGTTAAGAAATTTTCTAGATGTGAGTTTCATTTTAAGAAATTCTCGAGAGATTTTATGTTGAGAAATGCTTTATAGTTACCTACTTAGAAAATGCCTTATATTAGCTAGATATACATTATTGTAATCTTTTTATTTCCTAAAGTGCATCAACTGTTTATCCTGTTGGAAACATCGCCCTTTAACTACATCTCATTATCTCTTTAATGCCGTTTACTCGATATTGGATCGGTCATTTTCAACCTTTTTATAATTTTTTTTTTCCCCAGGAAAAAATCTTTTATATTCATTTTGTCTTCGTCAGTTGTCTATTCACATTCAAATTTCCTCGAAAGCTAAGAGCTAGATTTAAAATATATTATTTTCGTTGTCTGTCCGTGTGTCTGTTTGTATAATCTCGAAAAATTACATGTATTAATGAGTGGAAAGTCAGAAATGTTATCTCATATTACCTAATCTTCATAAATAAGTAAAATTTGAGGAAATTAGTTTCTTAACATTGATTTTTTTAAATTCTTTTTCAATATATATTTACTTAAATTTAATTTATTTTTTACATGGTAAATACTTATCTATATTACAAATATTCAATGTTATCTTTAACTTTATAACATTATTAAAATTTTATTTGATTATATAAAATTTATATGGAAACTTTTATAATAAAATATGCATTATTTATCTAGCAAATAATTTAACATTCTAAAATAATATATTATTTAAAATATTAATAATAAGTATTTTTTATTGTTTCCTTTTATAAACGTTCTTTTAAGAAGGATAAATGAAAAATTTCGAAGAAATTTTAATTTATTTCAATTTATTCTAAATTAAATTTAAAAAATAAATTAAAAATATTCCATTTAATTTTATAAAATTATTTATTTATTTTTTTTTATACAGAGAAACTAGAATAAATATAATTTATCTTTTACTCTGTTTCGAATTCTACCATATTGTTTAACGTTATAATAAACTTAATTAACATTTCAATGAGTTAATTATTAAAAATTAAATTAAATTGTATTGATATAAATAATATTTTAACATAGCAAATCCAATGCTTATATTGATTATCATCATCGGGATTTAATAATTGTGAAGCATCAGTTGAAATTCCTGATGTCATATTGTTCATCTGCGAACATATTCAAAATGATTGACCACGATTGTTCCAACATTAAACATCTATGTTGGCATTTATGTCATAAACGTGTTGACAGGAACGTCATAGACTTTATACCATCCTCAGTCAAACTAATTGAATATTGGAATAGAGTAGAAACATCTGCATTATCCCACATTATCATATATTCAATCTCATTCGGATTTGCATCTCATCGAATTTTATATTTTCCAAGTTTTTAAGAAAGAAAAGAAAAAAAAACCAGAAAAAAAAATGCTGAACTGATTCAATTTTTCTCCAACTTTTCGATAATTCAGTTTTTAAAATTGACCCTTAAAAGTAGATTTTAAAATCGAATTTTCCCCCCATTTTTATCGAGTTAAAATAAAATATGGTATGCAAAATTTAATGCGAGATTTTATTATCATACTTTCAAAAATCTTCTCCTTTTTTTGTGTTTTTCTTTTTTGTTTCGTACAAAAGACAGATTTCTCCTAAGATAAGATTAAACTTCTTAATAAACTTATGAAAGTATCTTATCAAAAGATTACATTTGATATTAAATAACTTTATTTTTAAATAGGATAAATAGTTTGAAAAATTAGCAGAAAATAACTCGAGAAGAATATTTAATATAATCTTATAAAATAATTTTCCTGTAAAATTTATCTTCTATTTTTACAATAATCCTAACTTATCCTTACATAGTTAAGATTAATTTATTTATAAGATAAATTCCTCTTAAACGTTATTCAATACTTAATAAATAAACTTTCTTATTATTATTATTTTATGTAGAAAATTAATGACTTAATTTTAATTAAAACAATTAAAATTTTATATCATTTCTTTAACAAATGATTTTTTAACTAACATTAAAATAAATGAATGATTTTTCGTCGTAAAAAATTTACAAGTTTTTTTTTCTTTAATTTAATGAAAAGTAAAATGCATTATTGTAATTGAGAAGTTAAATGTACAGTACATTGTTCATTAACGATACATTATCCTCTTAATTGGAACTTTCTATTTTTTTTTCCTTCGTCTTCTTTTTCTTCTATATTTTACATATTCTACAGTTTTCTGATAATTTAATAAAATAATAGAAGAAATTATTATTTTATTAATTTCACATAAACAATCCCAACTTAATATAAACATTACATTATATCGCAGATATATATTTACTTTAAAGCTTAATTCTAGACTTTAATATAATTAATGCAAATTCGTAATTAATTTTAATCTAACTTAACTATAGATAATTATTTAACAATGTTAGAAGGTATTCTATGAGTATAGCATTATGTTTAGTGCATTAACTGCAAAAATATGTATTATTCTATCGATTTTTCTTTATAGAAACTTTTCAAATTTATTTTCCTTTAAAATAAATAAATTTTTTCATAGCAATATTTTTTTTTTTTGTTTTTTTGCAAGTATTAAAAGTAATAAAGTCAACTTTTTCTCCCATATTTTAAAGTACTGTGTGATATTTTTTAAAAAATATTAAATTTAATTAATTTATTTAAAAATATTATAAAATAAAAACAAATTAATTTAAGTTGCTCTTCAACATTTCCTTACAGAAATTTATAAAATCATTCCTTTAATTACATTAAGAATTTCTTTTTATTTTTTTGAAAATAATTTTTAAAACTTCTTAATTTAATTTGGAAGAAAAATCGTGTCGTGATTTTTCATTTTTCTATTTGATTTTTAGAAATATCCCTAATTAAATTATTATTATTGCTTTTAAAAGAATTTTTCGATAATAAATTGTTTGAGAAGTAATTTGGATAACCACTTTAAACGTATCACAGGAGATAAAAGTATTAATAAATGATGCTTTCTAGTGAAATTGGTATGACACATAAAAACATCCCTTTAGTTATTATTTGAAAGTTGAAAGATATTCTCTGAATAATTTCCAGATTATAAACACTTACTCAAGATTAATACTTGTGTGACACCTCCAAGTAATTCATTTTTATACGCAACACAATAAAATTTCAAATGCTTTTTTCTCAAACTATTTATCTGTCTTGAAAGCTAATTTACTATTTTATACTTACAAATTTCTTTTTAAAATAATGTATTTAAATTAAAATATTAATTAACGTTACAGTAAAAATGTATAAATTTAATTTGTTTATAACGTGTTTTATCCTATAAGTAAATAAACTTTTAATATATTTTTTTAATTTTTATAAATTTTTAATTTAAAAATAATTACCTTATTCGTAATTTTATTTAATATTTAATGCTTAGAGTTAATTAAAAATGTTTTGTTTTAATTAATTATTATAGATATACACTCGGTAAACAAGACGTTTGGAATAAGCTAATGTGTTTTTTCCTTTTCTGTTTTTTATTCGTCGTTTCTATGTTGACAAGCAACACTCCCAATGTATTCTTTGCTCTAGTAAAGGCATCAATTGTTGTAAAGAAAAGCTGTACGTTGGAAAGAAATCTCCCAAACATACATATCAGTAACCAAAAGGCAAGTAAACATATCCTAATATATTATAAAGGCAGAATAAAAATAAATAAAACCACTCAACAGCTAGATTTTACGAGAAAAAACTTAAGAAAATCAACATCAAAACACGGCTTTCACTTTGTTTGAGTGTTAATATTATTTTTGCCTAATATAATAAATGTTTTTTTTAAATAAATAAAAAGTTTGTAAAGAAATTTACAGAGTTTTATTATAATTTAAAACTTTTAACTCACTAAATTAATGTGATTTATATAAAGAAGAAACTTTTAAGAGGAAACAAAAACTGCATCTCATAATAGAAAAATAAAGCTATTAAATTAATTGAAAAAGCAAATTGATACGTAGAATTAAAGCAACACCTATCTTTATGCGTCTACAAGCTACTCGCAATCACTCCAGCTTATCGTACCTTCCCTTGCTTATTCTAGGAAGTAGCACTACTAAAATTCAGCATGGAGAATGAAGATAAGGCACAGACACCCACACTAGATGGTTTAACTGATAACTGAATAAATCTTCTCATGATTAAATTACTATTCGCTCAGATGGTCACGGTTTTAGAACTCTAACAATAATAGAACTTCAGAAATAAAATGTTGTGATGGAATTTTCTTCTTTCTCAACTTTCTATCGATTTACTTGATTATGCAATAAGGAAAAAAAGCACTTAATGATGAAAGTGGATTCGCTTCTTTTACAGGATAATCAGGTTGAGGAGCGAGATTTTTTCTTTCTTAAAACAACTATTGTATGTAATTAAAACCACAAAAGTCAGTAATCGGTTGAATGTGATAAATTTAGTTTATAGAAAAGAATTTTTTTTCTTCTTCGTCTTCTTCTTCTTCTCTTCTTCTCCATTTCTGTATTTAAATTTAATGTAAATCGATGAGTGTGAATTTAAAGTGTGAAGAGACTGGAAAATATGCTTAACCATCGTTAAACTTTCGCGTTATTTGCACATTTGGTTAGATTATTCGATGCGAAAAAAATACCTTTAGAGCTCTTACACAATTTTGTATAAATAACAATCTGTATTACTCGGGTTCTGGAGTGTTAAATATGAATAATATATAAAAATAGATTCTATCTTTTCTTGCAATCAATAATCAATCATTAAAAGTTTATAAAAAACAATTCTAATTAAAGAAAACCAAATTTAAAGAAAAGAAAATATATACGTGCAATTTATCTCATTATTCCATATTTTATGGATATATTTATCTATATCGTTACTATAGATAAAAATATTCATATAATATAAATTACTGTATTATTATGCGATATCACACTATTGTTAGCATAGCATTACACATATTTATAATGTATATTATTATAATTAATAATAATAAACATTAAACATGCAAATATAATGCTAAAACACTGTAAAGTAAATTTTCAATCATAATTTTTTCTATCAAATCTTATTATTCAAATTTCATATTAAAAATTTTTGATATATCCTGACAATATATATATATAATTTTTTTTCAACTTCCTTCTTTTGCATTTTCTATTATCGGTTTTTTCCCTCTTCATTTATTTTGAGGAATTCATAAATATTCACAATTTTCCAACGTCCATTTTGATTCAATGCACGTCAAAAATAAATCAAAAATACCACTTTAAGTCTTTTATAATATTTCAGTTTTCATCATGCATATGCGTGATCAATATAGGCGTGCAAAATTTATAATTTTGCACGCCTATATTGATCACGCAAAAGTACAGAAAAATGATCGATGATCAGTCAAAACAAAATAGCACTTGTACAGTTTGTCAGCTTGAATTGTGGTAATTTCAATTCTCTAACCGATCGTAACGACCTATTTTTAGTACATTTTTAAAAGGATTTTTAGTTTAAAAAATTATTTTCTTTTTTTTATTAGATAAAGTATATTTTTATTCGAGTCGAGTAGAATCCTAGTTACGTTAAAGTATTTAGATAATTTTTATGAGATACGCATACACGAGAAGATTTAATAAGATGTACTGTACAGTACATCATGTGATTAACTAACCAAAGCTGCATTTTTATCCCGAAGATAAATGAAAATTGCATGGAAAAAAAACGGGATGAAACATTGTTATAAAACAATAAAATAAATAAAAAAAAAGGCTATAGATAAGATATTATCAAAGTATCAAGATAAAATTTTCCCTTTCACCGGTTAAACAAGAGATTATAACAAAAATTTAGACAATAAATAAAATCAAATAGAATTTTAATGAAGTCCGAAACGTTAAAAAAAGAAAAAAACAACATTAAATAAACGAGCAATTTTCAAATTTAACTCAGGGCTAAATGTCGAGTTTTATAAATGGCTAAACGGCGTGGAAGTTCAATTCAGTACGTACGCGATTCTGGGTTTTATCTGTTACCATGACAACAGCATCCAAACGGAGGAAGGTGTGAATGGAAATGGCAAAGCTTGCAGATGTCTCTCTCTGCTAGGAGAATTTTAATCGTTCTCTTTCAAAAGCTAACACAGTCAGAAATGTTTAATGTATCTCTGAACTTTCCGTTTTCTTTCTTTTCTTTTCCTTTCCTTTCTTCTCGCCATTTTTTAAAACTCGTTTCTTAATTTAAACAGGCGAAATTAATGAGGTTTGTCTTAAATTTCTATTAATATTGTTTTTTTTTCTTATATTATTAAAATCCATTTAAAACTTTACATTTTAAAGATTAAATTATTTAATGATTTATTTAGTAAATATATGATATATCAAACAACATATTTACCAATGTTTTTATTAATTATTTACAAATTTACTTAAATATCTTGCTATTATCATAAAATCTTATTTATATTTTTTATTTCATTCCGAGAAAGTTATCCTTACTAATTATAATTAACATTAATAATAGAAGAAATAAGGCAAGTAGTTATTTTAATATTAAGTTTAAGAATAGAAGATAAACAAGATCAGAATATTTTTAGTATGAATAAATATATAAAATATTCTCAATTTTTGAAAAACCCTAGAACCCATAAAGTAAAAAATGGCAAAGAAAGTTAATACTAGAATATAAGAACCTCGGAAGATGGGAATCTGACCCTATAAGAGGAGAAAAAAGAAGCATGGAATATAGAAAAATGTGGCAGTTTCTGAGGATGGAAATTCGGTCACATAGGAGAAAGTATGTCAAGAGAGAATATGTAAGTGTATGGTAGTTTTTGGGGATGGAAACTATCCTCATAAGAGACGACATGTAAAGAGGGAATTTTCATGTAAGAGCGTATCAAACATCTCCATATCTAAGTACGAAGTGGCTTTTATCTGTAAGAGAAGCTATTCTTACTAAAAGATATCCATAAGAACACTTAAGAGAAAGCATAACATGATAACCAAGAATAGATTTTACATTAAAAATGATTTTATATATTTTAACCGCTTTAAATTACTTAATAAATCATTACAATGGTAAAATCAAGCTGTACATTTTATTAACGAACCATTAAGTTATAATTATACAAATTAAAAATTATTTTAATAGTTGTTAATTAGTAATCTACTCTAAGTCATCAGAAGAAAGTTTTAGAATAGTTTCCATATACTTAACCACACCATTACTTTAATGAAATGATTCAATGAGTGGAGAACATGATGTCATCCATTCTATTATTGAATTTAATTCATTAATTGATAAACTTAATTTAGATAGCGATATAAGTAGTCAAAGTAGCACTGTTATAAAAATTATAAAATTAAATAAGTGAGAGGAAGGGAAAAAATGGTGCGTCATATTTATTTTAAGAATAATCCCAACAGTAGGGTGAACACAGAAGGAAGAGGGAATGGAAGTATATTCTATTCGAAACATCCACCCATGTTGATGCTATTATAGAGCACGGAGAGTAAATATTCCTTAGCATGACGTCACCTGCAAGATGCAAATTACGTTTGGGAGAGAGTTTATGATGCGGTAAAGTCCTAATTCGATTAAGGTTAGCTTTGTTTTCCGCCAATGTGAATTCCAACGCATTTTGTCCATAATTTTACTCGTTCTTCCTTCCCTCTCTGGTTATGTTATGGTCGTGACTCAACCTTTCTCGTTCGGAGCATTCAGCTTAAAAATTTCAATGCGTGACTAAGATCTTTAAAGATATTTGTAAAGAAAAGGGGGAGGGGGTTACTACCATTCTTTTCCTCTACCTTATGACTAACGAGTTTTTTGGTATCTGTAGTATGGAAGAAGGAAAAGAAGGAGGGAAAAAATAAATCAATTAAACGAACAGAACAATTCTCTAGAGTATATATTGACAAGATAGAGTGTGGATTATTATTATTATTATTATTATTATTTGTCTTGTTTTCTACTATGCTCTTTATCCGAAATAATTGATTTTGATTCAAACCAGAAGTTGCTCCCTCAAAAAATAATAATAATAAAATACTTTCCTATAAATTTATAGGCGTTTTAGTTTAATTGTAAATATCCTTGAAGATAAAAAGGATATCTGACACGAAAAAAAAAAAAAAACGAAATTTGCCAGTTGTTAAAGTCATTTTTCATGAAGATAAATGCGCTCAAAACCGCAACTTTGTTTAATTAAATAATAAAAATAATTATAATAAATCTATTTAAAACAAGAAAAAAAAACGACGAAAGTAAAATTTATTTTAATTACTTTTTTTAATCTGTTATAAATTATAAAATATGTTATTAATATGATTTTATGTACTTGTAAATTAGAAAAATTTAATTTAGTTAAATTTTTATAATTTAAATAAATTATTTTCTTGTTAGAAACAAATTAAATTTTTGAACAGAGAAACACGAAAAAGATTTTTATTTTTAGACCTTCTAAGCATTACGTGAACTGTTCGAAAATAAATGAACTAATAAAAATTCCATTAAAAATTGTAGTGTTTCTGATTGGCCAGTTTGAAATGAAACTGATCGATAATATCTGATAAGAACTTATCGCGGATTGGTCAATAAAGATGGGATTAGTCAATAGAATGACTTTCATTGTTGAGTTTGAAATTAAACTAACCAATAAATCAATCAGTTGCAATAGTCGTCTCTCATTGGTAGATATTCATTTAAATCCGCCAATTAAAAACAAGTTGAAGTATCGTATTCGTTAAATGAAATTTTAAATAAACAAATAGAGAAATTAATTATTTATTTAAAAGTTTTTTTTTATTATTATTTTACATTAAAAAATATATTTAGTTATTAAATATTAATTTATTTTAAGTAAACGAGTGTTTTCTGCGCTATAACAAAATTCATCTTTATTATCTAAGTAATTACTCGTGCAGATAATTTATTAACTATGTTATTTTCCGTTCTGCTAAATATTTAATTATTAATAAAATTATTTAAGTTAAAAAGTGAAATAAATGCTTAATTTTATCGTTTTAAAACTTTAAATATATAACCCAGTTTATGTTTAATATCTCTATTTATAGTATAAAGTTTAATTAGTTTATCTATAATTTAAAACGACAGAATATAAAATTTGTTCGTAAATTTTCTTGATAGAAACTTTAGAAAAATAAATACAATTTTTATATATATATATATTCTCTTTATAAAGAATTTAAGCAAATAAAAGGAAGAAAAAAAATATTAGAACGAATGTTTAAAAATTAAATTTAAAATTTTTTTGTGGTTTATTATTTATTTATTATTTTGTTTTCTGTATAATTTGTGGGAATTTATAACTTTTACATCAAATTAAAATCAAATTTAAAAGAAAACTTTTCTATTTTCATTTTAATTCAATATAAAAATAAAATTAAAAAACAATTTTTTCCTACATAAATTACTTTACGTTTTCCGTTTAATTTTTTAAAAATTTTAATTAATTAATATCAAAAATTGTATTATAAACGTTTAAAATTGTGGCGAAACTCACTTCATATAATCTTTTCTCCTTTATTAACATGGAATAAGTAAAAATTCGAATATAAATTTTGGTTTTTCCTTCGTGCTGAGATTGAATACATTCGTTCTAATTCCGTTTTAACTTGTAAAATATGAAGGAAAAAAAAATCTGTCTAAAATTTGAGCATTTTTAATATAAACAGACGAGCATCTGTACATCAAAAACGTTTAACTTGTGTTAGTCGAGTGCTGCTGACTCGCCCAACAACACCGAGATCGATAAGAAGCGAACGTTGTAACTGAACGTGAGTGAATCAGCACAAGTAAACAACACTTCTAGTCTCAGAACACGTCATCTGCACATGTGACTCTGCTGGGTCATGTGACTCGAACGGTGACAGATGCGATTGTGAAGAAGGTATACTAATTACAATGCTTTAGAATTTCATATCCCTGCGTATCGTATTAAGCACGTTATGGCATTTACAAGTTTATTTATTTTACAGAAGCGTTCTTACAGTTATAAATATTTTTATTTATAAAATATTAAATAAACTGCAAAAGACTTTCTGCATAGGGATACTGTATACAGGTATATACGTACTGTACAGTACACTAATCTATTTTGTTTTTTATTTTTAAAAAAATTACATGTAAAAAAAGAAAACCTATTTAAAAATATATAATTGCGTGTTTTAGACGTATGAAAAATACATTTTTATACATTTAATTAACCTATATTTTATTTAATATGTCAAGTATAATTTATGTACAGTACAGTACAATACATAAATACATAAATATTGAATTATCTATATTTGCTTTTTTGTAATATTTTTATGTTATATTTTATTAATTTTTTTAATAATGAAATGCATTAAAATACTTTATTACCCTTTATATTATTTTAATTATAATAACGCTAATTAATTTAATTTTTTATATATACAAAAAATGTTTATTATTTTCTTAAAATAATTTTTATTTATTATTACAGTTTATATTCAATATATTTTTATAGGATAATGTAATATATAATAGATACTGTAAATGAATTAAAAGTTCAATTTCACTTTTAATTAAGTTTGAGAAAAATTTTAATTGGGTTTACTAACTAATGTAAATTTCAAACAAATTAAATTTCAGTTTCATAAATTTTTCGGATAATTAAAGATCACTTTCATTTTAATGTCACTTATAAACCAATTAAATTTCTTAAATAATTTGATGATAATTTTATAAATTAAAACAGTTTATATTTTTATATTTTAAAACGGATCAAATTAACTTTTATTGTAAAAAAAAAATATAATCTTATTTAATTTATTTGAGAAAATTAAATGTATAGTTTTATAATACTAAATTTAAAATATGAAAACATTTATAAAATAAATTTGACACAGTTTAAATTAAAAATATATATATATATATAAATCTTAAACCAAAAAGAAATTCTATTAAAAAGAAATTCTATTAAATTCTATTAAAAAGAAATTAAACCAAATATTCTTTAAGAATATTTGGTTTAATTTCTTTTTAATATAAAATAAATATTTATTTAACAGGTTTTCGTGCAGATATATTCATCTTTCGAATATAAAATTTAAAAAAAATAAAATAAAATATTTATTTTTAAAAATTTATGTGACAATTTTCTAACATTTTTATGCTATTAATCAAAACGAAAGTGTCAAATTATCACTTAATATTTATTGTAGAGAAATTATAGGGTAGTTTTTCTAACATCCTATAATTTTATTATTAAATTATCATTATTGTTATATTTTTTAAAAAAGAATTAACTGCCTAAAAAAGGAAGTAAACGTTGCTATAGCAATAACAATCATTATAATATTAATATTAAACAGGATTATCATCATTATTTATATGTTTACTTTATCCTTTTTTTTTCCTCTTCTTTTTCCACTTCTTAAAACATTATTTTTACTTAAAATGCTCGTGTATTTTTATTATTATTTATTTATTTATTTTATTTTATTTTTTTTTAGAAAAATCATTTAACGGTTTGTAGTATCAGAATAGATGCTTATCACGCATGGAAGATTGCTTTAACGAGACAATATTTGAGGATGGAAAGACTTGAAAAGGAGCTTAATCATCGACTGCAAATTGGATGAGAAAATTCTTCTTTATTTTCAGATTTCTTCTTATTATTAGTAATTTTATATAGAGAAAGTTCGATAAATAAGCAGCGTGCCGAACTATCCTTCGTGTTACGCAGTAGTTGTAGATGCTTGATGATGATTGTTCAGACGTAGAAAATGATAAGTAAAAGATGATATTATATTGAAATGGTATAATAAAAGAAAAGATGATGGGACAATAAATTAATCTGGTAATGTAAAGATGATAACTCATGAAAAAGAACATCAAGATGATAACACATCGGAAGGATGTAAGATGCGAAAGCTGATGAGATAGAAACAAAAAAAAAGATGTGGTAATGCTTTTTATGAAGTGATATATCAACGAGCATGAAATGATAATATAGAAAAATGATTTATTAGTAAATTAATAATGATAAAATAATTTATAAGTCTATAGGCCTACTTTATTCAATATTCACTGTAACTTATATCATTTAATGATTGTAAACTTAATGGTAAAATTAAAAGTTGATGAAATTATATAAAATTTTAAATTATATAATATGAATAATATCGTTTCAGTAAATTATAAAATTATCATCATTTGTTTCTTCTAAGATAATTATAAAGACGATAAATTTGCGAATAAATTTTCCATGAGTTTAATGATGATTATATTATTAGGAATTCAAGTAATGTTTGGAAATTATTAATAATTACTTTATTATAATGAAACTTTAATGATAATTATGCAATATAGCTAGATTATTGATTCGATTCGATAATAACGGCATTGTATTCTTTACGTTATCCTAAAGGATTTTAATTATAATTAACCGGTTTGAATGATAATAATAATAATAATAATAATAATAATGTTTATAAGGTTGATTTATCGATCCATATCATTAATAATGCTTCTATAATTAGCAATTATATTCACTCGATCTGATGAGCAGGATAATTAAAAAATAAAAAAAGTATGTTTAAGTTAATAAACAACGATTAAATTACTGTAAAAAAAGTCTTTATGTAGAGATGAGACAATATAAAACAGGAAAATTGTTACGTAGTTGGGGTGGGAGGAGGACGACGCGTCGCGAACTTTGACCCGACAGGAAAAGGTCTAAATATTTCACCTCTGACACGACCGATTTCCATTCATTGGCCTCTCAGTCACTTCCGGTCGGAAGTAGCACGGTCTGCGTGCATCAATAACTTCCTGTGACGTCATTTGGGATAGGCGATATTGGATGGATATGCCATCATTCATTCGTTGTTTGGACAGAACGCGTAGGATGCATCTGCCAAGAGATTGGACACAGGTGATACACAAATATTGGCCCACGCTCTCGAACCAAAGTAAACACAAATAATAATGCAGAATCAAGCAAGCATTTTAACGTTTTTAACATCGAAAATGTACAATTTGTCTCCATATTATTATTATTATTATTATTTTTTAAAACGATAAATTTATAAACATTTTTAATGGTTTAAATTCTCTAAAATATCATTTCAGTCTCCCCTTTTAAAGTGTATATAATATTCGTTATTCTATGAAAATCGTGAATATTTAAAGCATGTTTTATAGCTTCTATAAGTAAAAGCAGTACGTACAGGTGTACAGTACATGTATCGACATTAATAATCTAATAATTTTCCACTTAAAAACGTGCTAACTGTTTTGCATAAATTAATAATTTACATAATTTTGTTTACAATATTTTAAATTATTTTATGGCTTTTTGCTACTTTTATTAACACGCAAAACTTGGAAAACATCATATGAATTAACGAAATTAAAAAAAAAAAAAAAAAATTCTTAATTGCGTACAGTATATCTCAATGATTCACTATATAGGGCGTAAAATTAATGTTAAAATTTCTGATTTTTAAACAGATTTTGATACAAAAGTAATGAAATAAAGCTTAGGTTTAAGGCAGTGCATTTATAATTGTAAACGGGCGTGTGCCTTTATAATTATAAGCAACTTAAAAGTATCATTACAAATAAAAATCTAGGGAAAATTTAGATGTCAAAAATTTGTCAGATTTTGAGTGAAGAGACTTGTTGATTTTCAAAAGGATCTAATATCAAAAAGATTGAAGTTTGTATCAATAGTATTTTTGTGTTTAGTCTGCATCGCGACTCGGGACATCCAATTTACAAAGGTCCCAACGCATCCATATATTTTTAAATTTTTATCGATTTTGTTTCCTTTAAAGGCATTCGCATCAAAATTTCATCATAAATTTTTTATAATACAACACTTCTGAATAATTTTTAATAATTTAAACTTTAAATTCCTATTACGCAAGTCGATAAACTATTTAAGTTTCTGCCTCTTTTTTTTTTCTTTTTAAATTGAGATCGAGTAAAATTATAATTAAAAGATTTTAATTACATTTAATTATAATTTAGAATTATATAAATTTAAAGAAAATTTTTATAAATTGTGTAAAATAATAGTAAAATTGGAATAATTCTCTATCGTTTGCACATCAAGTTACAAGAGTAAGAAGAGAACGGCAAGAGGTTGAAGGGAAGAAAAAGAAAATAAACTTTCCGAACTAAGCTCATAATTAACATCTGACTCTTAGCTAAAACAAATTAAACTCGTTATCAATCATTTCTTTTAATAAATGTAAAATAACCATATTTATTTATCATCAATCTGAAACTGTAGCAGAAACTTTACTAATGTTTAACCGATATCAGCCAACAAGGTCAGCTTGCATTCTGCTACACGAACAATGTCCACAGACAGAAGAAAGAACCTAGATGATGATTAATGCGTGGGGAGATTCGAGGGGGGAGGTAAAATATGGGGGGAACCGAACCCAACATCAGGCGTCTGGACAAAGTGATGGATAACTCTGGCATGGCCACCTATCGTATCGTCTTTCTTCTGGGATACGGTTTCGTCATTCGAAATAAGCAATAAAGTTGCACAGTCCTGACTACAATGCCTACAGCCTGGCTAGGTAATGACTGGAGCAAGAGTATTTTGTATCACAGCAATTATTATGCTGCTCGTCCTCAATGGATAGCGATTATGATGATCATTTGGAAGAAATTAGTTACGCGGTTAAATTGCATCGTCGTTTCGTGTATCTTTCTTTCTTTTTATATATAAATATATATATATACGTATATAGCCATTTTTGATTTTATTAATAACCGTTGTTTTGATTTATTATTATTTATGAAAAGATCCTTTTACTTTGACGTTTCAACCACTGGGTCGGATCCGATTCCATTTTGAATACTTAGCCAGCAATTCAATTGCAATTTTTCCACCTATTCTAATAGTCCAGATGGCAGATGTATTTTTCTCTCGTCTATTTTTAATCTAATGATTAATTTATCATTTTTAACCATTTTCATATTTCATCCGGTAGACAAGCCATTTCATTAATGTATCTTTCGAATCAGTTTATGGTGCTTAAAGGGGGTGGGAATACAAGGGAAAAAAATAATGGTTTAGCAGTTACTAAGGGAACATAACCTGTTTTCTAAGGAAAGGGACATTATTGTAGTAAAATATTAGAAAAATGTGTTTTATAATTATCTTTTATTATATAAAACAGAAATTAATGTATACGTAGACATGAATATTCTACACGCGCTTTCTGATATATTATGCAAACTATTTAATGATATCAAGAAAGGGAAACAAAACAAAAATATACGACTATATAATAAAAAATTTAAAGCGTGTTATATAAATAAGAGACATTCTTTTTCTCGTTATTTTATAACGAGGAGGATAATTCTTAATAACATAACATAATATTTCGTAAATCCTTTTTATTTGTATTGTTCTTACATACGTCTATTTTACATATTTATTATAAAGATTTACAGTTGTTGAAAAATCAATAAAAACAGCAGAATTTATCATAATTTTATGCACTATTTGATTTTGTATATAGTGTTTTTCTAGTTGACAACTTCTACATTTTTGTATTTGACAATGCAAAGATGTATATGACGGATGATTACACACTACTTTGTTTGAACAACAAACACTCACGTATCTTTTTGCAGATTATATCTAAACTTAGAAACGCCTAGATTATGTTTATTTGGCAATAAAACCCGTTTTTTCCACTTCATGATTTATTTTAGTTTGTTTTTTATACTGCATACGCACTACCCTCTTCATTACTAAGAATCTCGACAATGTTTGAATGTATATATATATATATAGATTAATTTAATTAAAATTCAACCATTTAAAACCCTGTTTTAGTAATTAATTTACTTATATAATATAAATTAAAATGCACGTTTGATCTGTTTAAAGGTGAAAACTGCTGTATATTATTCAATACTTTGTTGTTTCTCAGTTTTATGATAATCATCTTCTTTAATAGCGCACATTCCAACTTTGACTATTAAAAATATTTCTTGAACTTTCTATCAGAACATAAACTTCTCTTAGAACATAATCTGATATTTTAATTATGGAAAAATTTGCAGAGGAAAAATATATATATATATATATTCAAAATAAAAGACAAAAATTATCAGTGGGAGTAATATATCTTCACACTCTTATGGATTATTCAAATGATAAGGAAATGATATATTGCATATTCTTGCAAGGACATTTCTTTTCCTAATATATTTCTTTCCAATACATTACACATGAAACAGAAACTGGAAATGAGATTGGAAATGAAGAATAGCCGAGATACTAGACCAACTTCATTTTCGGCTGTGGAAATGTTCTCTTCTGAGTTAAGAGAGAAAGTTCCCGGGTTAAAATGTGATTTTAATGTATACTGTAGACTTATCATCAATCGTTGTTGCAGATCCTTTACTATACCTTGCCGGTCAC
Organism: Centruroides vittatus; assembly: GCF_030686945.1. Classification (NCBI taxonomy): domain Eukaryota; kingdom Metazoa; phylum Arthropoda; class Arachnida; order Scorpiones; family Buthidae; genus Centruroides; species Centruroides vittatus. The sequence goes on along the minus strand of NW_027122359.1, from coordinate 846,404 downwards.
GTGACAGGCGAAATGAAGACAAAATGAGAATGGAAAGAGGGAGCAATCCTCGAATGCTTGCACATATGCATTATCCATCTTCATACAGACGTCATTACATTATTGTATATTGGATAATTCTATTCGTAACGTTTTCCAAGTTTTCATCGAGGATTAAATTGGATAAATTTCCACGAAACCTCCTTTCGCAGTTTATGATTAAATGCATTAGAGTTAATTAGGAATTAAATTGAAAGCACTTAAAATTTCTTTAGGGAGAATATTGAATTTTAAGTGGGGGAATATAATATATTTTCATTGAAAAATATACGAAGGTGTAAGTTAAAAAGCGAAAGAACTCTTTGGTAAAAAGAAAGAAAAATTGGTTGTCACGAGGTGGATAAAGGGAATTTGGAAGGAAAGAAGGTCAATCTTCAGTTGAAAATGAGTATTTCGACTGTAGAAACTCTGGAAATGTATGAAACGAGAACAGAAGAAACAGAAAATAAGCACACTCAGTTGAAAAAGAAACGTACGGAATAAAAATTTGCACAAAATAAAATTTAACTCGGACAAATGAAAAAGTTTAGAAGAAAGAAGGAGGAGAGGAAAAAAATTTAAAACTTGGCAGGATTCCATACTGAAAACATTCTTCTATATGTTTTATGTAACTTTTTGTGTTTGCATTGCATTCTGCTGTCGTCTTTAGAGAGATGCCCCGTAGCGCCATACAAATTGATTAATCCCTCTTTACTTTCGTCCTAGACGAGGCCGAATATATTAATTAGGGATTAGTAAAAGGGTGGACATTTTCTTACCTTTCAGAAAAACACAGCTATAATCCAAAAGAGGATGTTTTAGTGCTTTTTATACACACTACAAAGATCGACATATGCATCGAAGATTCTGCTTTATAGCTGTCGTAAGCTAACGTGTCGATAATAAAACGGAAACACTAAAAAAAACATGAAAAATGTAAGTTTATACAGCAAAATTTGTCGTAACGAAAAGGAAGAGGAGAGGAGAAAATTTACCAATTGGTTGGAACGTTATCCATTAACTGTGTAATGCTAGTAATGTAATACATAGAAGAATTAAGATAATTCTTTCACCTTTTATAATATTCAATTATCTTCAGATGTTTAGACGATAAAAGAGAGTCTTTTACCGGGGATAATAGAGAAAATTCTTGGCTATAAGATAAACAAAGGAAAGCAATTTACCTCAGAGAATATTCTTCGTTCCTTAAGGAATCGAAATCAGTGAAGGAACGCATCTCCTTACTGTCTAATCTCTTAGAAGGGTTGATAGGTGTGAAGGCAGAGGACCAATTTGCTTGATGAAAGAAACTGACTGCCGAGTCATTGAATCAAGCATTGGATTAATCTGCCTTCTTGCCATAGAATGGAGAAATCCCCAAAGAGATTACTAATTGTATAGATTATGGATTAAGAGTGTGCAGAGATACAAAGATGGTCTGGAGGAAACTTGCTCTTGTAGGAATTAAGACCTGTTTTGCCAGTTGTTAGTTTGTTTTCGGATTTAAAAATAAGTTCGAAAGACTGCAACACGTCTAGGGAATTTGCGAAAGTTACTAGGGATATTTCGGTAGATTATTATTATTTTTTTAAGGGAATTAGTTTAAAATTGGAAGAAATGACTGGAAGGATTTTGAAGTGTAAATATATAAAAATTCGAAAGGAAAAATATTTACGGAAATTGAATGAAAATATAAAAAATTCAAGCTTAGTGAGTCAGGGCAGAGTAAGTTCGATCATCAGTTGGATCGGGACCGCCCAAAATCATTCACGTCACACCCAGCACAGCTATGTGAGTCAGTTGTGAGTCAACGAGAGTCAAGACGTGTGTCTCTTGACTCTTTTCATCTCGATGAATCACTGCAGCCATTGTCATGTACATGCCATCGAGATAAATGTTATCGATAGCAGACTGGACGATGTTGCCAAGTATTTGATAATAAAGAGGCGACATGTTAAAACAGTATCGATTTTGCATCAGTTTGATATTTGATCGCTCCTTTCTTTACGCGATATGTAGAAATGCAACTCGCAATTTTGGGACGGATGACGATGATTGAAAGTAATTTGATCGCGTCCAAAAGATGTTTAATACCTTTTCGGATATTTCTTTTTTTCTCATTTCTCCCCCTTTCCTTGTTATTGGTTTTAAATTTTTACTTTAAAAAGACTAACAGATGTTGATCCTAAATGATGTTGATCATCTTTTTTTTAAATTTTATTATATATATATTTATTTTTTTATAGAAAGATATTTTACACTTTTCCATTCTGTTATATTCTCGTCTATCATCATTGTTTTACGATGGCTCACAATTATCATCATTATGTTTATAACCAAATTCTTATCATTCTTATGTTCACGGATTACTAAATTAGTCTCCATATTTTTATCAATGTCTTTCTTCTTCCCCATCCTTACTCTCATATTCAAGGTATTCTCCTTTTATCACCTTGCTATTATCATCCTTACATTTATGACTATCCTGCTGTCATCGTATTTAAATTTATGACTATTTTTGCTATCATCTATCTTATATTGATTATTTAATCCCTCATTCTCTTTTTTACGATCCTCTTGTGATCCTCATCTTCATGTTTATAACACCCTATTATCATCATCCTCGTATAGCGGTACAGCACATTATCCCAAAGAGAACAGGGTTATCAAATTTATTAGTGTCTTTGTTTCTTTATAAATGGCAATAATAAAGACGACAACAACGACAGCGATAATGATGATAATGATGATACAAAAAGTTTTAAAATAATAAAAGTAATTTTACTGATCCAAAGAAGGAAACAAAGAAATCTTATGAACTAGACTTTTATGTGATTTTAACACCAAAGTTCTCGTGTGAATTTACTACTTTAAATATTTTAAAAGAAACAAAACACGCAAACAAGAAGTCTGTTGTACTGATAAGATAAAATAAGGTAATGTGAAAACTTTATGAGAGCCTCTTTAAGATAATTCTGTAAAGGAATGGTATAATCGTTAAATACAACTCTTTAAAAAACTTAAATGTTTCATGTCGAATATAAAATAAATGAATTATTTACTTATCAATAATGCTTTAGATTTATAATTTATATTATATATTAATAATTTATCGTTAGAAATATAGCGTTAGCTGATTAAAAGTCTCCTCTTAATAATATATCGTGTCAGCAAACGTGCTGATAATAGTTTAACGAGCAAACATGTAAACAACTCTTAAGCTCTCTCTGCCAAAAAATAGGGGAAAAATAGTATTTTTATGTGAAAGTATGATTCCTTTTTGTTTCTGTTAAGTGTGTTGTGTTTTGTTTTGTACTTAACAGAATAAACACAGGAAAGTCGCGTGAGGAAATTGAAAAGTGAAATGTTAAGCTCATAAAAAATTCCTAAAAAATAAAATAACTTATAAACTACTGTACAAATTAAGTTTAATAATAAAATTCAGAATAAAATTTTTATAGGCGAAGAATTTAAATAATATTTCTTCCTTTTTTTCTTTCGTTTTTATCTATGAAAATATGCTCATCTCGTGGCGTGCTCCATCTTAATGCATCACGTAACGCTACCGAAAGCATAACAATGTCAGCGAAAGACAATTTTGCCTGCGTGTAGGGTGCTGCATAATTAAAAGCATAATCAGCAGCGGGAATATATCCAGACAAACATGAAAGCAAGCGAGACAAAACATCGAAATCCATCAAAAGCGTCCAGATTGGAGATCCCCAGCAGATTGGGTGCGCCAGATCCCATCTAATCGATAAACAAGAGACGTTTGACACTTGACCCTCGGTATCGGACACGCCACGACCACAACGACAACCAATCCATCACAAAACTGCAGCCCCGAACTCCACCCACAAAACTCTCTTCCTCATCACATAGAAAAGCAGACTAACAAATTAGCAATACCATCTCATGGCAGGAAGTCGTATTATTAGTATAGCCGAGCACGTAGATGGTCACGGAACTTAAAACGTGACCGGTCACGCAATCCTTCACGACTTGTCGGCTCACACACAGATATACTCTCCTCTCTCCAGCATAACAAATCAGCCATGTGCTTATAAATATTAATAAAAATGGAAGCCGGTAGCACCTGTGTAATGCGGAATCCCCGATCAGGAATTCGACTCTTCCTTTTTAAATAATTAAAGGATTTCTAGATATGAAAAGGCATTTCTTCATTCCTCCTCCTCTTCTTCATTCTCTTCCTTCCTCTCTTGCATTTTTGCTGAAACTGATCGTCAATTGCATTGTAAAGTTCATTAGGCATTGCCCCTTTTCTAATGTTTTTGCATGGAAAAGTCCATCCGCTTATTGAATTACAAATTAAATGGTTCTCGGTTCTCTCGTTGTGGATGTTTGCCAATTCTGTGTCTTGATCCTTTGCCAAATTTGCGGTAGACTTGAATTTTTGGCTTTTTAAAGTCTGTTTTGTGGTGCGTATCCATCCTCCTTTCACATTATATGTATATTTTTTCTTCTTCTTCTTCTTTATTTTAACGTTTTGTTTACTGTTTCCGGATCGGTTTTTGATAAGAGTTAAGATGAAATTAATCTTTAATTTTTTTTATTATAATACTTGCATACCTGTTAAATCCAAACTTACTTTTCTTAAACCATTTTTCTTTACAACTTATGGTAATTATTGTGTAATTTGCAAAACATAAAAATCGAAGTTTTTATGTATTTTAGAAACATCTTTAATGCTTCGAAATTCCGTAAAAAAGTGAATTTTTAATGTTTAAAATAATCCTTCTCGTTAAATATCGTATAATTTTCAAAAAAATGACATTTTTACTTTCCGAAGCATCGCATTAGTGACAGAAACTTTCAAGAAGTTTAAGTAAATTTTTACGAAATATAATCTATAATTTTTTTTAAAATATATATTAAATTTAATCTCCAATTTTTAATAATTTACTAAATAAGAATGTTCTAAATGCTTAATTATAGAGAGAGAGAGAGAGAGAGAGAGAGAAAAAAAATTGTCTTAAAAATCATACGTACTGTACAATACGTCCAAAATTCTCCATTAAAGAAAGGATCGAGAGAGACGGTCGCTATAGCAACGCGTAGAAGACAAGAAAAAAAGCACGATTTATAATTATAAGAAAAAATTAATTTCAATCTTCACTTGACATTATGGAGAAGGATGGTTGTAATTTGTTATAGAAGATATCAGAGATTGTCGGAGAGAAGAGATGAGATTATTAGATGCATAATCATCACTGACAAGATTTTCATCCTATTAAATGCAACACCATGGCCAAATCAGTGCCAATCATTCCCCTTTTTCTCTCCTTATAATTCCGACAAGCGAAACTAATAGGGTCAATTTTATTCGACATCTGAAATGTCATATCTTCTTATAGATAAAATCAGCATTTATAATTATGTTTCCATTTATCGCTGGAAGGTAAGGATGCAACTAGATCTGTAAAAGTTTTATAAATATTAATTAAGAAAGCGTTGGAAAATTTGCACATTTATACCGTTTATAATTGGCTGGAAGGAGTTTTGTTTTCTCTCCAATTTTTAAAATATAATTAAAATAACTACTCTACACTTTACTTTGTCGCTAAATTTAATACGATTATTGTTGCGTGAATTTTATTTTAGTGTTTTCTGTGTTTATTGATGTATTTCCTTTTGTTTAATTTTAATTTCGACGTGGAGAATGAATAATAACAGGATATTTGCGCCTGTAAAGCTGGCTTTACATTAACGCAACCGACGTTTAAGGTGAAATTTTCTAAAAAATTTATCAATTCTGTAACATTAATATTGATTTATTAAGCAGAAAATTAACCATTTTACATTTTTATAATAAATAATAAGTTAAAAGATTTTTAAAAATATATTAAATAAATCCTATTTATTTCAGTTAAAGTGGAAATTGTCAGAGATGCGGAATTAATTTGTGTGTGTGTTTTTTTTTCATTTTATATTGTTAAACTCCATTCTATTTTCTAATTATGTACATTAATTAAGAGAATTTATCTTATTTTCACCTTAAAAAATCTAATTGCGAATTCATAAACCGTATAAATTTTAAAAAAGAAAAAAAAATTTATTTACATTGCAGTTATATTTTGTTCATAGAATTCTATGTATTAAAAGAACAAATCTAGAAGTTAATTAAATATACATATATAAGAATCTTAATAAAATAAATATTCTTGATATTAAGATAATAAGAATAACAAAATTCTTTTAAATTAAAGAGTAAATATTATTTAGAATAAAATAAATAAATGAAGTTTATGAATAAAATAACGTCAAAATTTTAATTAAATTTTAAATAATGCTATCCAAATAATAAGAAATTTATAAAAAAATTACGTAACATTTCTCTCTTTTTACATTTCAAAATGATTTTAATTACTTTATTTCAATAGATTAAATACTCTTACAATTAAAAAATCATATAATTTTTAGTAACAGACTATCGAAATTAACTTCATTGAAATAAAATAAATAATTTTGTTTAACTTAAATTATTAATTTAGTAAGTATAAAGCCTATACGTAATAATAAATATGCACACAGTGTTAAAGTATACGAAAAGAGAGGAAGAAGCTGAAAATATTTACAGAGAAAATAAATTTTTGAAACGTTTCTTACTGAATCTATATATATAAAAGTTAGTTCTTGTTGATTTGTTTGTCCTTTATACAAACCTTTATTCTTAAACTGATCTAAACTAAAATTTGTATGAGTATTGCTTACACCGTGAAATCGACACTAAGCTATATATTACCCTCAAAATATTTGCATAGTGTTTAGATTCTGTATCCTTTACATGTATCTGTTGGAAAAAATAATAAATAAAGGCTGATTGTTGTTGGTTTGTGGATAATAGATTATTGGTTTAACTAACGATATCTGCCGAAAGCTTAATATACGCCTAAAAGCATCGTCATTGTGGAAGCACGTTAAAAAGTTGATCCTTTAGATGAGGATTCATGTATTGGGAGACAGATGTGCAGAGAATTTTGGTAAACAATTTTTGCGTCTGGATGATGGAAAATTCACTGAAGATCCGAATACTAATTTCATAACACTACACAAACCACAAATGGATATACGAGAGAGCAATATTGGCATCTAAAAACAAATGCATTGCCGAATTGAATTTGCATATCCAAGAACAACCTACAAGTCCATTGATTCCGTTTTCGAGGCAGATCAGGCAGTTATCCACCCGGTGGAATTTTTAAATTCCTTAGACCAGCTGGACTATCACCTTAGGGCTAAAGATTGGAGTTGTAATGCTTTTGCGGAATTTCGACCAATCAAAATTACGCAATGGAACGAAAATGATCTTCCATCTTTGTCTCTTAATCCCGAGCGAATTTTTGTTTTGTTTTTTGCAGTTTTGTTAATTTATAAATACCCAGGACACTAAATGCACATTTTAGTAATTAGGAGCATTGTTTTAACACAATCTCTCAATTCCTCATCCCTTCAAAAACCCGAGTAACGCCGGACACACTAGTAAAGGAATAAAATATAAACATTTTATACAATAATAATTAGCTTAAATTTATATATAAAAAGATTACAAAACGATAATTTAAACGATTAATTATTAAATTAAAAGTAAGAAAAGTATAAAGAAGCAAATCTTCCTTCTCTAAATCCTTAACTGTAATAAATTTATTCGTTCGGATCACAACTTATTATTTAAAACATTAAAGATCAACCATCCACTCGTTGTTTACTACTTCAGAAGCGAAGAGATGAGAATTCACTAAGACAACGTGCTCTACAACACTCTAAAAGGATCTGATACTCAACTGATTTCAACACCCATCAAACACCGCGCACTTTTATACACCAACAAGCTTCAGTACATAAAGTGTTAAATGAAGTTAAAGTCATTAACTCTTTCCATTTTAAATGTCCTTCTCTTAACAATCAAGACAAATTGCACATGTAAGTTAAACGCCCAAATTTCTCTCTCTCTCTCTCTCTCGCTCTCGTTCCCTCCCTCCCTTGATGCACTACTTATCGTGAGAAGCTGAAGAGGTGTAATGGAAAGCAACTATTACAGGGGCTACTGAAGGAATATTCATTTTGCAAAATCGTCAAGGACTGAATCATTTATCAACTCAGATAAAAATTACTATTTTAGGAAATTATTCGACTCGGTTTTTCCCCTTATTTTTCGTCCTCTGAAAAAGGTTAAATGATTAGATTAAATTCATTTCATCTTTTAATACTTTTCCACTCGAGAAATTTTGCTTTTAATCGAAGGATATTAACTAAAATCGGCATTAAAAGTTTTCTAATATTATTAAAATTTCTCTCACATACTTAACTACTCCTCTATCATCAACGTTTGGCTATAAATCTCATTTTTTTACGTGTGACATCGTGTTAAAGATGTGAAATTTTCTCGATTTTAGAGTAAATTTAAATTATTTCGCGATAATTTTTTAATTTGTTACGGATATTTATTAAAAACTTTACAAGTTTTCTACCGGGTTTTACACATTCGCATTTATTTATATTTAACTCATTCAATTCTTTAGATAAATCTACATACTTAAAATCCTCCTAAAATTCGATGAATATCTACAATACAAGAAATTCTTTTAAATTAATTCATTTAAATTTAATTAGTTATAAGAATTTCCTGACTCTAGAGGGTAAATAGTACAGTAGTAAGGCAACAAAGGGAATAAAAGTGAATATTCGATATCGGAAACTTTATTTACATCCAGATGAGTTCACTTGAAACCATCTTCCGTAAAACTGTACTCAGTTTCCTTGAAACCCTCCAAAACCATAAAACACCCCTAGGGAGAGTGCTTTCTACCAAATTCTGGCTGCTTGCCAGGTTACCATAGCAACCGTCGGCATCCCCCTCTCGGTGCTCTCTTCTACTGCGCTCGTTGTAGTCGACGTATGGTCACAATCTCGTTTATCCGATCGCAAAAGTTTTGGAAAAGGAGCGCAATAGCCCAAAGACATGTTGTTTAATAAGCAAGGACAGATGCCAATTGTTAAAGCAGTTGATATCTTTCGCCTTTCTCAAAAAGTCATGGCGTTTAAAGAAAGTTTACACAAGCAAAAGTTCACTGGCGATAATTACCTACGTAATTAATAGGCCTAACTCATATTTTTATCAATTCCTTTTGTTTAATTGCGTACTTAAGAACGTGATTCTTTCTTTAATTACAAATTTATAAAGTAAAGAAGTCGATTTTTCATCTCTCATTTTCTTATTTTTTTCGCAAATTAATGTTAGAAATTTCCAGTGGTTTTTTTCCTCCATCTTCTAAAACGTATATCCTACAGCCATATTTCTTTCAAGTAATATTTTAAATAAATTTGTTCAAATTATTCCAACATACAATCTTATTTTCTATAAAAATATCAATCAACTGCTGATAAAATCTGACAAATTTGTTAAATTTATTTCATACTTTATCATATTCTTATCATCAAAATACTTCATATACTATTAACGTTATTATATAAATAAAATATAAATTTTTAGTATTAATATTTAATATAAAAATCTCCAGAAAAAAATATAGAAATTCTTAAAACTCTTGGATATAAAATTTCTGGAATTGTCTAGAGTTTTTAGGTTTTAAAACTTTTTGAATCTAAGATTTCAAACATATAAAATTCACAAAAATATCGCACTTAGAATTTCTAAAATTCTCGATTTTAAAATTTTAAAATTTCTTCTTCTCCTAAAAATTCTAAATAAAATGTTAAATTGATGATTTTTAAGGAGTTAAATATTTTAAATTTAGAACTTTTATAATAAATTATATTTTTATAAAGACGTTCCATAGTGATATATTTATATAAATTTTACTTTATTTTCTAAGAATACTTTGCTTATTTCTAAATTTTACAGTGAATATTTATTGTTTAAAGGCCATTAAAATATTCTATTTACGTGATTATAACGTTTTAAAGATGCATAAAACATCGAAAAAATTAACTAAATACGATGAAACTAAAAGGAAGATTTCTTCTATTATTAAATAAACAATATAATTAAACATAAAAATAATAAAATTAATTGTAAAATATTTTAAAATAAACTCTTTCGTATATAGTTTTTAATATAATTATTCTTTAGTACCTGTACTCAACAGAAGCTAAGTGGGTACCATTTATCGAAAATTGCACTATAAATAAGCTCATTTCTACTCTTTTCAAGCATTCTATTTAAGTGCAGAGAGAAAACTAATCAAAAAAACGAGTGTTCTTTTGCCTTTAAATATCCAGGTAACGACCCATTCCGAATAAAATTGCCAACCAACAAAATAACTGCACTCTATCCTTTATTAATGCAGTTATTTCCTACCGAATTAATTAATTCTAATGATAAAATGGGTTAGAAAAGAGTTGAATATCTTTATTTTTAATTTATTCTCGTGCTGATTTTTGGTTGAATGGATTACAGATAAAGAATTTCTAGCTTATCCTTCGTTAACAAGTTTAAATTCTTAAAAATTATCGTGTTGTAAATAAGATTTTGATTGATAATAACCGAAAATTTCCTCCTGTTATCCTAACTTTTACGTTTTAAAAATTTTCCAACTTCTTTAGCATTATAACTGCGCTTTATCCTTTACTAATTCAGTTCTTTTCCGTTAAATTAGTTAATTCCAAAGTCAAAATACATTAGGAGAGTAAAATATTCTTGTTTTTTTTCAACTTTAAAAGTGATTATTCTCAAGCTATTTCGTCTGAGTGGTTATTAGATAAGCTATTTTTGAAGAGGAATTTTAGCTTATCCACTGACAACAGGTTTTAAATTGTTAAAAATTATTTTTTAAAGAAAATTCTGATTGGTGATAACCAAAAATTTCCCTTCTTATCCTCCTCCCTTTTTTTTTTTTTTACTTTCTTTTATGTACTTAAAAACTTCCTATCTGTGTTCTAGCACCAATAAAGTTAAGCAGTGCATGAAATAAAATCATTTTAATGTTTGAGATTCGTCGATAAACTATTTTAATGGAATTTTTCAATCTTCTTCCTTGTAAAAATCGCTTCGTTCTTAGAAAAATTGAAAAATTTTTAATCATTTAAACGGCGACTTTTCTCTTATAATTTATTAATTAACCAATTCATTAACGATATTTAAATTAATCAGATAAATTTCAAAAAATATCATTTGGAAAATAATTTTAATTAATTGTGTCGTTTGTGTGGAATTATTATATACTTCTTCTTCTTCTTCTTCTTCTTCCTCTTTTTTTTTCCCACTTTTCCTCTTGTAATTTCCTTGATTAAATTGTTCAAAAATTAATTTTAATGAAATCAGAAACGATTTGAGTTTTGAAAATTTCTAAAATAATTTTCCCTTTATTTTTTTCTCTCTTCCTCCCTTCTTTCCTTTCTTTGTTTAATTCAATTATAATTCTGAATAAATATAGATTAAATTCATTTGGAATATTTGTCAATGTTCCTTTAATCAGATAATTCTTGCTTAGTTTAAAGGTTGAATGGATTAAAATTTCATTTTCTTAGCGATGCGGTTAATATTTACTCACATTAACAAGCGATAAATAAAAATGACTGCTATCTACAGTTCACAAAACATATATTTTTGGCCTCAATTTTCCAAATAGCAGACCTGTCTGTTTGTCTGTCCGTCCGTCCTTCGTTAATCTCGAGAACGGAAGTTAGATAGATGAAAATCGAGACCAGATACGGAAAGCTTAGGAACCGGAAGACCCTATTAACTATATACCAACTTCCGGTCTGGACGTCACGTGCTTTATTTTTTTAAAAATAATTATTGCATCCCGACGACGTCACAATAAATAATTGCTCGTATGAGATTTAAGCGTGTAATTTTATGTATTTAAAGAAAAGATTTTAAATTGAATTTATCCTAATTGTATCTTTCGGATTAATCAATATGATACGGTCTTGATAATTTATTTAAATAAATAATCTTAATTATTAGTGTAAACTTTAAGGTAAACAACAGTAAAAGCGTAAATCTCGGAGAGTTAACGATCTAATCCTTTCAATAAAATCCAATTTAAAGTCTTGGTGGAATTGAAAATAAAAGTTTATCCTCACAATTTTCTTCTTTGTATAAGAAGAAATTTAAATTGTCGATAGAAAAGAATATATTCAGATTCAAGACGAATCCTGACCCGAAGTATCGTGGGTTTGGATTCGCTTAGAATCTAAAGACTTATTTCTGTTAGAGATTTGTTTTCTCTTTAGATAATTCGTAGAAATTTAATAAGGTTTTGGCTCCTACTTTTCCTAGAAATTTGGATATAAATAGCAACACGTGAGCTGTTTAACCACTCACAAGCCTTGAGTATTTTTTTTAAATCGATTTTATAAAACTTTAAACAACATATTCCGAATTTAAATTATTCAAATTAATTATTTGACATTTTTCTTATTTATAATTAAGCTGAAGGGGATGATTATTTATAATCCATTTTTGCTTCTTTAACAGAAAACTTTTTCTATCTTTTAATTTGAATTGACTACAACCTTATTTCCAGTTAACCTCTGACATTTAACCAGTAAAAATTAGCGGATTAATCTATTTTATCTCCGAACTAACTCAATAAAATCCAATTTAATTTTTAATTAACCATTTACTAACCATGCCAAATAGCTTTTACTGCAATTAAGTGAGTAAAAAAAATAAAAAAAAAACAGTTTACTCTTAAGGGATAATAGTCTGCTTCTCATTAGCATACTGAAAGTGTATATATTCAACACTATTATTCTAGATTTTTCGATAATTATAGTGAAAAGTTCTAGCACATGCCCGTTATATTTAGGTTAATCGCATTTTGTATGCTTCAATTACACAAACACTAATATATGATTACTTCAAGTATACGTAAGATGACTTTCGACATTGGTATTTTCAACTGAATAAAAATTCAGTAGGTATACGACAAATATATTGTGTTATTTGATTTTATGATAATCTTGTACTCTGAAGATATGTATATATACAATATATTCTCTCTAGTATCATATATCTGGAGAATTTACAATATATTTCGTAATGTATTATTAGAGGATAGAGGCTACTCAAAGAGTGGAGGCTGAAGAAGGGAAGAGAGTAAAGGGATGAGAAGGAGGATCAGAAAGAGGAGAAAAGGTCCCAATAGAGTACTGAGCAGATAGGGCACATGAGAAAGTATGAAAATAAATACGATATTTGTTATAAAATGTTTACATAGCAGTTGTAATTACATAAAGCAATAGCATCACTACGAGGATGTAGTTAAGCAGCGTAGGGAAAGGTAATACAAATACTAAGTAGTATTTATAAGCATATGGAAGATAGAAAACAATGTAACCACTAACTTCCTGTAACGAAATAAAAAAATTATATACGAGGGATATTAAATTCAGCGTTTTACTTTATAACATATTGAAAGCCCTGGTATATAAAGAAACTTATTTGATAGATCCTAAGTATCTGATTACTGGCTGATCTTTTGCTCCAGAAATAATATAGTTTGAAAGATTTTATATAATATATATATATATCTGCTTTGAGGGATTGTTATTCATGTCATATAAAAAATTAAATAATTTATAGAGTAATGGTCCCCACCCCCAGCTAGAGGATAGCTGATGGAAGATCGCAAGTGGGTATCATGGAGAACAGAATAATTATGACAAAAATATCAAAATTTGTATCTAAATTCAAGCAGAATTATCGAGAAAATCTAATTATTGAATCCGTGTTCATTAATTTTAAACATATGAGAGTAATTAAATTCTAAATAACTACCAAACACACTTGTATTCTTGTATTCTGCAACGTAGTTGTACTGTACATCAAATGTTTATATTCACGCTGCAAAACAATAAAATTATATTTTACATTTTTAATAAATACCATAATGACGTCATGTAGTGTTCAAGAAATAGTAAATAAACTAATATTTATTGATATTCAAATTAAATATCACCAGTTATTGCGAGTCGTGGGTCGCATACCGTTTGATACTTTAGGGTCACCGATATAAAAAGGTTGGACCACTGCCACAGAGTATAGAATAAGCAGAGATGAATACTCCCGAATAGATAATAAATAATTGCTTGTGTTTATTATTATATTTCATATAAGATTTTTATACTGTTCTTAAAATTCCAGAGAAGTCCCTAAAATAAACGGATTACAATAGTCAATTCGCATTCACACAAAGAAAAAAATATGTAAATATCTTGCTTCTTTAAGTAATAAAGAAAGAAGTCGATCCACTAACTTATTTGAAAAATATAAATATTTATATTATTATATATTCATTGTTTATGCGGAAGTTAATATTATTATATGCTTTTATCTTAATAAGAGTTTAGGAGAAGAAAATTAAATATAGGCTCTACAGGACAAGATAAATATAAATATTTAATTTTATATTACGCAACGTTTAAGTGATCATTTTATAATTTTGTGTATAGATAATATCAAAAATAGTAAATAAATTATGCATTTTTATCAAGAATTTTGAAAATAAACTAATTATATTATAGATCATGCAGATCTAAATATAATTAACGTTTACAAAGTTAATAATTCCTGTTTTCATTCTAGAAATTAATATTTAATATGACATTTTATCAATAAAATTCACATATAATTTTATCACGTGCCTAAAATACGATTAAAATATATTTAATGCTATTTGTTTTTGCTCGTATTTTTTTATGGCGTGGTTAATTAAAGAAATAAATTAATCTAGACCGCATTCATCACTCTAGCATGTAATGATAAGCTTATTGTTAGTAAAATTACATACTGTATATCATTATAATAAAATTAGCTTCATCAATTATGTCTCGCTTTATGCTTTACATAAACTAAGCCATTATTAAATACAATATTTTAAACAAATTCCTAGAGTCAAAATAAGAAATTATTTATACAAGCTTAGGAATTTGTAGTGTGAACAGGACAATACATTTACACCAATCGATATGGTGTTCTTAACGAAGATTGGTTAGAGAGTTTTGCCTATCCAAAAAGCAACGGATAAAATATTTTTGGATTATACAGTATAATATATATTCATAATAACAATAAGCACTATCTATTTGAATATAAATTATTTTATTTTTATATTCTACCTGTTCGTTAACGCTTTGTCTTTAATAATTTATCGCAGTTTGTATGCAATTAAGTTGGAAGTAAAGAAGTAAGACTTATGCTCATTACCATCTTCAATTACTCTTCTATTCGTTAACTATTAAATTTATCTCACTTGTATGCATTATGCATTCACATTTAAAGAAGAACAAGATTTATTTTTCCTATTCTATGCATTAGTATTATTCTAATCGTCAATATTTCACCATACACATTTCAGAAATCATACTTTGTCTCAGAAAATAGTGTAAATTCCAGTAGATGCTTCAGGAAGAGTTACAGAAAACTTTTCAGAGCTTCGTCTACATAATTCTAACTTAAGAAAGAAAAGTATAAAAATTGGAAGAAGCTTAGACAATTCACGTTATTAAAACTTTATATTCGATTTAAAACAAGGCTAATAAATTTCAACTTCTTTTACAGTTTGGTAAGTTTCCTCGGCTCGTTATGTACTACAATCAATCTTCCGCTGCTATTTAAGCAAGGAAACTTTTAAAACATACAGCAAACATAGAATCCTCATAATCCAAAAAAGTCCCAGACGTAAACAAATATTAATTACAGACTTAGAATAACGGCAACACATGCTTTAATTACCAAGAAACGATCCATAAATTAGCCAAGTAACAATAGCGATTTTAGCAACTTCTATCTTTTCATTAAAAGGCGTCGCCGCCTATTTTATAACCGTCAGAAAATTGTTACTCATAAATCTAACATTAATATAAGAATAAACCGCATCTACAACATAAATCAGTACGTATACAATTAATACGCTTTAACTGCTTCCACTTTTCTAACGGCACTTCCCCCGTCTCGACACAATTCTTTGATTTATGGTAACATTTATGTCGTCTCCGACTAAGATGTTGTAGTTAAAATACTATTTACAACAAAATTCCACTTATGTTTTCAATTTAATTATCATAAAAAACTATACATTGCCTAACTAGATAATTACCTGTCAATTATCTTGTTAAAATTATAACTACTTCATTAGATATGTAAATAATAGAAAAAAAAGGATGGGTGAGATGAAGTAAGGTAGAAAAATAAGCTTCCTCCTGACTTCATTATCATGCTGATTGAATCTAATCAGCTGGGTTTCAATATTATATATATATATATATATATATATATATTATATATACATATTATCTTAGAATCTATTCCTGCTTTTATTGATTATCGTATGTGATAATCAGGGAAGATATAAAATTTCATGTAGTGACATTTTTGGTTTAATCGCTTGATGGAAGAGGGTTTTTCTTTCGCTACTTTTTCTACTAAATTATCATGATAATGGTTGGAGAAAGAGAAGAGGAGGAGTCAGGAGGATTTGCTGTAAGATAAATGTGAAAAAGATACAAATCCTGATTTATTTTTTTAAATTATTCAGGGAAGAGCTTGTGAATTGTAATATTTACCCGATGATTGATAATAATGATGCTGTTTTTATCATTATCTATTCTTTAGGAGAAAAAGTGTAATTTTTGTAATTTTTCAAGAAATAACTCCAAAACTAATTTTACAATTATTTTTATGGAAATATCACGCATGAAAAATCACTCCGATTTTTTTCAATTTTTTTTCTTCAACTAACAGGAAAAGGGAGGGAAATTGCAAATTTGTATATAATTAAACTGATAAATATTCTAATTTATAAAAAAAAATTAATTTTTATAGATACTTTATAATATAATTTTCTCTTTTATTTAAATTTTGAAGCTGTAATACATAGAAGAGTTTACATATTCTATCTTCAAACTTCAATATAACTAGTACTCTTAAAGGTAAATCTCAGCATACCCATTACACATAAACTCCACCCTGTAACGACATAATATACGTAGTAACAGCAGACAGACCCAAGAGAATCTGCAAAAAAACCCAAACAGAAATATATATATATATTTAAAAAGCCCCCAAAAAACCATCAAAAATATTCTTAGTAGCTTAATGAAAGCTTACATTCTTATCATATCTGGCAAATGGACTTTGTGAGTACGTAACACTCGGTATGACTTCACCTATAACCATTTAGTCCAACGGCTAAATGCACACAAGCAGATAAATAGTTGTGTTCTGGACAATCCTAACAGGTCGATATTTGTGTCAGATGTATCTCGGTATCCTGGGATGGTACCCACGACGAATAAACACATGATTACTATAGGAATGTCTTTATATCCTTCTATTCTACACTATAGTCCCCTTTTTTCATAGTTATCTGGGCTTTTGAGAAGAGATACGTCATTTCCAACTACGTCAATAAACGATGTTTGTTCAGCCTTGAAATGAACCCGAAACTAAACTCTCTTTTGAAAAGTTGGTGATGTGTGTCTTTCCAACCTATTTGAAAAGTATAAAATCTTTGCTTGGAAAGAAAAAAACACTGTCTGGTTAAATTTTCTTTCCTTTCTCTCAGAATTTGTAATGTTTTTTTTTGTCTTTTATCTTTCTAAACGAGTAGACTTTTAATTTATCAACAGAAATTTTGAAAAATTTCATGTGAAAAGTTCCGAAATTAAAGCTTAATTCATGAAATACATTTATATATTTAAAAAAATAATTATTATTCTGTATTTAATAAGTGATTTTTTTAAATTTAATACCTCATTATACTATTGATTATAAGAAAAATAACATTTTACATGTATATATTTCCTCTAAATACGAATTATTTTCATAGAAATGAAGCAAAATCCGTTAAAAAAAATTAGACAGAAATTTGAATAAAATGCTTAAGTTTAATTTAAATCTAATTAAAATAAAAATGAAAAATTGGAAGAATGCCATTTTGTTTTATTAAAATAAGATTAACGTTCCTTAACTGTATGATGTAAATTTTAATAAAATACAACTCGAAACGTTATTGAAGTAAGCATTAAAATTCGAAGATTTAATTTTAATATATAAAAAGTAAAACATTTGTTATGTGTATTTTTAAAATATTAAAACAATTTTAAATGTATGTAACGTTACTAGAATATATTATAGTTATATTGTTTTCAAGAGATGATGTTTACCATACATAAACATTTGTTATTGTGTCAATATAAATAGCTGAAGCAATAGTGTTTTAGACAAAGTACCTTTAAAATTAGACAGTGTTTAAGAATTTAAAGTGTATTTCTTCGAATATATCAGATGTAAAGCTTGAAAAATGGAGATAAACAGACAAATAAAATAGGAAAAAACGAAAATTTTTCCAGAAAACTCTTTTAAAATGATTAAATTTTATTATTTCTGTCTTTCAAACAGCCAATATAATTGAAGTTTGGTACAATTATCGTTAATGGACACAA
The DNA here is from genome assembly GCF_030686945.1 of Centruroides vittatus. NCBI lineage: Eukaryota > Metazoa > Arthropoda > Arachnida > Scorpiones > Buthidae > Centruroides > Centruroides vittatus. Next base: position 827,951 of record NW_027122359.1, on the reverse strand, counting down.
AGATATTAATTTATATACAATTTTTCGTTGCCTACAGACTAATCTTATTTATTACTTTTTAAATTATTTTTTACGTATAAAATATTAATACATAAATATTACATATTATATTAATTTAATTTATAATCAATTTATACATTTAATTCTTAATAGTTATACAAATTCTTAAGTGAATAATGAAAGAGAGTTGTAAAATGATGTTAGAAAAATAGTGAAAAGTGATTTCAATTAGTAAAATATTTGATGCATTTCATTTAACAACTTCGAAAACAATTGCACTTTAAGATACGAAAGGAAAGTCAAATATTGATTTTCTCATAGAAATTGTCAACAGAACATCTTTAGATCTCATTCGGATAAACTTAACTTCCGTCTGTGTTTGGATAAATCTCTGAATGTTGATTCTAGTCAAACTAGAATTTCATTCAAATCGTTCTCTTTTGCATTTTCCTGTAGACAGAGGGCACGAAGCAAACTCTTCCTATTTATTAACTTTCAAAGCTAGCCTTCAAGCCTTCCTTCCAGATATTCTCAGTTTTCAAGATTTATCTTCTATTTTCTTTTATGCTCTCCTGTATTTAATCTATAAGTTTTATTTATTTTCTTTGATTTTAAATATATTTTATTTAGTTTAAAAACAAATAAATATCCTTCTACAACGTTTAAAATCAATCGATAATTATTCATTTAAGGTAATTCGTAAATCAAAAAACATCCACACTCCTCGGCTTTATTAGCATTAAATTTAATTATTTAAGTTACTTTATCTATTAAAAAAGATTTATTAATTGATTAAGAACAATTTGATAAAGCGAAAACTTAATTATCTGCTAAATACCCTTTTATTATTATTATTTTTATTATTTTTTAAATAATATTAATCAATATTCTATTCGAAACAAATTTATAAATGTTTTAGCAGGAAGGACCCCACTCTTTTAAATCTTATAATGAAGCAAAAATAATTGAATCAATAATTTAATTATCTTGAAAGAAAGAGGAGAATAACACACATATTTATTATCGGGGAACAATTTGGGAATTACCATGAACTTGGTGATAATTTATCATGTTAAATTCTATTATTAGCTTCTCAATTAATCGAATGTGATTCTAGTTATCATCTTTAATATATCATCACCATAAAAGATTGTTATCGTTTATTATATTTTATTATTGTGCCTTTGCATTGGCGTATGATGATGAAAATTAAACACATCATTAATAAAATTATCTATGATGATCACTTTCAACATATGGCAATTAAAGTGAAATTTTTGTTCTTAATTTTTGGTAATAAAATGCAGACACATACAATAATTAATTCGCATTACTAAAGTGTAAACAACTCTGTCATTTATCTTTAAAATATACTTTAAGCAGAAGAAATATAAAATATTATTTTATAAATTAAAAAAAAATGAATCAAACCATCTAAGAATTTTGTTTTTTCCCTTCTTTTCCATATTTTTAAATGTCAGATAATTCAAACATTTTAAACTAATCATAGTTTATGTTAAAGGACAGTGATTTTACCACATAAATTATCTTAACATAAGAAAAAAAATGGAAACTGTAATTATCCCTAAACATCTCCACCCATATTTGGGGAAAAAACGGTCAAGAGTGACGTCAGCCGGTCACGTGAGATGATATATGGGGTTTGATCTGACCGAATGTTGCTATCACTTTTCTGTGGTTGGTGTGGTCACGACATCCATTGTATAATTAAAGGAGACGACTGCTTAGAAAGATGCTGCTTTCACAATCAATTGCCACTACTAACACCGAATTCCTTTTACAACTGATAAAGTAATAAAGATATACGACTTCTGTTTTTTGTTTTTACTTTAAAATTGTTTAACTTCTATCCTCTATTTAATTTATTATTTAAAATGTTTAATATTAATAATTAAAATTTATAAATGAATTTAGAAGTTTAATAAACGATGATAAATACTTTTTTAATAGCGGTTTTATTATATTATAACTGATAAAAAAAATAAGTAAAAACTAAAAAAAAATCCTTACGTTTTAAATATAAGTTATTTATATAATTTTATATTATTTTATTAATTCGATTTTAATTTTGACTTTTATTCTTCTTTACTTTTTGTAAATAAATTATTCATTTCTTCTCCAAACCATTTTCATTTTCTTATTCGATAATGTTTCATTTAATCGACTTCTCTTTCATTTTTGTAATCATTTATATTAAATTTTTAACTTTTTTTTTTAAAAAAAAGAAAAATATGAAATATTTTATCATTTCGAATACTTTTACGCAATTTTTATTTTAATATTTTTACAAAATAACATAATACATTAATAACATATTTATGAAGAAACTAATCAAACTTTAACTAAGAAAAATATTTCTAAATTTTAGAATTTTTATATATTAATTCGCTTTCAATTTTTATTGATATAAATTAAAGTAGATTTTTATTGGATAAAATGTTTAATATATTTAGAAAACGAGCAATTATTTATTGTGATACGCTGCCTGGCTGATGTTTTTAATTTATTTAAATTAAAATATATGCCTTCGATTTTAGTAGTGTCTTGCCCCTGCAAATCATACTTTTCCTGATAACAATATGGTCGTGGAGGTCATCTATCTATTAATAACTACGTTCTGAAGAAAAATGTTTGAATTGAAATAACGATCTATATAGTTAATCAGGGTCTACCACCCCTAAGCTTTCCATATCTGGTATGGACTTTCATCTATCTAACTCCATAATTGCAGCCCAGTAATATAAAAGTTTACAATTTTTTTTTCATGTAAAATAGACAAATAAGCATTAAAATTTATATTATTTATTTTCATAAATTTTCAATATATTTTTAATAAATAACGTAAATTAATTTAAGACATTAATGTTAGAAAATTTTAAAGAAAAAGAAGATAAAAGTAGAAATTAAAAGGGGAGAATTCAAACTTAATGAAGTTGAAAGAAGAAATATAATTTTCTCTTATTATCTAAATTGATCTTTAACTCTCAACTTAGAAACGATATTATATTCAGATTCTTGAACAACTTAACATTATCCAATGCATCTTTTATAATTACCTATCATTAATAAAGTTTTCAATCCGATAGCATTGTCTTCAATCACATTCTGTCATACTCTTTACAGTATGGAAATTAATAAACTCAGAAACCATACTTTGAATCGATCTCTTATTTAGAGTTGAACTGACATATGAGCGATGACCTCATGAAATAATTACTCTTAACAAGAGATTCCTTAATGAAGTAGTACGTCATTTCAAATGTTACGTCAATGTTGACGAAAAATTTCTGGGAAAAGTAACACGTGATGTCTATCGGGATGTTGTTGATCTTTAAAATTTGATTGTAAGCAGTTAATAAATTAAAATGAAAATTTTCTCTCGAAAACTTTCCAATTAAATTCGTATGTAATTTTTGGTTTATGTAAAAATATGGAAAAATCGTCGAGAAGTTGGTAAGAAGAATCGTCAACATTAAAAGTCGTAAACAGAATTTTAAATTGTTGAAACTAATTATAATCATAATAATTTTATTGTAAACTTTTAAATGTATGCTAATTTCTAACTGTATACAATATAAATTTCCTTGTAACTTCTTAAAAGTAATTATCATAATTACAATAGTGTTGATATATGAAATTTCATATACATGTGTTATATACGTATATGAAATTAATTCATTTTTACCGTTTTAATAATGTAAATAATAGTAATATGATAACTGATTAATAAACAATATGTTACAAATATTTAAAGACAATTCACCTATTTAATTAGAAAACTTTCAAATGTAATTTTAACGAAATAATAAGATAGACTTTTATTTGTTTTGTCCAAATAATGTATACTATGACGTCGATTTGATGTCATTCTTGAAATTTTCTTATGTGAAAGCGTGATAATGACGTGGATTTGATGTAAAAGCGTACACTATTTAGACGAAAAAAATGTACCTAATGCCTCTTATCACTTACTTTAAAACGCATATTGTTTTTAACCGTAAACTACCTTGAAAATAATGGTAATGCTTAAAAATATTTATCGATTATCAAAGCAAAAGAGAAAAATCAGCTGTGGATAATTTTTAAAAAGCTACAACAAAAGCTGGCAATGTTGTTGTTGTTGGACTTTCCCGGCATTTTTTGTTTTTATCCCAAATAACTGCTACTAATATCATAAGTCTCGGGAGATATTAAAGAAATGGGACCATATTTCCCGAGTCAATGGTCCGATTTTCCTGAATATTTCTGAAAACATTTCTCCCTAATACACAAATCTCTCTGCAAAATTTCAGAAATTTCTGACAAAAGACACAGGAGTTATTAAGCTTCAAAGTAGGTGCAAAAAGCATGCTCCCCGTACACACTAACATCCATACATACAAAAATTCCCCAAATTGTTTTGTATTTCTTGACGTTTTAAGATCTCCTCCTGAGTGCAAAAATCTTGGGAATCGTCTTTTGACTTATCACCATACTTTCCTTCTATTACACATAACAACAGAGAAAGTAAAAGACATAATTCTTCTTAAAACATTTCCAAAAAAATCTATATATTATTGAATAAGAGTGATAGCACAATCAAGATGATTATCTTAATTCAATAAAACTTCAAAATGTTAAGTTTTTCTACAGAAAAAAAAATCTATGATAATGATAATCGTTTTCACTTAAATATGACTCGAGTCAATAATCATCTGGAATCAATAGGATATTTTTTTAAAAGGAGAAAAAAATGTTAAAAGATAGTAAGAAGATGAATATTTACGACACGTTTCTCTACTTTCAGTATTGACACCACAGTTAAAATATGCAATTACCAGTTAGAAAATGTCATTCTGGATATTTTTAGTTGCCAATCGATATGCAAAGTGATGGATGTAAATGTGTCTGCGAAAGCATATGGAAGTAGATACGTAAAGTTTTCTACATTGTGAATATATCACGTTTATTTTAATTTAAAGCAAACATATTCCCTGAATTATTCGAATAATTATTCAGTTTTTGTCTCCTTCCTGTAGTTTTTGAAACGAAAGATGTGCATAACTTGATTTGATAGATGGTTACGAAATTGATATGTTTAATAAACAATTCTTAATTGTAATTAATAAAATAATTAAAAAAAGAAATTTAATTCTAATCAATTTCATAAATAAATATAATTTGACAGAAATGTAATATTAATTGCAATCAATTTTATTATAATTAATGAAAGAATTCATTGGATATAGAGCAATTTTTCAAAATATCTAAAATCAATTTCTTGATATTTCACGATAATTATTTTATACAATTATTTATATATATATATATATATATATAATTAGAAAATGAATTTTTAATAATTTAAAATTTATATAAATCGGATTTTAATCGAATTTTTAATCGTTTTTTTTTAAATGATTCGATATATTTTCTGTTAGTCCAATACTTTAACATAATTAATGTATTTAAGTTTAAATTTTAAACATTAATAACACTTTTAATATTTTGAATTAGTTATTAGTAATTCCAATAATTAAATTTTTAACTCATTTATTTAATTACAATATTCGGTAAATCTCGGATGATTTTTTTAAAATAAAAAGAAAAAATATATAAAGTTTTATTATACTCCGTGCAATTGGCAAACAAGCACATAATTTTCTGAGAAAATAAATTGTTTATGCAGAAAATATTCTCAATTTCTTTCAAAGAAATTACTTAATAATAATCTTGTCATACAAATTCCCAAAATAGTAAACACGTTTGTATAATATCAACGAGATGAAAGTGTAAAGTATGTCCTTATCATTCGTATCCACTTTACGACATAGTTTGCTCTGTATACAATCGAAAAGTGGTTTTATACGAAAATATGAAGTGGTAGACTGTGCTTCTGTATTAAAATTCAACTGTCTACTATTAGATAGTCACGTGGTCCTAATAGCCATCTCGGTTAAACGACTCTTCCCTAGAGAGTAACATGAATAGTGAACAGATATTAAGTTCGATGGAGGATTGTACCTAAAGATGGAGATTGTAGTGTAAGTAGCAACACCTCGGGTTACATAGCCTGTAGTTCCGTGTAACAATAGACAGAAATCGTCCTCTAGGGGATTTACAGGGTTGGAATATTTGATTTACTTGTGAGAATTCACTTTATATCCAGTTTTTCTTTAATTTATCGGGTTCAAAAGGTACCGAAAATCATGACATTTTACAATTTATTTTGAAGCTAAATATCGTTCGTTTTATTTTAATTACATTTTTAAATTATAATCAATTAAATAATCGATTTAATTTGAAATTTTAAAAAAGTTCGATTTCATTATAAAAGATGCATGCATATTCGTCAATTTCAAACGGAAAAAAAAAAATGGAGTTCAATTACTTTTATCGAAAGTAATTATAATTAAATTATTTTAATTAAAATTAACTGAAATGGAAATTATTGCGATTTTTTTTTAATTTTCAGAGTTTCAAAAGACACGCTTTAAATGTGTCTTATAGAAAAGTTTTTCATGATAATTATTGATTGAGCATTTATAATACCAAATTATGCATTAACTCGACTTTATATTATATAAATTATGCATATTGAGTCAATAATATCACGCAAAATGCCAATCTCCTCTGCAATCAATCTTCTTTTGGACAGATGCTAGGAAGAAAAAAGTAACTTAAAATATAATCCCTAGTTATTTGTATCGTCTTTTATTAATATTCAGTACAATATTTTACCTTTATATAGCATGTGAAAGGCAATTAATTCTATTGTTACTATATAATCTTCATGAATAAATATTCACGTACAATATTATTATTTTTTTCCAGTTATATTTATTATTAATTAAAGAAACAGCAATTGTATGATACTAATAATATTTTAGTAAATTTATGAAAATATTCGTGTTATAAAATGTAAATTTTTACATATAATAATTAAATATATTCTCTAAAATAAATTTCTTTCTTGAAATTGTTAATGGTGTATTTTATTTAATCATTTTGAGCTATGAATAATTTCGATACATTAAAGGAAATACTTTGATATTTATGTTTCTATGCGTGTAAAACTTTTGAATTTCGTGTTACTAATTGTTTCCTTGAAATCGTTAGTATTTCCATTTAAAAACATGCTCTAGGTGTACTCGACCAGTTTTCATTCGCTTCCTTTTAATTTATATTCTAGCTCCTTTAAATGCAGAAAAATAAAATAAAATTAGCTGTTAAATAAATATTTAAAGACGTTAAAAACGACTTTATTTATAAGTGAATTGGCCTTTTAATAATAATAAAAAGGTTTTATTGTAATATTAATATTTATTTTCGAGTTATAAAAATTTAAAGTATAATTATTTTAAAGATTATTTTTTCCAGAAATGTAATAAAAATTGCATTTTTTATTACAGAAATTAACATAATAATATAAAAAACGTTTAAAATAATTAATTGTTTTATTTTACTGTTTCAACTATCCTTTTTATTTTAAGAAAAATGCAATTTTCGTCACTTTTATATAGAAAAAATAATCAAAATAATTTTTCTCTGTTGTCTACTTTGCATGTAACACGAAATTCTCGAAACAAAGTTAAAGCAATTTGAGATAATCTTCAGAGCAAACTCTAGCAGGATGCTCGCTAGTGCATGCAACAATGCTTGGTTCGCTTCGCTTACCTCTTTGCATTATGTTACATGTCAAAATTAATGTAATTTAAGTTAACGGAAGACATTTGTTTTAATAGTTATTAACGTTAAACAAACAATGCTCGATAATTAATAGGCCTATACATATTTATAGACTGTAATCCTATCATTTACACATTTTTCAGGAAATATCTTTCAGAATATTCTTAAGATAATCATCTAATTGATGCTGTAATCTTCGTAAGAAATTTTCATATTTTCTATTAATAATACAAATATTATTCATTTATAAATTTTGTAAGTTAGAAAATGTCGTTCCACGTTTTACCTATCTTGAATTTTTTAAAAATCTTTTAAAGTAATCCTTTTAAATTGTATAAAATAACAGTTAAATGTCTACACGTAGATTTTAACTTTTGATTAATGCAGTGCTTTTAACTACTTACTCAAATATTTAAGTGACATTGACTATGTTATTTCGTTTTAATTAATGAGAAAATGTCATAAAAAATTAATTTGTTATTAAATGAGTACTCGTTTCAGTTTTTTTAATCAGTTATATGGCTGTAATTTCATTGAACAAGTTACAGTATCATTATGTGATGATACATCCAAATTTTATAGGATAATATCAGACTCGTTTAATCTACATCACAACGTCTATAATTTTACTAAAAAGTTTCACGTAAAATAATTTATATTACTTAGGGAGATGTTTAAAATATATATATTAAACGAGTATCAATTATTATAACCATTATAACAGCCCTAAACTTAGATAATATCAACATGAAGTCGAGCTATTTTCAAATTACAGTACCCTGTCATTAAAATTTAAACAATATAAAATTTTGACTTTGTATAAATTAATTAAAGACCAAATAATTTAAACCTGCATTCACTAATTTTTATTTAAAGAAAATTATTAATAGTTAGTGATTGTTAGGCCATTTACTAATAGGATAAACGTAGAAACAGTTAATGATTAAAAATTATGCAAAATTTCTAAAAAATATGAGTATTTCCCTACCAAAATGTCTGATGATAAAGGTATTTAAGTAGGATTAAAACGTAAGAGAATTTCTGGAAAATTTGTTTCTTTAATCAATAATTATTAAAGTCATTTAATACTTTTATCTTTCATATTTGGCAAAGGCTTTCTTAGAATCGTAAGAGTTGGAATATTTAATTTTGTCTATTAATTTCTTCTATTATTTTATTATACACATTATCAACTTTACGTATTAGTTGTAAAGTATAACAACTAATTTAATGTATTAATTATACCAGGTCATGTATAAAATAGATACCACTCGTATAGGCAATTCGTGACAGTATTGGATCTTATTGTACAGACCAACATACACATACGATTCATTTCGGGATTTTTATTCCTTGCTCATTCAACTGTACAAATTATAAATCTACATTCAGATACATACCAATGAATCTATAATTTCCCTTTATAATTTGGGACAAATATAATACTTTGTACTACGAATCGCCTACAACACTTATAGAACATCTCAATATAAGTAATTACAATAGATCATAAATGCATTACATAGCTCCATCGATTATCTATTATATTACATATTAAACTACACCTACAAAGTCGTATACATAAAAACTTTTCAACTTACTTTTTTTAATATGCGTACAGCGTAAAAAACTTTTGAAAAATATACAATAAAACTGCTGAAAACGTATCACATAACTGTTGGAAACCATGTCTAAAAGTCGTATTCACACTATTATCACACTCTACAACACACCTAAGGAAACCTTAACCATATCCCTTCTTACTATTTCCACCATTTACGTAATTCTGCGCTCAAGGTAGCCAAAAAACCCATTATTTTCACATATTTTACTCTATTTTAATAATCTATGTTTATCTTAAAAATCCTTTCCATACATAATTCCTCACATTGAGATGTTCTATAAGTGCTGTTTGGGGATTCGTAGAACTTGAGGTATTATACTAATCCCAAATTGCAAAGAGAAATTACATATTTATTGGTATCTAAATGTAAATTTGTAATTTAATACAGAAATAGTATGCATGACTGAGCAGGGGATAAAAATCCCCAAAAGCATCCATATTTGAGTTAAGATATAATAAACTGTCTATACGTCTGGTGTCCATTTTATATACGACCAATTATATTTTAAAAATTATCAATTTAATTTATATAATATAGAAGATTAAATATATATATATATATATATATATATATATACTATTTCATCAGCTTGATAAGCAATATTCCTAGCTTGCATCTACGAAATTAATATGTAAATGAAAATAAAATCGATGCAAGTTATAATTTACATATATTATTTCGGTTATTTTTCTATATTTTTAACACACTTTTAATATTTATTTATTGCAGCAATGATAAATTGTAAATTAGGAGTGCATGCTTTAGAAAAAAATAAGAATTTACTTCAAAGAAAGCCTCAATATAAAGTCTTTAATAGCATAAAATAATAATTAAAATTTTATTTATTTATTTTATTTCATATAATAAAATTATATTTTAGCAATTGAACATAAAAGTTTATAATAACAATAAAAATGTAAGTTACAAAAAAAACATTAAAATAATAATATAAATGATAATTAAAATCTTTGAAAAAATCATTAAAATTATAAAATTTAAAAAAAATGTCTTTAAATAGCTTAAATTTGTTATTAATAATTGATAATTTAAAATACGGCTTAAATAATGTCAAATATTTGTCACTTTGTCCTTTAAAAATTTATTAAAAACTTCATTTTACATTACATAAATTTACTTGTTTGTATTTATCTTTATATTAATTAAAGTAAAAATTTTTTAAAATATTTAAATCATATTTTTCATTATTGATGCCGAATTTTATTTTAATTGTATTTTAAATTATTAATGATGTTTAATGATCAATTTCTTTGTAAATTAACGTCAATTAATTGCATTCATCTTCATTAAAACGGCGTGTTTAAATAAATATAAACAGTAACAAGAATAATGTATTTTACATTTATCATGATATAAACAAAAAGGAAAAAAAAAATCATTTAAATCTTAATCTTTAAATTCTTCTTTTATTTCTTTTAAATAAAAATTTGGCATTTTTATTTTTCTTTGTTAAAAAAATAAATTACTTCGTTGATTTAAACATTAATCTGGTGTTGTATCTGAAATAAAATAAAATAACAAAATAATAAGAAATTATTAAAAATAATAAAAAACAATAATGTAATATTTTTTTAAATAAAATAAAATATAATAAATTTAACAAATAAATTTTTTTTTTAAATTTTCATTTATAATTATTTAACTTAAATTAAAAAAATAACAATTGAAAAAAAAACTTTACGTAAAAACAAAATAAGAAATAAAATTTTAATACTTTTCTAAGAAAAAATTTTATTGTATTCTGTTAAAAAAAACATTAAAATTTTATTATAAATTTAATAAATAAATTTAAAAAATACAAAAAAATATATAAATTTTTTTTTGATAAATTACAATAATTTTAAATGTTTTTCTATCTTAATTATTATACCAAACAGATTATCGAATATATTTTTTAAATTTTTATTTAAAAATAATCTTTAAAGTGATTCTAGATAAGGAACATAAAAGCACGAATCGAATTTTACTTTCGATTATATATTTTTTTTTTCAAAAATAAAAAATCGTTTATCTTAAAAATAAACATCATTTATAAAGAAAGACGTAATCAACAATGATTTCACATTTACTCTCTATTGGTTTTTCTTCCAGCCATGAGAGGAAAAAATAAAAAATAAAAGAATAAAACACTAAATGTTTACTTACAGTGATACGAAAGAAGTTTCATTTATATAATTCATAAAGTCTATTCTGGAAAATATAGAGTAGAAATGATGTATGATTTATAAACACGATAAACAATCCCTGTACACTTTACATCAGTTTACAACTATATAATTTTTAAACAATTACTTTATAGTTATGAAATATGATATTTAATAGACTCTGTCAATAGAATAAAATTTAAATATGATTTTTATACTTTAAAAAAAAATTATACGCGATATAACGTTTATTATATTCCTTTTTATACGTATTTTAAATGGGTTCGTCTTTGCCTGGGGGGGGGGTAATTTATTGTTCTGATATATGAGGAATTTATAACTATATACAATAGGCTTTTTAATTTAAATTAGCTTTATCAGAATAATAATTTACTCTAATCTAAAGTTTATTTCACTTTAAAATATTTAAACGTGACTTTATAGCTATGGGATATAATATAAAATAAAATCTATCAATAAAATAAATTTTAAATAGGATTTAATATATTTATAATTGTATAAAATTCTACACAATGTAACTTTATTATAGGTTTTGTTCGTTTATATTCTTCTCGTAATATATTTTAATTGTGTTTCTATTTTTATGAGAGAAGAATTCTGTATTTTGATGAATATTATTAAAATTGTTGTAGATAAATAAATAATGTTTATCAAAATAAGGAATTACTCCCTCCAGATAAACTAGATTTATCCCATTAAAATACACGTAGAAAAAAGGATAACAACAAACAAAACATATAAAAGTTACATTATGTATAATAATTTTTTTCACAGTTATAAATATATAAAATCCTATTTAAAATTTATTTTATTGATATACTTTATATTATAGCCCATAACTATAAAATGATATTTAAATATGTTTAAATTAAAATAAAGTTTACACAGAATTTTATATATTTATAATTGTAAAAAATTATTATAACTAATATAACTTTTATGACATGTTTTTATTTGTTATTTATTTTTATATGTATTTTAAATGGTTTCATGTTCATTCGGATGAAGTAATTTCTTCTGATGATGAATATATTTTTTTTTATCTTAAATAATTAATTAATTAAAATAAAGTTAATGCATTTTATACATAATTCAAGTTTATTTATTTCATAAAATAATTATAGGAATATATAGCATAAAAATTGTTATAATAATTATACATTATTGAATTTTCATAAATGGTGATATATATATAGGCTATATAATTAATTAAGCATAAATTGTTAATAAAAAAATAATGGAAAGAATTTCAGATTAATGAGTGATATTTATTTTAAAAAATGCTTTCTTTACAATTTCTTTTTGAAGGAGGAATCTAACGATATCTGTATAATAACAAGCAACCACTTTTTTAAAACTGTAATAACCCTTATTGCTCAAGTAGGATGCTATCATCTCTAAAGATTCAATGAATGATTTTAGAATTCGACTTAATCGCAAAGACTTCTCGAGAGATCCCGAATTCAACATCCACGTAAAAGAACTGATATATATATATATATATATATAAAACGATCTTTCAATATACAGAATACATTTAAGCTGTCTTTTCATCTCCACCTCTTTTGAAAATAAGGTTTAGAAATTGTATGACGATTTTTTTTCTTATTTTTTATATAAAAAAGTTTCCTTGTCATCTTTGAGATTATGAAGATACGAGGATGTTAAACGTTGATAGTAAAAGAAATAAAAGAATTCTTTTAAAGTACAGTAAATAGAAGGGAAAGAATTTTGATAGATGATTTCTAAAGATATGGTTACGACACTTCTAATAATTTACAGTAATTCCCAAGTGTTTAAAAATTTAATAAGCTGACTTGGGATTATTTATGATTTTTCCTCTTGAGTTAATGCAAAATAAGTTATAAATTTTAATAAATAATTTATTAAACTTTGTGTTGTAAATTAATCCCAATTAATTTGCATTTTGTAATTAATCAATATATTGAGTTTTACCATTTATAATTATTTTAATTTTAAGTAATTTGCCATTTTAATTAATTATAACTACAGTTTTAGGTAATTTAAAACTATCAATTTAAAGATTTAGATAAGTTTACGTTTATATATGTAACTTAAACTGGATATCAACACTTAAATTAAGGAGAATATTTTAAATTATCCTTTAAATTGATACGATAATTTAGTTATTATTATGTTAAAGTATCTAAAATTCGCTTCTCTCTATGGAAAATGTATGTATTTTAAAGTAGCAAAATTCTATCAAAAGTTAATAATAATAATAAAATCGATAAATATCGAATATATAATTTAAAATTGAACGATATTAAGAGTTACTAATTAAATTTATCATCGAAAATAATATAAAAGTATTAATTTAATAATTACTTTTAATTCTGTATTAAACTGTTAGATGGTAAAGTTTAAGTAAATTAAGTTAAATAAACTTTTAAAAATTAGATCTAACAAACAGTTAAGTTTATTAAGAAATTGTACCTACAGTTCAATAAAATGAAATTTCAAATTAACTACACTTAATCCTATTCTAAGCTAAAAGTTTCAATTAATGTTCGAATATATTGTTATTCAGCAATTTACTCTAATCAATTACATTGAAAACAATATTAAAAAAGATCAAAATTAAAGTTCTTAATTGCAATTATTTTCGTTATAAAATTAAAACAATCGATTCTTAATAATAATCATTTTCTTTAAAGAAATTGAAAATTTAATTACAATCTTTTCCTAATCTTTTAAAATTAATTGTTAACTTAATCATAATTAATTTTAATGGCAATTACAAATTATATCACGACTCGATCGTAATTTGAAATATAAAATATATTAAAATTTACATTAAATTCAAGCATGTAAATCTTACGAAATAAACAACGCATTAAAACGTTTCCTATATTAATAAATTTAATACGCATTAACGTTTATAGAAGTTTAAAATGAAATATTTTACATAAAGTAAACCGAACAACATTTATAATTACTATATTTAAAGCATATTAAATTGAAAAAAATCGAATTTATTTTACGCGAAATTATGCATTTATAGCAATAAATAATACATAGTTAAAATAATGCAGCATCTCATATTTTTAGCTGAAAGAAACCACGTGACTGGAGAGATGTTGTAACAATGCCACTTCAGTCAAAGTACTTGGGACAATAGCATCCATTCACCACCTGAATATTCTCACAGCACGTCAAAGATCCACCGCGACATCGATTCTCATTACCAAACAAGATAGTCGATAATTAGAATTGAGCATTGTCTGTAATGGATGTACTAATCACATTGGATCAAAGAGTTTGGTGATTATGATCCGATAGAAACTCTTTTGTATCCGTTTTACTGATCGTTTTTCATCTACTTATATCATTTCTAAGTCTTTTAAAAATTTCCTCTTTACTCATTGAGTATATTCAATGACACTTAAAAGAATCGAGTTAATGAGTTATTCAGTGTGATGAACTGTGTCGGAGTTTATTAGAATAATCTGAAATTATAATTAAAATTTAATTCCTACGCTACGCTATTGGATTATTCAGTTAGAAATATTGATTTTTTAAAGTGAAATATTTATACAAATTCAGACATTTTAAGTAGTTTTTTTTATTTTTATTTATTTTTTTTTTATTTTTACATAACTCTTGTTACTTATTTATGTTACGAGTAAATATTTAAAGATATAAATTGTTTCTTTTACTAAATTTTATTTGTTTTCATAGTAAATGTTTATATTTTTTAATTATTAAATTAACATGTATTAACTACAATAATTGGTTATAAAATATATAAAAAATTAAGTTAATTAAGAACATTTTAAATATAGAATTTTGAGAATTTTTTTTATGTTTTATAATTAAAATTATCGAATTTCTGTATTTAATTAAAGACATTTTTATACAATCGAACCTCCAACAGCGGCCGTATTTTTTTTTCAGGAACTTTGTTTTTAATTAAACTGTACATAGAAATAACCTCCGAATAACGGACATTTTCTTAGTTCTACTCAATGGCCGTTGTTCAGAGATTCCTCTATTAAAATTGAAAAATTTTATTTAAAAATGTATATATTTTTAACTTCAAATATGTAGATAATAAATTGATAAAATATCAACAATTAACTAAATTAATAATTTTCTTTCTGGAACGTTGTTATCTGGTGGCGAGTGATATAACAATTACCTGTATATCGGAATTTTACTCTATAAACGTATCTATCACCCAATGGCACAAATATAGCCCAACATTTGTCCATTGGGAGTTTCGTCAATGTGTCATCTAGATTAGCTTCAATTAAGAAAATGTGGGTGTGTCTACCTAGTCTGACCTAATCCACTTGGGGGTTAGTATATTCAAGGAAGTCGTGACGCAGACAGCACGAATATTTTATCACCATGGCAACAGTTGGATCCCAAAACACACCACTTTTACTAAGTTTAACACCGTTGACCGGTCATGCAAAGTAAGACAATTAGTTATACCATTCTGCTAGTGGTCCAGTGGTGTCATTGCTAAACAAATTATGAAGTCAGATAGGAAAGGAGGATAAAAAAAAATATATAGAATATTAGCAATTTTAATGTATGTTCTTGTTTTTATCAACTAGAGACGTGGTTATTAAAAATAATTAGCGGTTAAAATATTAATTCTTTCACACCTACGAACATAAATCTGCGTGAAATGTAGTGATAAATACGGTGTTTACGATTTAATTTTTGTAAAATTTAATAATTTAACAATATCTTAACAAGAGAATAAGGAAGATGATAGAATTATTTTTTCCTTCCTTCCTGAGATTCTTGACTATATTCACTTTAAATATGAATAAAAATTAAAATTTGAAATTTTTTTCTGTACAATATTAAACATTGAACTAGAATATCATAAATACCTTTTGAAGAGAAATTGGAATTTCATGCAGATTCTCATTAAAGTAAATTAAATTCCATTTTTTTAATACACCTGTTTAATGAGGAAACTTGTCGATTTTGTAATTTCACATACCAGTAACCAAATAAAATATTAAAAATTTATCATAGATAATTCTTATTTCTTATTGATAATTTATAAAATAAACTAGTACTTAAAACATAAATGCAAATTGTAGATGCGGGAAAGGAAATAAGGATCAGAAGATCCCAAGAGTAGAATTTTATATCCTTATTACCTTTCATTAAATTTTTAAAATTCGAATTTACACTTAATCTCGAAATATTTAATGCTATATATATGTTATTTTTAAATCTTTTAATAGCATAGAAATGTAAGTAAACAAAATAATTATATTACTTCATAAAAATAGAAAGTTTTAATTAAAATTTAGAAAGAAAACAGAGAAGGGAAAAAATTAAGTTTGAAGCTCTTCTAATTTAATTTTTTTTTCGTTGTAATTTAGAGACGAGTGGACTTATTTTGAATTTTAATATATTGCAAATTTGAGGTGGGTAAGAAGTAAAGTTTTCTTAAAGAGTACATTAAGACACTAATGGAGGAAATAGTGTGACATTATCTGTTGCCTGGTAACCCCAACCGGACGAAGATGTCATCGGCTTCACACCTACAGAGGAAGTTGTGGAGAGCTAGAAAGATGACAGGTGTTCTCTTACTTGAAGACAACTCGGAAACCAGATGGTGATATCAGCTCTCGACAACGCAGCATCTCATCCTATTTTCTTCTGTACATCCTTCTATCATGTTTAAAGCACCTCAATTCTATCGCCTGAATCAATATCGTCCAAGAGTTTCGCTATTTTAAATCTTTTCAAAATAAATTTTCTGCAAGTTGTCAAATTTTCGTGCTTTAAATTATACAATGAATTGAATTTTTAGTGATTTTCCAGTTTTTTAAACTGATTTAAAATATTACAAAATAACTCCCGTAGAATAATTTTTTTTTCAAATCAAGGAGATTTAAATGTAATTTTAAAGTATATATATATATATATTTTTTTATTTTATCATAAAAATAAATTTTATAAATCTGTTTTTCCTTTGTATATAATAATTCTATTTTATACGGAAATAAAATTAAAAATAATATTCCCAAAAGAATATTTTATTTTTATCATTTTTATGTAACTAACAATATTTTAAAATATTTAATTTTATGAATTTCAAATTGTTTTTTAAAATATTAATAAAATCATTTATTTCTACAATAATTCTTACATTTTTTTATATTCAATTTTGTAAATTGTTGAGTTATAAAGATGTAAATTATTTTAATATAGAAAATGTTCTTATATTAAACAGTCTATTTTTATTATTTTGATTATTTTTTACTTTAATTTTCTTCCTTTTAAAAATTTAAATTTAATAAAAATTTGTAAATTTAAAGTTTTTACACATTTCCTTAACTAACTTGATCATAAAATTCGAACAAAAACATCAAAATTCGATAAATAAATGTATGAATGTCCCAAAATTAATCCTTTATGTTTACTACATTTTTTCTAAAATAAAAAAAAATGTATTTTAATAATATAAAAACTATTTAATAAAAAACAATTTAACGGGAAAATAGCCATTATAATTAAATTACCCCTGTAAATCGGATTTTCCAACATTACTTCTATCGCAATACTCCAAATGTACATTTAAAAATATCCCAAATTATTTTCCTTAGTAAAGTTTAAACAAAATTAAATAACTAACCTGAAATTAACGTTAGCAGTTGAATTTTTTTTCGTTTTTTTAATAAGATTTATTGAAATTTAATTATAAATAATTTTGATACAATTAAAATGCTGTTAAAACTAAAATTTTATTTAAAATCTCTGAAAACATTACATAAGCGATGCCATTAGCTCTTATAGCGCTATATTCAGCTATTTGGTTCTTGATATAAATGTGAAATTTATAAATCTTAAAGATAAATCGTCTGATTTATGAAAAGTTGAGGAACTTTTTAATTTTCTCCACTTTTATACAACTGATTTATGTAAAATTGAAAGTCATTTATATGAGCAAAGTAGCAAAGATACGAAGTAGAAGCTTATTTAAATGAAATAGTCAACATTTTAAAGAAAGATAACTAAAAATCTTTCTTCATCAAAACAGACTACGACCCAACAAGAGAAAGAGAGAGAAAGATCTTTATAGAAATTGCGCATGTTCTGTCAGCATCCGGTCATAAAGATGTTATTGCCTCGTCCATGTGATGACCAAACACCAACATTTCATTGAATGTGCTGTAAAATGACAATGAAACTATGCTGAGTCAGAACATTAAGTCCTCACTTCCGTTGGTATGTCGTAAGAAGAGAGAAACGGCTCGTTAGCATGATAAATATTACAAGACATCCGAAATTTAATTAATTTCCTCAAAAATGTAATTAATTGCATTTTAAAAATTCATTTAAAATTTTCGGTTTATTATAAAATTTCCTAATTTGTTATAAAAATTGAATTAAGACGCCTGTATATCGCGCTTTCCAGCAAAGCAGCCGAAGAATTTTTAAAACTTTCCAAGATGTAATTGAAATTTTAATGTAAATTAATTGCTTTATTAAGTTAATTTTTGTTAATAATTTTGTTAATAGTGTTAACATCATATCGAGCTCAATGATTCTTTATTATACTGATTAACACAACGATAATATACACCTGAAATGATGTTTCACGATATTCATCTTCTCTATTTTTCTTCAAATGAAATTTTTAATCATTGTCAAAATATATACTTTATTATCTAACAGGTAACACTATTATATAAGTATTTATCTTGACAATTTATCAATATTTACGAAAACAAAATCAAGAAGCATTTTCTATTATGATAAGTCATGATATCTCTTAATTAACTTCACGATAATAATAATTATTATCATACTAATAAACTGAAACTAATATCATAAATCTCTAATTCAATTAAATTTCTCCAATTTTGGGATCTAATCAATTCAGAATAATTATTAAATACAGACAAGAATAATAATGTAAACATCATATAAAAAAGATAAGATCAGAATGGATCCTAATGATAAATTTTTCTTACATCTTATCTCTTTTTTATTATTTATTTATCAAGATACCTCCCATAGCACGATAGAAGAGAATGATAATGTTCTAAACATAAAGAAGAGAATGATAATGTTCTAAACATAAACATTAATTTTATAAGCCAAATTCAAACGTAACAATTAAAGTAAAGTAGACAATTGTACATACAAAAATATAATAATAATTAATGTAATTTTTTCATATTATCTCTTAATGATGATCCATTCTCTAATGTACGATGTTACGTTCTAATTAAGATGATCCATATTCCTATCAGGATAATTCTCTGTATTTATAAGTGGATTGTGGTCATATAATAAACGTTTAATGAATATTACTAGATAAGATGAAGCAAGTAATTCAATATCGATCCATAATTCACTAATTACAATTCAAAATTATCATATCAACACAAATTTAATATACTAATAATTAATATATCCCTATTAATAAGCTATTATCAATAAACAAAACAATGTTAAATTTTTCCAGAAGATATAAATTTATTTACAGAAATTGTATAAAAAATTGCAATTTTTAAACTTATTTCTATGTTTTTTCCCTTTCTTTTGTTATCAAAATAATTCAATTTTTTTCTTATTTCTTTTCTTGTTAATGTTGTTTTTTTCTGTTTGTTTATGCAATTTTTGATTAATGTTTACTTTAAGAAAATCTTAATTTTTTATTATATTTATAACAAAATAAGAATTTTTATTATAATAAAATAATTATTACTTTATTATAAATGTAAAATTTTCAATTAATTTAGATATAACACGTTCCAGCTTTTTTGTTCGAGTAGTATAAAATTCTGCAACATTTTAAATAACATTTAAGCAAATTATAAGCTTAATTATAATTTTAAAAATTCGATTAATTTCAAATTTTAATGCAAAAAATTTAATTTTATAATATATATATATAATATAAATAAATTTTTTAATATTTCGAAACTAAATTATAATATTTTCTTATTGATATAAAAATTTTATGTACATTTTATGCTGATTGTAAACTTTTTAAATTTATAATTAAACTTGTAAATGTCATTAAAATATATACGAAAATGTATTTAATTTTCAAAGATTTTTAATGGCATCTCTCCTTAAATGTTCTTAATCCATGTAAAATTTGAAGATACCAGAAAAATTTTCTCAAAACGATTTTTTTATTAGCTTATATAATCAATTTTATATCATAAATAATAAAGAAAATCTTTCAAAATGAATAAAATGTTTATAAAATTCCTTCCATAACTCACTTTACCCAAAACAGAATTATCTTTAAAGCTTAAGGTTTAGTTAAAATTAATATGTTTTAAACGTTTTAAACACTTAAATGAATTTTAAAATATATAAAAAAAAATCTTTTACTAAAATTACTTTTCTGTTATATAAAATCTCGTTTAAATTCTTATCCTTTAAAACTTTTCTACTTTACAATAAATTCACATCTTATTATCACTTAAATTCTTTGATGTTAATCTTATAATTGCATCATAATAAGAAAAGAAAACAGAAGCAGGACATTCCTTTAATTTCACTAAATAGAAGCAAAGTAATTTGATCAGAACAAATATAAAACTAAAATGGAAGACAACAAAAGAGGAAAATATCAGATGAAGATGAGAGAATTTACTTTGTTAAAGCTTCGATTAATTTGCAGGATGCTTTTCCCCCTTTTTTTTCAAAACAGAAGTAGAAAGAAAAGTAAAGAAAAAGATGAGAAAGAAATCGAGTTAAAAAGAGATAAAAACATCCTTTTCTTTAATTTATACAGAAATAATTTTAAATTCGTGTTAGAAATTTGTGCTAACTAATTACAAACTTGCATTGAATGTGCCGGCTTGGAGGTGGAGATGTTTACATAAAATCTTTCATCTCCTCATCCACAAGCACGAAATATTTAACTAATATTTTCTTTAACAATGTTTAAAATGCTTATCTTAAACATAATTTTTTTTTTCTTTAATAAGTGTAGCATGCAATAAGTATTTAAAAAATTAAAATTATTCGCATGAATGTTTTTCCATGTTTTTTTTTACTTATTAAAGAGTTTTTATAATTTAATAATGATCTAACTCAACAATTATCCTAAAAGAGCGATAAGTTATATTTATAAGAAGTAAGAAAAAAGAACGAATTTATTAAGTACATATTCGTGTTCTTGAAGAGTCAAATTATATGAATTTTTTTTTTTAGATTCAGCAGCGTCGTTATTTTTGTATAAAAACCCTTTAAATATAATACTTAGAGTATAAAGTTTATTTTAAAAATCTGCATGATATCATTTTTCTTCTTAATAAAAATTCCGATAAAGTTTTTAGCTGAAAATGTTTGTTTAAAAATCCTTTAGAAAAGGATAGTGGATGGTGATTTTATAAAAGAAAAAAAATCAATAAAATTATCTTTTCTACGGTATGATGTTTCGTATAAAATTTTAATAAAATAGAATATAAAATAGTTCATTTTTAATGCCAATTTTTCCATAAATGAAGATGCGGAGCAATTTCTCTTTAACGCCGAGATAATCTTCCATCAACGGTAAATTATCGAGAAGAGAGGGAAATTATCTTAAAGTGATAAACAAACAAAAAGGGGGGATTATGTATGAATGTAAAAATCCCGCAATATTCGAACGATTTTGCCAGACTTTGCTTCAATAACCTAAGAAATTCTCTTCTACATGACTAAATCGAATTTCTGAAAATCTCGTTTCTTTTTCCGTATCTTTATTCCATTCCTGCATCGCTACAATCAAATTTCCAATCGACGGAATGGTTGTCCAGATTTTAAGGAAATAACTTTGACAGAAATATTATTTTTTTTTTCTCTTTCTCTTATTTTTTTTACTTTCTCCCTCTTAATCCAGTTGAAGACATCAAACGAATCTAATTCAGTTGAGGGCATAAAATGTGTAAATTTAATGTGTATATTCCACTGGATTGTCATCGTTAGGTTTTTCTATAAATTTGTCAAGAGTCGGTGACACAAAACTTGAAAATTATTCATACTACGTTATCGGTATCAATATCAACGTAGTGTACCTCCTACTCAAACTGAGAGTTTTCTCGATGAGAACCTGAAATTTTCTCAAGAATTATTCGTTTTTCTAGGCAAATATTCTTTTCTTTCACGTGGAAAAAGCATTTTTACGATGGAAATTAAATAATTCATACGTAAAAATATTAAGAAGTATATATATTATATTACGCTAACTTGAAGAAATGTTACTCCATTCTAATGGTTATATAAAAAATATACATTATTTATTGCGAAATTTGACTAAAAAATCGACAAAAATTATAGAAATTCGCCCCAAAATTAAGAAAAAAACTTATAAAATTGAGTAAACTTTTCTTGTGTTAATCAGTTTCTTCGCTTTTTTTTCGTTTGTCATCGTGGCCATAAGTTGCTTCCGTTAACTTCAAAATTCTCGCTCTCTCAGTCAAATTTTTAGCTTTAGAAATCCAATCATGCAGATAATTTTTTTATCATATTTTTACTGTACTTTCCCTTATCCATCTCAACACATTTTTCTTTGGAATTTAGTCCCAGTAGATCGTTCTTCCATGATATATATGATGCAGTATCCATCATCTCTTCCTTCAATGTGTCCAGTCGAGTGTCATTTTTAGCATCTCTACCTTATTGACTTTATAGCACATTCCTGTCAGTAAGTGATATAATCCTTTCGACAGGATATATTTTATAAATATAAATTAACCCTCTTATACTGGAGAATATTTTTAAATAATTTCTCTCCATTTATTAAATAAAGAAATTGAAATTTTTAAAAGACATAAATCGCAGAAAAATACTACAAAAGAAACAAATTTTCTGCACATTTTCTTTGAAATTTCTAATTTTTTTAAAGCATTTAATACATAAAAATCAGTTAGATTCATCATTTCAATAACGTGTAAAAAAGGAAAGAATCTTGTAACTGGAATTATTAAGTTCTTTTCAAACTGAAAGATAAATATTTTAGAAATCTATAAGGTAAAAACAACAAATAAAGCTTGAAATTTATCAAAAATTTTATAGAATTTGCCAAATATTTTAAAAAATTCATAAATCTAACACTTCAAAATTGTCTTACTTCTACTTGATGTATACAAAGCAAACTTTTTCTATATAAATTTGGGATTAAATAAAAATAATATAGAAGAAAATGCTGTAAATTATATTTATATATATAACATAGCAAACATTAATATAAAAGAAATCACTTTTATCCTGTTCTGTGTTGCCTTATATAAGAATATAACCTGTGATTATTGCTAAAGTAAGGTTGTTAAATTGAAAATGTTTTCTATCATCTAAGTTCGAAGTATAAGTAAAAAGCATTTAGAAGTAATTTTCTAAAAGAGAATTTTTTCACACAATTTTAACGATTGTGTTGTTTCTGTAGGAAAACATCTGTTTTACCCGTCTCGCTTTTTATTATTTCCTTTGCCAGAATTAGAAAAAAATATCCTTTTAAAAAAATGTTTAGTTGGATTAAATAGCGAAATAAATCGATTCTGTCAAAGAAAACACTTTGGCATTTACAAGGTATGATTCATGGCAAAGTTTCAGATGAAATTATTAAAAAGCAACATGGTTAATCCTAGGATATAAAAGTGGGTAGGAGACACGTCATAACTTTCTTCCCTCCTGTCAGTTCTCATTGGTATTATACATACAGAAGACCTTTTAAATACTATCCATACAAAGGATATTTATTGTATAAACACACCCTTTCTCCGCACAAACTTGGTTCAATCGATGAGTCAATGCCTCCTTGCAAATGAGTGAAACCTAATAGTGTAACCGGTACAGAAATGGCTTCTCTTAAAATGAAACCTATTCATTTATTTGGTTTCTTTTTTATTTCCGCTCAAATTATGTTTTGTGATATTATTCCTGTCAGTACTTTTTCGTGCATTGTTTTGTTGATCTGTTTTGTGACGAGCACCATCTCTTACCTTCGCGTGCTTCTCCCACCAAATTAGCATATTATCATGGCAAAATAATGCTATTTAATATTAATATGTTACAACAAAACACATTTTCAGCTTCCTATATT
Source organism: Centruroides vittatus (assembly GCF_030686945.1). Taxonomy (NCBI): domain Eukaryota; kingdom Metazoa; phylum Arthropoda; class Arachnida; order Scorpiones; family Buthidae; genus Centruroides; species Centruroides vittatus. The sequence goes on along the minus strand of NW_027122359.1, from coordinate 803,403 downwards.
ACCATATTTACTCCGCCTATATGTATATTTTCACCAAAACTTTGGGTTGTATTTAGATTTATATCAACACGACCGGATCCAATTTGGTGTAACTTGCACAAACATGTTAGCTTTTAGCGCAGTCACGATTCTCTAGAAAATTAGTTTGGTTCTGGAGCAATCTGTTACCTTCTTGCACCTGCTATAAAGTGCCTATTTTGTAATTTATGGTATACATCTTTTCGTTGGCGACATGTTCCAATAATCAGTGAAATTCTAACACAAACAGGCTCTTCACTGCATAACGCCACAAAGTTTTTATGAATTTTTCACAGAAAAACTCGATTTCTACTAAATTTTTATGTATTTTAATTATATAAAGAGTCGAAACAAACGAGTTATAATGTTCGAGAAATTTTTATAATTTAAGTAACTACTCGATCAAGCGTAACATCGCATCAGTCATCCCGACAACGAACAAATCATAGTTTTAAACTTGTCAAAGTCATTAAAACATATCTTTAATTTAATCATAATTAAGATATACAAGATGAAATAATTTGTGCTTAATGATAATTTCATAATCCATTATCGATTCACTTAACAATATCAGCTTAACCATTTAATTTCATAATCTCTACTAGAACTAATTGGATTGAATATATCTCGGTTTGGTTTTAAGAGAGACAGAGAGAGGACTCGACAAGCGAGAGTAATCCTTCAAGTTCTCGCTCATTAGTGTCAACAACGGCGACAAGTAACAACCTACATGGAAGCTTTAGTCGTATAGGTCTAACTATTAGATCTAATCGTTCCAACGGGTTGAACAGATAGATCATGAGCCTAACATTATCTTCCTCATTTTCTTTCTTCTCCTTACTCTAATAACCTCACCATCTACACAAAATCGAATTTCATAATTTTCCTTTGGACCTATAATTCAGAGGAGAATTTGGGGGATGCGCAGGGCCAAGCTGCACCCCTCTTCTAGGTTTTTTCCCCTCGAGTGAAGCCAGGTATCTCAGGTAGTAAGGAATTTTGTAAGGCATATTTCCTTTCTGTACCTCCTCTAAAGATTTCTGGATTCATAATTTCATAATGTTTATGTTTTATAACTAGTTTATATGGTGCTCCGCATTATCATTTAAATATTTGGAGGAAAATATTTAAATTATTTTATAAAAATCCTAACGAAATTTTTCCAAATAGAAAGTCCACTAGACTATACTCAGCAATATTTTCACTGTACAGTTCTTTGATAATGCCGTTCAATAAAAATTTATCGTGGCTCCGGTCCAAGTATCAAATTTCATAGATTTTTATTTACATGGCTTTACATATAAATTTTATTTAGTTCAGAATGCAGATTTTAAATGGTTTTTTACGGCTATATTTTTTATTTAATACCATAATGGAATTTTGAATTTGTTTTACGTGATCTTACGTAGATAATGGTTACATAAACTAATTTTATGTGACATTGTATACGTGTAATACATGGCTGTACGTGTATAATAAATCTATATACTGATTCACGTAAAAACTGTGTATGAAATATTGAAACAGCACATAAATTTTGCTACGTGTTTATTATTACGCATAGATTTTGCATTATTGCATACAAATAATTAATATATTCCTATATATATATATTAATGTAAATTTGATGACTTTACAGATATCTGTTTGATTTATAACTTCATAAAGTCATGTGCAGATGGTTCGCTGATACAAATTTTACATAATGTCATACGTAGCTTTATCAGTTCTGCATAGCATTATGTAAAATTCTATCAGCATTTATCTTAAGAACGATTTGCTAATTATAATTAAAAACTTTGTACAACAGGTTTAAAATTGATTACTGATAATAAAGCGACTAACTAAACTACAATCACTTTAAGTTTCCATCCACACTACATTTAAATCCTCTTTAATTAATCCTTATTAATTAGACTGCAATTTGAAAAAATGTAGTTCTATAAATTCCTCCTGTTGTTCGTTTGTTAGTCTGTCCTTCCTTAATTTCGAGAACGGAGTTAGATAGCTAACCGGCATGATTCCATTGTTATAAGGAAAAGTATGATGTACAGGGGCAAGACACTACTAATTTGAGATCGAGAGCATATATTTTAAATTAAATAAATAAAAAAATATGAAAAATATGTCATTTAAATATAAAATTTATTGACTTTATTAAATTGAATTATAATTAATTCGAAGGCAAAGAGGGGTTTTTTATAAAATTATATGCTTACGATAATCTGAAGAATAAGGGAAGTTGTAACTTTAATCGATAGAAAAAAAAGTAGAAAATAGTATAGATGAATGGGTTCTTTTATGCACCCATTCGTTCTCTGGAGTTATGTAAAGCGAAGCATGAAACATAAGAAGTTTCAGTCAGGTTTTATTGACAAAAAGGGATTTTCAAAACGTTCGACTTTCGTTAACGAGCTGCCTTTATCCTACTAAAGAATAAAAATGCAAAAATCGTAAAGTCGAAAGATCTATACGTGAGTTACTTATACAGTAAATTGTTATTCAATATATATCCATCACTTTTTTGATTTATATGCATTGTTTTTGTTACATTCGCTTCCTACTTTTTTAAACTTCTCTTACTTAAGTAAATGCAGATTTTTTTAAAAAAAAGACCACAAATATTTGTTTATTCCAGTAAATTGTTGGAGTTATGCTGATACAACTGGACAAATTGTTTTTTAGAGGAGGAAGAAAGGAAGACCTTAAAGAAATATGCCATATGCAAAATTTATAAGGTGATGGATACAATGAAAGATACAAGTGAATGGAAAACAAAAATCTAGTCAAGCGAGTGAAAAATCTACAGAAAGCAAAGCAAAAAAAAAGGGGGAGAAGAAAGTAAAGGATGTGATCTATTCAACACGTGAAGTACTGGATAAATAAGGTTAAAAAAAATGGTTGTTGTATATGATTAAAAATGAAAAATATTAAATTGTCGCCCGTATTTTTGTGTGTAAATATAACATTGTTCTCGCTTCTTTTCTATCGTCCACGTTACTCTATGATATATAACTACACGCAGCAATCTTTACAAAAGTAAAATATTATTAATTGTTAATCTTCTTATAAAAACTTCAATTATAATACTGTATATATTTATTTTTTGTTCAATTTAAGTTATAGTAAAACGTTCTTCAAATCAATACAGGTAAACTGAGATAAGAGCTTAAATGAAACAAGTAGCGCGATAAATCGCATTACAACTCGTGTAAACTATTACTAGATTAAAAAATTTAAGACCACGTTAAGCGGCTATCTTTTTCGATTTTTCTTGATGATAATGATACGGAACCAGAGAATGATATTGATGTAATTCTGTCGCGCGCGATGTAACATATCGATCGCGTCGCGTCGTGTCGCGATGCATCTACGACGCGCGCGATATATTTATAGATCAATATATTAAATCGCGTCGCAAATAAATCGCGACGCGACGAGATTAATAAATTTTATTTATTTACAATATTAAAAAAAATAATTAAAATAATTAGCTAAAAGAAAACTTAAATAAATAAAGTTTCAAAGGCTAATATTTTTGCATTAAAATACGTACTGTACAATTAATGAAATTTAATCAAAAAACAAAATTAAAATATAGTTTTTATTCTAATTTAATTATTTAAAAAGTAAATAAATACACATAAATTCTTGTTTACCAGTAAATATTTTAAAAAATATGTAAGGAAAATGCTTTATTTTATAGAAAAAATTACAACAGAGATTCAGCACTTGATTCACTTTTCCAAAATTTGATTCGCACTAAAATAAATGATAAATTATAAGAAATTAAAATAAATAATATTTAAAAAATGATCTTAATGAATTTATTTCAGGAAAAAGAGTACAAAATTTCACATAACTTAGCATTTAAAAATCATTAACTTAGCATTCAGTCGTTCATGGTGTTTGAAAGGAAGGAAAGTTGTCATCAGTTTTAGCGAAAGTCGTATTTGAAAATGAGAAAAATTCATTTAAAGATAGTAATAATAAGATATCAATTTTGAATAAATTCTTTTTTTTTACAGATATTAGAATAAAAGTTTGCAGTTTCGTGTAACCATGGAGACGGATGGATGCAGACAAACAAGTCGTGAAGGAAGTCGTAAATGGGATAGATGTTGATCATGTTTTTCACTAGTTGTACCAAAGGATCATTTCCTGTACATCTCACAATATTTGTAGATTCATCCAAGAAAAATTTCGTCTCCATTTTATTAAAATTCTTTGTTAAACTCTCTACAAATGAAATTTGCAAATAAATACCGGAGCCATTACTAACTGTAAATTCCATATTTTTTCTCTTCTTTTTTTCCCTTCATATTTAAAAAATTTTTCTGTAATAGAAACAAATTCAAATTGTTGTATTCTTTAATATGAGATGTATTAAATTTTTTTTTCCTTCTTCTTCTTCTTCTACTACTACTACATTTTAAATTACAAAGTTAGATAAGTCGAGAGATGAAGATAAAAATTGGAATTATAAAATTGTAGAAAGAAATATATTTTTATATATAACAAAGTTCAGATGATGAAGTTTTAATATGAAAAGAAAAAAAACAACACTCGAGATAAAGATATTGCAATATAGAAAATTGAAATTTAAGAATGAAAAGATAAAGTAGAAAGTTTATACTGAGTTTAGGAATGAAGAAAGAAAGAAAAAATACAATAAACAAAATTAAAGAACTAAACTTTGAACTTTAATTATAAAAAGAAAATAATAATTTATATATATAAACAAATTACAAAACTTTCTTTTACAATTCTTATAATTTATAAAAAAAAGAATTTAATTTAAAAATACCTTATAATAAAGTTAAATAATTATAGAACATTGTAAAATTAAAGAAATAGTTTTCGAAAGAAAGAGTATAGATGGATATTGTACAGTAAAATAATTATTGTTACTCGCGAGAGCAGAAAAAAATCTCTTTTATTTTTTTTCTGTTTTTTGTTATTTCAAGTGAAAATATCCTTGCTATTGTTTTTATTCGTTGCCAGACTGTTTTCACTATTTCATCAAAGTCAGAAAGAAAACACAAATATATATATTGATATCGGTCAGAAGGGTGTTTGAAAATCTACTTCTTAGATAATCTTTGCGAGAAAGATATTAGTTTTTGAAGAGAACTCGAAAATTCTTTTTCTCCCCCCCTTTTTTTTAGAAGAAAATAACAATTTTTTGCTTTCTTTTCTAAGATATCGTCGGATATGTTTTATTCGTAAGGTTATGACTGATGTTGTTGGATATATTCCCCTGTATATCTTACTATATCTATGTACAGTACATCTATGGAAACTGATCTTCTTTGTCATAAATGATGAATGGTTTCCTTTGTTTTGTCTGATCCCTTCTACTTTTATGATATTTGTATAATATGAAGAGGTAAAGTGTCTAAATGTGAAGCATGACCCTAAAGTGTTTTGATTGTAAAGTTTAAAATATTGATATTTATTTATCTATTTATTAATTTTTCTCAAATAAAAATTCGTGCTATATAATTTATAAATTGATTAATAAAATATAATAATATATATATATATTTTTCCGGCGAAAACTGTTATAAAATGAGATTAAAAAAATGAAATTACTTACTCGTCTCTTACTAGATTAAAAAATATTTATCTTCTTAGCTATAAAATAGATTTTTCGGTTATAGTTTTTGTAGAATTTTTCTTGGGATAAAAATTAAATAGATATTTGAGATGAGTGAGTGAAATAAAAACTGACGAATGTAAAAATTGATGTACAAAAATTTAATCTTCAAGCTCAACTTCCCTTCTGACAACAACAAAGAATCAGTACACGTCACTTCTCTAACTGCAGACGTCACTTCCGCCAAGACTCTAATTTAGCTAAAAGCTCGAGACGCAACTCGGGTCTCCATTCACCTTTTTTTTTCCTTTCTTTCTTTCTCTCCCTTCTACTTCTCCCGTTGCCAGGACGATCTAACAAATCGCTGCTTTGCATGGCACTCGCCCTTCACTCCACCCACCCACACCCGGACTCCTCCGGCCCACCCACTAAGGTCACGTGACGCCGATAGTGATCGATCGGTTCACGTGACCTTAGCTATAGATTTTCTATTCTTTCTTCCGGAAGGATCAATTATTTTGGGGTGGTCGGAACCAAAGTAATTCGAACGAAGGAAAGAAAAAATTTAAATCTCGTTTCCATTTCGAAGTGCCGCCATCTGTTGATTAAAATGCGTTTTAACTCTTTAATTCCAGTGCTGTCTGCGTGATTACATTCTGTGTGATTTATGAGAAGCGTAAGCCACAACATCAGCAAATGGAACTAAATCACATCCAGAAAATAATCGTTTGAGAAAATTGTTATACTAAAAATATTGATAAGCTTTAGGGTGATGTTTCAGAAAGATAAAATGAATAAATTATTCAAATTTTAAATTATTATTTTTGTTTTTCTAAGCTTAGAATAAACAGATATAGCATTATTACAAAAACTTGTAATTTTTGAAAATAGATTAATGGTACTCTACGCTATTAATATAATATTCATTAATGTAAGAATTCTAAACCATTAGTTTACCCATAGATTTGACCATATCGTGCCAGTTATCTAATGATTTGAGGATCCTATACCAATGGCTTGTCTGAAAAGTCTATACTGCCCATTGGTATGAAAATACCACAATGGAAATTTCTTAGTGATATAAGTATGCTATTCATAGCATTAGATTTTACATAAGATAAGACTGGTATAAGATTCTCAAACAACCGAGTGGTAAATAAATAGTACAGGTTTCTCACCGATTGGATACACAATAGTTGAAGACCTATACTATGGCTAAATGGTTAGCAATTTCATAATATAAGTATGCTATAAATAGAATATCATTAAGAAATTGCTAACCATTTAGCCATGGTATAGGTTCTTCAACTATTGTGTATCCAATAGGCGAGAAGCCTGTACCATTGATTTGCCCCCAATTGTTTGAAAATCTCATACCATTAGTTTATTACCATTGGTTTAGACATTATGACATTAATTTAGCACCTATTAATTTGAGGATACTGTACTAAATGGTGTACTTCCACTTGTTTGAGGATCTTGTATTATTGATTAACAACCAACTGATTTGAGGATTCTAGTAGTTTGCTGTTACTACGATTTTTATTTTATGTAATTTGTTATCTTGGTGTGTATATATAATGCATTACTAAGTAAATTCTTGGTAAGAAAATCCTCCACAATCAAAAAATAACAAATATTACAAAGAAAAATCATACGTTTTATTGTTTTCTAGCAATAAATGAGCTTATTTAATGTAGATTTTTAAAAATTTCATTTGTTTAACTGATTTCTAACTTTACCGAAACGTTATTAAATAATTTACATCTTCTAAAGAAAAAAATACGTGTGTAATTAAGGAAAATGTAATTTAAAAACATAAAAATAAAGATTCGAATTCAGAAAATGTAAATGTCAAAGAGGAAAATAAAAAAAAAGAAAGAAATTCAAGTAAATTTTCCATTATTTAATCAATAAGAGGAATGAGATAATCAAATAAATCTATTTTAAATACAGAAAGCAAACTTAATCTGAAAGTTTTAAATAAAAATAGAAATAAATTGCATTCTTTGAAAATTCTTTTTAATGTACATAAACCGTTGCACATAAGTGAAAATTATCGAGATTTCATCTTATAAAAGTTTTAAAACTTCAAACAGAATAATGTATTCGCATAGAAATGATTTATAGTTATTTTTCTTATTCTAGCTTTAAATACTTCAAGTAAGAAAAAGAAATCTAACTTTAAGAAATACTTTTTTCTTTCTTTTTTTTTTATAAATCCTCTTTCACAGAAGGACAGAATTCAATTGTGTCGTACAGAATGCTTCTAGCAATGAAGTATATTTTTCAGGAATAATTTTTTTTTTGTTGGATAAAAGCCAAATAAAAAATAAATTTAATTCGAACAAATTTTAGAAATATTTAAAAATTCTCGTAAATTTCTAAAACTATTCGCTACGTTTTAATTTTTTCAAGAATTTTATCATTTTTTTTGGAATAATATTTATAATTCGCAAGTTTAAATGTTATAACTAAGCATTAATGTAATTTAACTAATCTAATTTTATTATTATATATTTATATATATATATTTTAACGTTTAAAAAAAATATATGTTTTAAATTTACTGGAAGATATCTGCTTATGATTATTCATGCAGATATTTTATTAATTAAAGTGAGATTTAAATTAAAGAAGATCAAAAGCATTCTTGTGAATAGATGTGTACACGGTGGATGTTAATCAGTTGTTTTGTATGTTCTAAGTACACTCGTGACTATAAATCACAAATTAACTTCTGAACAATGCTTAATTATAAAATTGCCATTTAGTCGTATCTTAGGGATACAATAAAATAAAAATTCAATTTTTATAATGTTTAACTGACTTTTATGCTACTCTATAGTTCTCTTATCACACAACAGTATCTGAAATTCTAGCAAGAGTCTAACTTATAAATATTACAAATTATATCACATTCCTTCAAAAATATTGACATAAGATCTTCAATTTTAATAATACGAAATTTAAATCAAGTTAGAATTCAAAAATTTGACATTTTGACATCAATATTTTTCCTACTGTACACCTTTTAAACACGTTATAAGTAGCATAAGGCCAATACTATCGCTACTTTAATCGCTTCATTTAATTTGTTAAAGTGTTAATAAAAGTATTATACTTTAGTTTATACATTTATTTAAGTATTATATAATTTTTTTAAAAATTAAAATTAATCTTTCCGTATAAAAAATGTAGAAAAAAATTAAGATAAAAACAGGAATAAACATTTTTTTCTCTTATTAATTCTTCGAGCTTAGAAGAGAATTCGAGAATAAATAATTACATTAAACAACAACAAGAAGAACAAAATTGATATGATTTATAATTTATATAAAAGTTTTACATGTTTAGTAATGTTTTTTTCTATTAGCTATTTACTCTTACATTATATATAACAATTACAAACACAATTTATGAATTTTTATAAGTCCCTCAAGTAACGTAAACGTATTTATGTCAAGAAAAGAATCTTATGCTATAAAGAAGCCCATTAAATTTACACAATATCCCTAAGTAAGAGAAGGAGTTAGAAGGTGAATGACTCTGTAAAAGAATTACAACAATCCATAGACTTACAATTGGAAATGTTTTTATAAGTACAACAAATCTACTGTCTTTATCAATGAGTTTGATCTCGGTTTAACGAATTGTATATCATTATTTCAAATAATACATTTTTTTAAAAATTTTCTAAAGTGTGATCTTGTTATGTTTTCTTTTATATAAAATTGATTGCCGCTCCGCTTGAAAATATTGGATTTGGAGCTTCTTCCATAGATCAATACCTCTTCGCATCAATCAAGGTGTAATCATTTCTTCCACATTTCATCTGCACATGTCAATATTCGCAAATTTTATTTCTTTGTTGTCGAAAAATTGTCATCTTTTACACTCTAAACCAAAATTATCAACTGTAATCATGGTGATATTTTAGATTCCCCTTCAATCCTCCTGAAGACACTAAACTCAACGTCTTTTACATTATTAATAGAGTTTGAGATAATTTTAATGGAAGTCTTGCTCTGCTTCTATCGATACAATTTTAAAATTTAAATTTGAATCTACTAAAATATTAATATTTTCTTAGAAATTCTTATACAGGAAAGATTATTATAACTTATTTTAAATCCTAATATATCCTTTAATTTAGAATTTATCGTGGTTACATTATTAAATATAGAATAGTTCCGGTTTTTAATTTTTAAAATTGTTTGCCTAAAGCTAAGTTTGTATATGTGTGTGTGTGTTGTATATATATATATATATATATATATATATATATAATATATATACATATGTGAAGAATTGACCTTTAAAAATTTTAAAGTTACACACGGTTTAATTATCTTCTTCCTTTTAATTTGTAATTTATCTAATGATAAATGAGAAAAGTCGGATTATTTAAAACCTTCTCGAAACTTAAACATCCACTTGTATCTTAGAAACTCCTGTAAATGTTAAATTTCGAAGTGGGTTTATAATTAGTGCCATCAATTTAGATAACTATATACATATCTTTCCACTTAAGTTAAAGTGATACACTCTAAGACATTCCTAATGAGATAGAGCAAGGTAAACGAACTCAAACATTGACCATCTTAAACAGAAAGAAGCATTCTCTTCGTCTGTAAAGATCTTCTTCGTTAATCCAGGTTGCTACTTTTAAGAATCTGATTATTTTTCCCCAAACAGTAAAGAAGTGTTGTACCTACTACATTTGATCTGGCAGAGTATCTTGTTCTTCTTTTTTTAAAGGGAAGTTACGTAATGATATTTCAAATGGTAAGAAAAATGAATCGACTTCAAATTCATCCAAAGACTTTAGTTGAAGGAGGAATAAGTCACAGTACATAACACACTCGATTTTACGAAACTGCATCGGGAATATAAGGATGTCATCCTCCATCTGTTTCATGTCTCCAGTCATGTACCGATCGGCATTATGGTTCTCTCGGGAACCATTTCTGACATTCTGTCTACATAAGATTCTACGATGTTTTTACGACTTCTAAGGCAGCAGAATCACTTCATGGATCATGCAGCTGGCGACAGAATTAACTCTTTTCGTGTTCCTAATCCTTATTTCGTATTTGGCAAGGTACGAGGTAGGGTTTTTTTTATCTCATTTTTTTCCTACTCTTTAAATTCTTTACACGATTTACTGCCGAACTTTTAAATTAAAAATAAATTAAATTAAATTCGAATTTAATTGAAAAGATATAATTTAAAATAAAATATAAATATATATTTTCGAAATAAATATAAATAAAAAAATGTTAAATAAATTCGAATCTTACTATTAATTGAATTAATTAATCACATTACATACATTTAATTTTATATTATTAGTAAGATAAGCTTTAGTAAAGAATTTATAATTGATTTTAATTTCGGTTCCTGTATATTAAGGAAACGTATAATTCTTGCTTTACATTAAATATAATTTTAAGATAAATTCTACGTTTAAAACTTCCGATTACCTCTTTGTTAAGTACTTATATATTAAAACTTACGTTAAATTTAATATAAAATGCGGCTTTTTTGTAATTATAAGTATTTAAAATTAAATTTTATGTAAAAATTTTTGTAAATATTTCACGAAATTTCTTTATATTGAAATATTTAAGACTTGTTATTAATGCTAAGTACAACCTTAATAATACTTTTTATCTATTTTTATTTAAGAAAACCTACTCTTATTTATGATATAAACATAACTTTTAAGAAAAATAAATAAAATAAAATTTTGTAAAGATAATATTTTATTAAAAAAATAAATAAAATGTCTTTGAAAATATCGAGTAAAATTAAATAGCGTTAGAGAAGAGAGGAAGAAAAAACATTCTCATTTAAAAAAAAAACTATCGAAGACTTGAGGGACAATATCCCTAACAAGATTGAATGACTCCCCTACCAGACGAGATTAAATGTCACGTGATGTTTGCAACTACGTGGTGTGCTCCAGTCGGCGAAATTTATTAACTGGTGGGTGGGTTAAGCACACACACAACACAGCTTGCTACGATATCCGTCTGGCTATTGTGATTGTATGGAAATGCCGCGTAGAGAAAGGTCGCCAGGTCATTCAACCAAATTGTTCCTCACTTTCGAAATATTCAAAGCAGATTTAAATTCCCAAATCACACATAAGTTTCATTTATTAATCAAATTGTAAAGAGAAAAAAAATAAGTAAATAAATAAAAGAATGAAAAGTTCAATTTGAATAGAATAGAACGAATAAACATTACGATAAAACGAATTCAAGAAAATTGTGTCATTCCGATAGTCTCTTAGTTTCGAAACTATAAAAGGTCGTTTCTGGACAGTTATGACTTCGTATTTACTGTAGAAATCGAAGAGCTTTGCTCTCTCTCTCTCATACCATTACTACATATCGAATGAATAGTACACGTTCTTCTTATACATAATGAATAATTTAACCATCTACATAAATTTAATGTTATTTTTTTTTAACTTTAAACATTATAAATCATTAAATTATTGTAATAAAGTCTAAGGGTACGTGTATTAAAATATTCCAATGATACAGTATAAATAGATAATAGCGCAATAATAAAACTTCCTATTTATAATTAAACTTTTGAATAATTTATAATGCAGTCATTATTAAATGTATATTAATGATAATTTATATATTTTGAATTTCTTTTTAAATTAATATTTCATGAGATGCTGATATATATATATATATATATATATATATTGCAAGTATAAGTATAAGTACTGTACCTATGGATAAATAAAGTAAGTCGTTCGAATAACTTTAAAAATTTTATAATGAAGATTTTTTTTATGATTTTTCGAACGACGACGGGTTATGATAGTAATATAAATATTTAGAAAAACGAAATTTTCACATCGTACACATCCCATTACCATCTGCACAAGCCAATCACGATTTCGTCAAGTAGAAGTACGTGTCCGGATTTAACGTTTCCCAATTTCACTTCTGGAGTTTTAAAATTCGAGTCTCGTTTTCGTTTTTCCTTATTTCTTTCCGACAATAGTAGAAGTATGACTTTCATCATCCCTCCCCATCTTTACTATATATATAAGTTTTCCCCTTCTTCCTCCTCCTCCTCCTCTTCTTCTTCCTCCCTCTCTTACGATTATTCAAGCTAGCATCAAATAGATTTCATTTCTAGCGACATTTATAAACCGTTGATAGATTTTTAAAAGTTCAAAATAACAATAATAAAATCTAATTTTAATAAATTACTTTATATATATATATATTTATTTTACAGTAAATAAGTTTTAAAATCAATTAGCGGCGCGCCTCGTCGATTCTTAAATGTATACAAAACTATGTCTTGCTGCTAGAATAGGACAATTTACTAACGACCATCAGCCCGCTACATAAATTTTTAAAATAAATCACGGAAACAATTTAATCGATTGAAAACAAACGATTTAAATCCATTAATGGAGCAATTTGTTTTTAAATATTAACATTCTAGCTCGAAAATAACTAAATTTTACATTATTATATTCTTTATAAGATAAAACTGAAACGAAATTACTTTTTTTTTAAATAAATAAAATTATACACAAGTTAATACGCTTTAAAACATTTATTTAACGTTTTAAAGCTTTATACATCTCCCGTATCATTAATTATTAGGCACCTTGCAGACTGTACAACTTAATAGGCCAATTATGCAACGGTAACATAAATGAATCCTATAAATCAACGAAATTAACTTACCTTCGATTGTAGGCAGTGTCGACGTCCTCCAAAATCTGGTTTTCACGCCAACTCGCTCCCTGTCTTTCTCCCTTTGCTTCTGCAACTGTCCTCTGCACTGTTCTCACGCAAGTATATGTAACTACGATGCCGAGTGTGCAAAAGTTAGAAACGGTTGCACGCTAAACGAAGGTTGTATGAGAGTGTGTGTGTGTGTGTGTGGTCCGCAATGTGTAGACACACTGATATATAACACAGTCTCGCCACCCAGAAACCTTCTCTCGTATGGCTGCTAGGGCTGTCAGTTGTGTGTTCTAGTCGATGGGATGTAGTACAGTATGGGCATGCGCGCTGCAAACACGCCGTCGGTAGAAAAGTGATCAGTGGGAGCACAGACAGCTTGGGTTTTGTTGTTTCTCCCTTCACACCTTGCACAAAGTGGTGCCGCTCCTAATTGAACCAATAATTCAAATAAATGTCGACGATATACAAATGAATTAGTTTCGTTACGTTTCGTTCTCCATTAATTAATTTCGTTTCATATTTTTAATATTTTTAACCATCATTTCTTCTCAAATATATATATAAATTTATATATAAGTACTAAAAAGTTACATTTTATAACATAATTTTAACGATTACGATATGCATAAGTCTATATTTAATTTTTAATGCTTCTAAAACGTAATTTGCGAAATAAATTAAGTTGAAAAAGTTAAAGACGTTAATAAAAATTATAATTTTTTTTTCCTCTCTTATATTCTTGCGTATTTTCTCCCCCTGTCTTCTTTTTCATGCTGAAGTTATAGTACCCATGCCAATTGCTAGAATATAGCTCGTTATCCAAGAAGGAAACTAGCAACGTTTATACAGAAGACCTAATGAGTTGCTAACAACGATTAGCTTGCTTTCCTGGTTTCTATACATCATAAAGGAAACATTGACAGGATGAGAAATGAAACGATCCTTGTCCTTCTAACTAGCTACCGAGCAGTCAAAAGTTATCACTTTTCAACTACTTGTATTTTGTTTTATTACAGTGTTATCGTTTTTCTAAAGCTTTACGAAACTTTTACTAGATTTTTCGACACTCGTAATCTTCAAATTTATGACTCGACTTAAAAGCATTTAATATTTTTATTTCTTTCTAATTATCGCATATGTAATAGAGAAATAATGATAATGTTCTTGAACTCTTTGTCACTTGTAAATCTCGTTATAATGGTATTTTATTATTATTATAGCTCGTTTATCTAATTAATTATAATAATAAGTCTCGATGCATGGTAAGAAAAGTTTAATATTAACCTCTATAATTTAAATTACGCGATTTTTAGACGAGATGTTCTCATTTCTCGACTTTTGTACGTTCTCTTTCTTTCTTTCTCTACATTTTTTTTTATTTTCAAAAATTCAAATTGGCAATGTTCCCAGAAAATAATAAAATAAAAAAAAGTAATTGTCTTTTAATGTTCTACCGAGCATTTTCCGGGTTCGTGTGCCAATATTTATCGAGAATGAAGGTGGAAGATGGAGATAACTGTTGTGCATAATTAAGTCTTACGCTTCTCGGAAGATGTACAAAATTTGACGTGGTTACGTGTGAATTTGGATACAGTTAACTGTTCCTTAAAAGATGTACAAAACTTAATTATATTAAGCTTCGTATGAAACATACTTATTGCATTTCCGTCATCATCAACTTTCTTCATAAGCTTAATTACATTAAACTTTGTATATCTTTTAAGGAACGGTTATGAAGAAAGACGGCGATGCCCGGAAATGTAATAATTATGTTTTATTTCTAAATGATAAGTTAATTTAAATTGACTTCCGAAGCTTCATATTCAATTCTTGCAGTTGATATCGTCCGATGTACTTTAATAAATCCCATTGGAACGTTGCAAAACCAAAAACACTGACTATGCAATTTTTCTTATCGACCATATCCAGAGTTCATTACCTACCCTACCATTTACTCTAGTGACGACAAGAAAATCAATTGGAAAAGTGAATATACTCCGTTATACAGTCATTCTTGTGTGAATGACATCAACCATTCCATTGCTAGATACATTACTTGCTAAAGTGGAAAGCTACTCTATGTAGAAATATCTGAATTCTCTTCAAAGTAAGTTACCAACAGACATTTATCTATTTTTGTTTTGTGAATTTTTAAACTATTATGTTTAATGTCTATTTAATATTTACTTGGATGCGGTTTTAAATGAATGAAGAACGGTGATAATTAATTTCGAAATTTTTTAACATAAAAAAACTTTATCGATCTTTAAAAGGGGTCGTGTAAAACTTAATTTTACACCAGCAAATTTGTGTATTAAAGCGCTTTGATGGAAATATAAACGATGTTGGTATGTACTGTGACACAATTGGAGTTTCAAACATTTATACCAACGTGTAAGGCGGTTGTTAGAAGTGCTAAACATGCTTCGATGTAGTTGTGAAATTGTTAGAAGTGTCAAATACGTCCCAACATGTTAGCGCCGTATAAATGAGTTAGAGCATATCTAAATGAGGCAGTGCATCTATTAATAGAGCCACTTAGATCTTAATACTATAATATAACAGTAAAGAATGATTTATGCCTCTTTACGTGTCAACAAAAGTATAAGAAACATTACACGGTTTGAAAATAACCAGTTACACTTTAGAAAATATTAAAAATTTCAAAAAACTGTATTTTAAAATTGCAATAAAGATATTAGAAATATTTTATGCTGCTATCAACTTACTTATCACACACACACATATATATAGATATAGATTAGAAAATCGGTTGTAAACGTATCAAGATGATAGATCAAAAAAAGAAGGACTACACAAGACTTCAACAGCCTAACTACATCTAGTAAAGCTTCTACTTAATACTACCGAGACTATTTCATCATAAATCAAACGAATACACTTTAAAATGCTGTATGAAGATCACTATTGAAGAGAAGGATCGCAAATTTTCTTAGTTTATTCTCCAATCCGAGCCAATCGACAGCTTTATTCTTCAATAAGAAAGACATTAACTGTTTTAGGATCAGTTGTTAGTGGAATTCACCATAAAAACTTTTAAATGTCAGCCATAAAATCATTCGAGAATAAATAAAAATAAAAAGTGGTTCAATTTTACAATTAAAATAGCGAAAGTTTTCCATAATGTTTTATTACGTATCAAACTTTTTAATGGTTATATATAGTTGTTGCATACAATAATACATTTATATGGGATTATTGCAATAAATAAACAGGGAAATTAGATTAAAATATAAATTGTAAACAATTTTTCGGGCTGAATATTTTAGAAAAATTACTACTGTTAAAATATGAACCATAAAATCACGTTATATATAAACGCAGAAAACGAGCTACCATGACAAATAACATTGGTGTTTTCAGCATGAAAATATTGCGAAATTTTCGAAAATTACCATTCGAATAATGCAATATATAAATCAAAATATGCTTGTATATCAAATAAGAAATTGGAAGAATTTGGGTAACAATTTTCTAGTTTTATTTACATTCCGACATATGTCTCAATTTTGCGTTAAACCCATCAGAAAAAGAAAACAAAATTAATATTTTAGTAAAAAAAATATAAAAAATATATATATATACAGAAATAAAATTGATTTATAGCATTATTTTTCTATAGAATAACTTAAAATTGGCTGGAATTTTTTCCAGTTTTCCAAATAGAAAATTCGATGACTGATCTTTCTTTTAAAGTCTGAACAATTCAAACTATTGCCAGAGATTTTACTACTTTCAGGCGATTATCATGTGTACATTGTGAAAGAAGAGTACAAACCGAAATGGATATTATACAGTTATCAAATGATAAAAGAAAGAAATTTTTACTTTCTAACCTCTTTTCCAATTTTCTTGTCTAGAAAGCTGAAAATTCCACCAACAGAAGAGCAAAGGGTAGAAAAAAAGATGAAAGATTTGGATTTTTAGCTTCTACAAAGGATATAATGTAGTATCCCATTCCGAAATTTTGTGAAAAGAAAACGAAATGGATGTCAGATCAAATAAAGAACAAAGAAAACTAGAATACAGTCAGATAAAAAAACATGAGCTAAGAAAAAAAAAAGGAAAAAGAAAAACGTATCTGAAGAGGTCACACGGCATGACTTGAACTCGTCAGAAAGGTCAGAAAAAAAGGGAGAAAATTTGATGGATTTCTAGATCGAGAAACACCTGCAGAGACAGTTTGATACGAAAAAGATTCAAAGGGATCAAGATGGTGTTTTTCTTTCTCTTGTGGATTAAATGGAACTGGAACAGGCGCTATCAGACTGGAAAAGACCTCATAAACTTCTCAAACTTAAAAACAAAGTTATTAAAAAGTTTGGTCGTTGCCATTTTAATATTTTTGGTGAAAAAATCGAAGATAATGATTTATATCGCCAGACCGCTCTATAGTTTTACTTATGTGTTTTAGATATGTTATCGAAAAGCGATATTGGGTGGGCATTAGGATACTTTTTTTTTTGAACACATCAAATACATTTTCCTACGTGACGTGGCTTCCTATTTGCTAAAGACAAACCGATGAGAATGTCAATTGTATATATATATTTCTTTTTCCGTAAAAATTAATTATAATACAGATAATTGCTTTTAATCTTTTATTAAATTTTAAAGCTTTCCTTAACTTTATTTAAATTATCCTAATTACTTCCCAATCTGTTATTTTAATCAAGAAGAAGAAAAAAAAAACCATTTCTATCGAGCAAAATATCTAAACAAGAAATGCATTATATGCAGAATGCTTTCATTCTTATTGAATTTCTTATTGAATCATTCATAAGGATGAGGATCCAATCAACTTTAAATGATAGCAATTTTAATATTGTTTTAATTGTGCAACTGTTTAATTATATCACGGTTTTTTCTACTTCAAAAAAATTAAAAAAAATATAACAAAAAAGGGAATACTCATGGTGCAAAAATCAGCATCCATTCACTCATTGGAAGAGGAAAGCATGATTGAACAATTATATACGGATGACTTCCCTCCTGTGATAAACCCCAGCTTATTTCCACGATGGCAGATAATTACTTGATTTTTTTCTCTTCCGATGTCCTGTCTCAGCAACCACCCTTCAAGTTTGCTACATCTTAAAAGATTGAACGAAAAAAAAAGAAAAATAATTAAATTTTAGCAACATGCCAGAAGAAGCATCATCGTCGGGTCAATGTTTAATCAAAAGGACCGAGATTACATAAAGTTATCGCTTAAATACTCATAAGAATGATAAATGTTATGCCTTTTGGGGCCTTTATCATACGTCCAAAATGTAAAATAATGTAAATTTAAATTCCTTTATTCGCATAAATGGATCTTTTAAGTACATGTATGCCTAAAATAAATAAGGAAGAACCTGGTTACGATAATAATTGAGATAGTAGTATACACAAGCAAGTTAAATCCCGAAGAAAGCTTAAATATTGCATCTTTAATTTGTAATGTTACTCGAGTATTACTACTTAATCTCAGGTAATGAGCAGCATGCGTAATTGAAGATAATAGCTATATATTTGGAAATCAGATAAATCTTTGCATTAAAATCATTAAAATTATTAAATAGATAAATATTTTTGTTCTTCTATAATAAAATTGACAAGATTTTTAATTATTATTTTAATTTTTTATCGTTAAAAATTGAGCTTGAATAGTTAAGTTCGGGACATTCTTACAAACACAGCTAATTGGGCATTACTAATCTTATGCGAAAGCAAATTAGTGATAGAAGGTCGCATTATCTAAAGTATATTATTGAGATTTATATTTAGAAATGCTACGAAGTCATAAATAAAACACAAACTTTAACCCCGTTGTAGCAATATCATCCTTCCTGATCATAGAATAAAGATTAAATACCTTCACTTAGTGACGTGATAGAGGACGATCGCTGATAAATCATGAAAAATAATCTTACAGTTTATAAAAAAAAATCCTATTGGCTTAAAGTAAATATAGTGATTGTATGATATCTCACGCTATTCAATATTCGATCATCTAAAAAAACAAAAAAACAAGAAGAAAAAAAGGTAACAAGAAATCTATATTTCATTTCAGAAAAATAAAACAAAGATAATCAGCAGCTGCTTATCAGTGTCTAGCATTATCTGTGAATAAAGCATAGCGTTCCTTTTATTTATTTATACAAATTTTCCTTTTCGTATTCCAATTACACAGCAATCACATCTCGAAAATTTGCGTGAGGCAGAAAAAAATAGAAAAGAAAAGGCTGTTGTTAGTTCACTTAAAATAAAAACACGAAAAAGCTTAACTTTCATACAAGAAGGTTGTTTGTAACACTCATTAGGGCGTCATTTATTCAGCACCAAGGATGTTATTAGGCTGTTGAAATCGTACCCCGAGGGTACCCATTAAGCACCATTGAACGCATCCTCTTGCTAGAGGTGGTTGTGATCCTTATACCTTAAATCACGGAATAATGGAAAGACAAAAAGGAATGAAATTTTCTTAGTAAATAATTACCCTTTCTTTAACAACTTGGACCCTTTTCCAGTTTCAGTATCAATAATGCAGATGACCTAACGATCCGTTTAATGTTGCAGAAACAAAGTTGATTTGCCAATCCGTTTATAAAGAGGAAAAGCTTATTTATGTGTCTGGCTGGAGTGTAGACGAGTCTCTGCACCTATAAATCTCGAAATGATCCTCGAAGATTTTAAAGGATTCTATATAAAATTCTCTTTAAAAGTAATGAAATTAGTTAAGAAGATCCTTACGGGAAATCAATTATTAAGAAGTTATATAGAGATTTAGTTTATGAAAGTTGAAGAACTCAACTCTTAATTCAACGGGATCTTCCATTTTACATCAGTCCAATAGATTAATGAAATGGATAAATAATGAAGCTGGAGCACCTGTGGAGTTTGAAAAGGAAATGTTTTCTTCGTGGCAGACATTATGGATAAGTGAACTTAGTTCATTGTGCGAAGTTCAGTAAGTTGTGAAGCACTTCAAACCATCACTTCTGCTTCGTCACCAGTTGTAATTACCGACTTTACGATGGCGGGTCACACTTGTCGCTAAAATTAACGTGTTCAGCCAACAGACGTCATTGACGTGGAACAGGCTGAAGTGTGATCTTCTTGATTGCAGTTTTCTTGCAGCACTCGTTGTTGATCTAGAACTGCTTCGGAGGGTAAAACAAATATTATCTATCGAAAAAACGGCGATTGAAATGTATTCGGCATTCATTCATCCGTTACATCTATTTTCTTCCTCTATTGATTTTAATTAACGGTTATTCTTACGGAAAGGCGATTTTCTGTCGATAAATTCTCTTTGCCATTCTCCACCTTTCTTTATGGGATGACTGTCTATTAGATAGAAACACTTTCTGGTATTCCCTGTCGATTTTCCACTTGGATTTTCATCTACCAGGAAACTTTAAAGAACCGAAATTTTCACCAAAGATCTAAAGTCATTAAGGAGATATTTCTAAAGTTGTAAAGAGAACTTTAAAATAAAAATAACCTGGTGTAAACTGAAACTTTAATGAGAAGTAAGCAAGTAATGTTTTATATAAATTTCTATTGCTCCATAAAAGTTTAAATAAACATAAAATTTAAAAATTAAATTGATAATTCTACTAAAAATTTAAGAAAAATTAATTTTTATTGAAATAAGCACTAAATAAACAAGAAAATGCAAATACTTATGTAATTTACATTTAATTTTTATTGCTCCTTTATCAAATTTATACACAAACTCGTCTGTACATTAAGCAAATATTTAACATTATAAATATCCTTAAATAGAATTAAATAAACATGTTTATTGTTTTTAAACCTATTGATAAATATATCAATATGTTTTTGAATTATTCCCTCATTAAATATTTATATGTTTAACGAGGAAAGAGCAATTAAAATAACTCACAATAAACTGAATTAGTATAAAATTTAAGCTATAAGTAATAAGTCAAATTGATTAGGAATTAAATAATTAAATAAATATTAAAAATTAAGTAATGAAGTAAAATTTTAAAAAATGTGTAACTAAATGAAGAAAAAAAAATTAATATAAATTTGAATATTTACACGAAGAAAAAGAAGAATTTATTTGCTTGCAAAGCTAAGGTGAAGGCCCTGAAGACCGTTAAACACGACTTCGAAAATTTAACTTAAAAAAAATTAATATAGATAATTAGAATAAAAAGTATAAATACAATTAAAAGAAAAATACGAAAATTCATATTAATATGAAAATAATTAATTTAAAGTACAGAAATTGGAAATTAAAATAAATTTTTTTTTAAAATGGACTTAAACGATAAAAATTGAAGAAAAAATAAAAGATTTTGGGCAATTAAAAATATAAATAATGTGAAAAACGAGCAATTAAATAAATAGAAACAACAATTAAAAATTAAAACGAAGAATAATGATGTTTGTTTGTATTAAAATATGCATTTTTAAAAATATTTTATATGTTTTATTCTTTTTTATAAATAAAATACGATAAAAAATAATTAAGAAATAACGAAAATACAGAAATTAATAGAAATTTTATCTTCTTTTTAATAACGAAATGGACGGAAGAATGAAATCGTTAGATCATCCGTGAGCAATAAAATAAACCAATAACTAAAAGAAAATAAAAATTTCATTTAACAAATTAATATTTTTATATAACAATTATTAAAAGATAAGCCATAATTGTTTAATATACTTCGAGAAAAATAAATAAATAAATAAAATTACGTAGGGAAAAAAATAAAAAAAACAAACATTTTAGTTAACGGGAAGAAAATAAGCTACTGGATAAGAGCCGAGGTGGAGAATTTGAATTCAATTATTGGTCAGTTATGTCAAGACGAATTGAATCTATGGCAATGCTGACGTCACTGATCGATGAAGGGAACGGTTTTCGGATCGTCTGACTGCGTTCTTACCAAACTGAACTTATCAGAAGATAAACAGCAGAGAAACCCCAATCATTAGATAAAGTAAACAGTGATAAATCGTCTCGGTGGTAAAATGCGCCACTCGACGGCGAAAGACGGAACTACAATCAATCACTAGATAAAAAGGAAATGCATGAAATACTTTTCCTTTACTACGAATAAAAACTTTCTCTTTCTTTAAATTAATAGCTTCGCTTTCTATGAATTATCCTAATCTACAATTATTTATCAGCATTTATTTATTTATCTTTTCTCTTTTTTCTTCTTTTTCTTCTTCCTCTTCTCTTTTGTTTTTTTTTCTCCTCCTTATAAACTTGCTTTCTATCGATTATAGAATTCTATTATCCGCTTTGATTGTGTAGTAAATTTGCTTACTTTATACGCGAATTATCGAATGGAGATTTAGTGTAAGAATTATCCTAATCTTTGGAGATTTATCGGGGAAAGTGATTTATTGTTTTTATATTGTTTTTTTTTTCTTAACTCGTTTAACGTATTTCATTAAACAAACCGAGTTTATAAGTAATACCGAAATTCTTATCTACGTACGGTAAACCGGGAATGAAAGAAGTTTGTATGAATTATTCTTATCTGTGGCCATTAATCAGAAGAATTTATTTTATTTTATTTTATTTTTATCTTTTGTGAATTTCATTAATCATTCTGGTTATAAGTTAAAGCTAAATTTGCTTATCTGTATACGGATAAACGAAAGGTGTACAGTACTTACGAATCTCCTCTTGTTAGATAGGGATAATTCCTAGATTTAGACGTTATCCGGCTGGTTCTCTACTTATATTTCTATATTAATATATAGTTTTTGAACATTATCCTTACTTTTCAACACTTCAATAAGGAAAATGAACACGTTTATCAACAGATAATTCAAATGCCTAATCGATTATCTGCTTTAAGGAATTTTCGTAATTATTTATTACTGCTAATTCTGATTATCCTAAGGATAATAAATTTATTAACTTTTCTAATTGCAAGACATGTCTGATTATTCCGTAACGGAACGTGGTTTATGAGTGATAATTACAGTATCGTTCACGTATGATTGATTTTCCTAACTAAGTTCTCCTGACTCTGCCTCTCAGATATGATTATCCGCGTTGGCTTAAGATACAGAATGCTGATGACCATCACTAGTCATTAAAGCACGTATACTGATGATTATCTTCGTTGTCATTATAGTGAAATTGTAACTAGATAAATTTCATAAAATTTTGTTGAAATATTTCTCTTTAATCAGTTTAAATTTTCATGATTACATTACGGGATAATCGGTAATGAAATTAGCCGTTCGGCTTTCTAAATTAATAAATTTTTATGTAGAATAAGTGAATTTATGACAAGTTTTTGGGAAATATTGAAGTCGTATCGCGAGGTAGTAATGCAAACAATGCGGCATTTCTCTTCTTGAGGATTAACAAAGGAATTGATCATCAATTAATTTTGATTTAAAATATTTCTAATAAATTCTCTCGGTGTATTATCATAGTTTTATACCCAAGTTTGTATAAAAATTCGGAAGAATGTAAATGGTTAAGAGGCAAAGTCGACAGTAATTAATTTCGCAACTACTTTCTATTAATTAATTTGGCATCCCCTCTAGAAGGATATCTTAAAATACTCATACATATACAAGTTATAAAACTCTAATTATAGTAATTAAATATTATTTTTACCCTTTTTAAACATGTAATACATGAAAACAAATTCTTCAATGTCAACATTCTAGGAAATTTTCGGATTTACTGGTTAAAAATTATCCTTTTCAGAATGTCGACGTACTATTAGTTTTTATGTAGTAGTTGTGAGGATGTATAGATAAATGTACCTTAAATCACTACTTTTGATGCTTTCAGTTAAAGAAGAAGAAGAAAAATCATGTGTCAATAGCAAATTGCTCGCAGCGGAGAACGGGGAAAAGCTATCTATCACTATCAGATGCAATGTTTGTTCACACTCATTAATTTCATCACCGTGCCTTGAATAACGCTAGCATTACTATTTCCTCTTGCAGCGGAAATTACATGAGGAACGTATATTTTAATTTCGTTATCAAAATTCTCGTCTACAATAATTAAAACGGTTATTATGCCTATTGAACACATTGTTAGCTTATACAAAATTTCATTCACTTTAATAGCAATTTTTGGCGTGAAGATACGTGAATTATAACACGAAAACGCAAAAATACAATAATATATATTTTTTTTCATGAAAAAATAATTCTATAAACCCTGTAAATGTCACTTTTCTTCTAGTCACGCTCAGCGTAAAGTTATTTCCTGAAAGAAAATTTGAACATGTTTCGTTTTAAATCAAGAGAAGTACAGAAAGCATTATATGTGTTTTATTTTGCATGCCAGCACGCTTCTTGCATACATTCTGCATACGTTTAGCATTCAAAAGGTATAGGAAGGCATAAATAAATTTGTCGCTGACATTCTATCGTATCAGCTAACGTACTTTATAACCAATTCTGGTGATGGAATGAGTCGACGGCACACAAATAGTATGCGCTGAGCACGTAACAGTATCAATATTGCATGCGACAGTCACAGACTGATGATCATTTGCATATACTTTATAAATACCAAAATACATTTGCTTATTCTCATTATTTTCATGTTTAAGTTTGTGACTTACACGCATGGATCTACAATACAATGCTATTTAATAATTAAAATCTGCCTTGGTTTTTTCGTTGTTGACATCTCAGATATTTGATACTTTTTGAATTATGAAATTGATATTTAAATAATAAGATAAATATTTAATTTATACTTATTTATTTTTGCATATTAGTCAACAGTGTATATATTTTAATAACCATTATCATCAGTAGCATCGTTTAAGAATTTTCAATAAAATTAGTAGGCCTATCCTTAATATATCATAACATATTTGAAATTCAGTTATTTTCCGTAATTATATCCTTATTATCCCTATTGGTTTTGCTTCAACATCATTATCTTTTATTGCTCTAAGTTCTGCATCGTTAGCCTTATCACACTATCCTCAGTACCATTATCCCCTATTACAATAATCCCAGATCGTTTTCCTCTATTACATTAACCTCATCATTGTCATCCCCTATTACATTACATTTAGCGTCGTTATCCTCTTTCGCACTAATCTTATTATCGAATTTTTCTTAATACTTAACCTTCCATTGTACATTTTTTTTTATTTCTACATTCTTGCATTTTATATAAGTTTAGTAGCATTCTTTCTTTTCATTCTTAAAAAGTTATTGTTTTATCTTAAATTCTAAGTTTTGCAAAGATACAAAGAAGATAAATAAGGCAATGATAGTAATAAAGAAATGCCTGCAAATTTTACTTTACATTTTATCTATTTTAGGATATTTTTATCATATACTTTGCCTTTTGTGATGCGTTTTATGATACTTTTTTTCTCTTAGCTCTTCTTTTATAAGACAAATAATAAAATGGCTTTTTTCGGGCTATTTTATTATTTGTTCTTTAATATGAAATTGAGATAAAGAGTTTAATGCCTTAAAAATTAAATTTAAGACTGTTTAAATTAAAATGTTTAATAATTATAAAGGAAATTTATATTTATACACACTTAACTAACTCACAAGTCAAACAACCATTTTAGTGCTCTTCAACATTGTTATTACCCGTTAAATATCTTCATTATAGTAATTTACATAACAATTTCTTGAATTCATCACGATTCATTATAACTTCCCGTTATACTGTCTCGTATCAGCCTGCGATACTACTTCATAGTCATATTCAGCATGAATATATATCAAAAATATCAGCATTACTATTGTCCATCTTCAATATCAGATTCCATAACAAATCTCAGCATTGTTATTACCTGTATTCCTAATTCTCTCTGATAATTTGTAATCATAATCAGCATTACATTAAGCATTAATCAATAACATCCTCAGCAAGCAACGATAAGCATTACTGTCAGTATCACCAGACTAGGGATTTGATACTAGAATTATTATTCTGCTAGCAAATAATCAAAGTCTATTATTATCCTTAGCCAGTCATATCAGCATTAAGAGTCTCAGAAGAATTATTATGATGCAGGAAATATGTCACCCCAGGATAGAATAACCATCAAGAGGGTTTTTTTTGTATTATTAACACTAATAATAAAAAAATTATTAAGAATAATTAAACCATTGTTTTAAATTTTGACGTCAAGAAGGTTTCATTTCATCACGTGCTTAGTAAACACCCTCAATCTTTAATTTAGCAGTGATCAATAATGGGTATGCTGATTTATTCAGTGATATTCAAGGATTTGATTGATGTTAATGATGATTAATTCTCGAGATCGTTTATAGAACCAGCTGATTATGTGAATATTTATTTATTTAATACTCTATTAATATATTTATGATACATATATTTAATTTATTACTTCTGGCCAAAGATTATCGCCTGTTTTGTTCAATAAAATAAATATGATGAAGTTATTTTTTAAACAGTGTAAAAATTTTATATTAATGTAAATATACAACGTTTAAAATCGTTTCGATCCTGAATTAATGATATTGATTCAGGAATAAATAATCAGAATGCATCGTTGTATCAACATTAGTGTAATTCATGATTGGAATGACGTAGATAACGTTTGCATGATTTTGGCAACTAGTTTTCAGATACGATACTCATAGCTTATTTATACTTTAGATAACATTTTATAGTGTAAAAATAAATTATAAAAATCCAGTTACTGATAACGGTAGTTTTAATCTAGTCTTATACTAAAGTGATACTGATAAGCTACTTAAAAATATAAATTAAATGATATTTTTCTGAGCTGATATCTGCTATAATTTTGATGGTACTTAAAGTTTGATTAAGATTAAACTTATGTTTTAATTAATTTCAACGAATTTAAAGTGGTTTTATTAATCTATATTTTGTTTTTTATTTGCTAATAGATCTTTACATAAGTTTTCAGAAAGATGAAGACTTCACGATATGATTATATTATTATTATTATTCTTATAGAGAATCGATTATAATCCAGCAACAATCCACCTTATGTGCTATAACACTGCACGTCATTACCTTCGGTGTTATATCTAGAAAACGATCCCAAAAGACAATAGAGTACACTGTTTGTTCGTCATTTATCGAGATGAAAGTAATCAAGGAGTGTCTGCAAAGAACACATCTCTTGCAGTTACCATAGTAACGGATGTTGGACAAATATAGCATCTTCAATGGATGAATAGTTTTTCTTACAAAAATACTGACACTATAAGAATTTCTTTTAAATATTTGCCTACCACTGCTTAGAAAAATAAATCATATTCTCTTCTAATAATTTTTAAATTAATTAATTATAATATAAAATTATTTAATTTAAATTTAAAAGGTATTTTTTTTTTTTAGATGTATAGACAGTCAAATTTGCCGTTTTACATAAAGCAAAAGTAAATTTTATCAACTAGTGGATCGCGATCTACTTATTAAGAAGTCCTTTTACACTCTTTAAAATAATAATTTACTGTAAATTAATGATAAATTAAACATTTAATTTTATTATTTTAAATTGTTATTCTTAATCTAAATGGTTTTAAATCCGTTATTAAATAAAATAAATTTAATATTGCGAATATTATCAATTGAAAAATTTTATCATTATTTATAAATAAATAAATAAATAAATAAATACAATAAAACCTGCCAAAACGAAAAAAAATATTAGATACAGGGAAATCCCGTATAATATAAAAACCTCTAAATATAAAAGTAATTAATTAAATAACCTCTAACATCTTATAAAATGTTAAATAATTAAAAATAAATAAATTCTTATATTTACAGAATTTATATTGGGATGCGGGTTTATTTTTATTATTTTTCCCTTACATTCTTTTAAATGGTGGAAGCTACTTTGATGTCATTTTACTCTAATGTATTCTCCAAAAGAGAACGAAAAAATAAAATAAAATAAATTTTTTCCCTTTGATATGTTATTGTTGAAAATAAAAGATGTTTCAAAAATCAGTTACGATCTTAAAAACACGAAAAAGGAAAACAAAAATTTCCATAAAATGAAATTATTTTCTTTTATTTTTTCTTCGTCTTATTTTTTTTTAAATCCAGATTTTCTCTTTTAGAAAAATAATCCATTCCTACTAAATTTTAATCAATTATTATTATTGTTGTTATTATTTATATCATTATAATTAAAGTAATTGAAGTTGATTTATTTTAAATCAAAATCGCATTCATTAGCGTAATTAATGATTTAAAAAATTGTTTTTAATTTCTTTTAAGAAATTGATAACAAAATTCGATAACTTGATTTACATTATCGTCATTTTTAATGATGATTAGAAAATAAATGAATTTAATTGCATTTATTTTAAAATTTTTCGAATTTTATCAGATTGATATTCTTATGTTTTAAAAAAAAATTTATACTGAGATTTAAAAAAATACAGAATTTATTGTATAAAAATAATACATTTCTAGTAAATTGTAATTTACTAATTATATTTATCTAATGTTTCAATTTCCTTAATCACGATTAAACGAATTAAAACTGATTTATTTTATAAACGAATCAATTTCAATTGATATAATTGCCGATTAGAAATGTATTTAATTGCGTTTAAATAATTGATTACAATTAGAAAACTTTACAAATTATGTAAACTAAGAAAAATCTTTATTAATTTTAAACTGTATTTTCTTCTTATACTGGAAATATTTTACGTACCAAAAAAGATCGATTATTAAAATGATGTATGGCTACTGCGTAACATTCATTTAATCATCATTTATTTTACTTAATTCCTGTGTCACGATGATATATATTGTTGGTACGCTTAATTAAATTTCCAATGGCCAATGACAATTCATACGAGTAAAAATTTTGTTTAGGAAGGTGTGTCCCGATAACATTACAACTGTGGGACTCATTAAGATATGACTGTAAAGGTACAGATAAAGAATGCGGTCTCTTGAGACCTATAATGAGAAAATTGTAAAATTTAAAACAATAATAAAGTAAACTTATGTTGACCTTTTATTTATTTATTTAAGTTTTACTTTTAATAAAAGTTATAATTATGTCTTAGTTGCGTAATGACGTTTTCGATTTGTGTTGAAGTGAAGGAAGGGAATTTTTACTCTATCCAATGTGAGAATAATGAGATAAATGCAAATTTACGTGAATGTGACGTAATTCTATCCTTTTTATCATGCACATTTTGCGTGCTTTCTATACCTTTATACATAAACAAGATTGTTCTTTTGTTAGCACTCAACCAATCTTGTTTGCATAAAACTGATCTAAAAGTCGTCAAAAAGTAAAGTAATGGTTTGTTTACCTTTATCTAAACGGGATATTGAATATTACATTTTTTATTTTGTGCATATTTAATGCTAAAGTTTTAAAATTTTATTGTTTAAATTTAAGAAGAAAAATAATAGAATAGATTAAGAAAAACGAACGAATCACTCCATAGAATAAACTAATTTAACGTTTTACCAGTTCACTAGACGAAAAATAAAAATAAAATTCTTAATATTTTATTTACATTAACGACTTAATTTCAACAGAATTATAAAGATTTAACTTTGAAAAATATTAAATTTACATTAAAAAATGTATATGTATATATATACATAAAGCTCCTGTTTATCGATTAAATACGAAAAAACAAGCAGACAGTTTAAATGAGATTATCTTAAATTAGTTAATTAACATTATATTGGATTTTTATTGTTACAAATTAATGTGTACATTATCAACAAAAAAGCCGATACTGATACATAAATAATGCGAATTAATATTCATGAAGGATCAATCCAATATGTGAACTTTTTTACTGAATATTTTAACATTGTGATTATTCTGAATCAATTCTGAAAAATCTCAAGTGTTGAAAGGATAATTTTCTTGATAGAATTTTATACAAATATCGATTTTATCTATTACATTTATTCTTATTTACGTTTAATTTCTTTCCTCTTTTTTTTCTTTCTTTCTTACTTAAATGATTTATAGCTATCTCGTTTAAAAATTATATATATATACATGTACACATATTGATTTAGTAGTACTAAAATGGCAAATGACCTGTTAAAGTGGATGTAAATTAGGAAACAGAATTTTATTTTAATTTTCCTGAAATAATTAGATTTTTATAGCATTAAATGCTTATTATTCTTGTTTTTTTTGAATTGATATAAAAGCTAAGGTAGGTTAATTATTTATTACCTTAGGGCAACTGTTTTAGTAAATTTAAAAAATGAATTTAATAAGTTTTCTCTGTTAATTTAAATAATATTAAAAGAGCATTTTTTAATATATATATATATATATATATATTATTAATTTTTAAACATTTAATCGTCTTTAATAACAACTTAAGCTTATAAAAAAAATCTATTAATATATCATCACAGGCGCAGGAAAAGAAAAAAAAATACCTAAAAAATAAAACGAGAAAAATTTTTTAAAAATTATTTTTTTAACTAGAAAATAATAATTTAATCCAATTTTTATAAAAATAAGAAAGTAGTATTTATACCGTTCCTTTTAAATTACAAACAAATTTATAAGAAGAGGAAACTTAAACTCAGAATTTCTCAGACTTAATTTCATCTTAATCTAAGAAATTTTGATGAAAATTCTACTAAAGTTTGATATTTTTCGAAAGCTTCAAACAAAGATTAAATACTTAGAGAAAGTTTTTTTTCCGATAAGAAAGAGAAAAGTTGGATTAGAAATGAAATTTCTCTAGAGAAAGATATTATCTAATTATCGAATTTTTCGCATTTAAATTGTACTTCAAGCAGTACAGATAAAAACGATAAATCAAAATTGTAAATGGAATGATTTCCATATTTCCGATTTAATATCATCTAGCGATCAAGAACAACTGTTGCCCATCAAGACAAACGAATTGGAAGATATTCTTTTTGCTCCTTTCGACATAACTTTATTAAAATATGTTATCCAATAGTTCGACTGTAGGAATAAACCGATGGAGAGAGCAATGTTAATGAAGGAACCATCATCACTTGTCATTTCTCACATCTTCATTTTTCTTTTTATTTTTATTTTTTATTTTTTGTCTTCCTCTTATTCTTCTTCGATAACATATTCCCCTTTAAAGAATAAATGTAGTTACTCTTCTCTACCAAAACACGAAAGGAAAATTAATTATATTAGACATCAGTTATCGATCTCTCTTATATTTCTTGATCTTTTAAAACTGATTCTAACATTATTATGAATGTTATGCCAACTTGTTCTATTGTTTTAAAAATTTGGCAGCTTTCGAAATGAAATAATAATAATAATATTATTATTTTTCAATTTATTAAATTAATTTTACTACTTTGAAGTTTTGATATAGAATTAAATTTTAAGTAAGTACTGTTTTTTTAATAAACAAAAAAAAAGTTGAAGTTCTTTTTGAAAATTTTTTCATTTTTTAAATGTGAATAAAATGTTTACCTGTAAAAGTGAAAGATCATTTTCTATGATGGATTTTTAAATGTTTATAGTGAATGATGCATTTACCATCTTTCTCACTTTTAAAAGATTTATATGTTGTTTGCGGTTTATTTTATCTTTGTTTGTATCGTTTGTTTCTTTAGATTTTCTCTCGAGAATCTCTCTAATTCAAATGACTTTCAAGTTTTTAAAATCTCAATTTTCTCTCGATTCTTACTGCTTTTATTTAAGAAAAAAAAACATTCTCTTCTCTTTAATATGTTTGTTTTACATTCTCTAAAATTCCCTTATTTGTCGTAATTTCAGAAATTCGTAAATTTTATATATGGTCCTTTTACCGTATCAACATTTTCAGTAGCTATTATTAATTATTTACGGATGTTTATTCTAAACTAATTTCAACTTTTTAAAGAATCAAAAATGCATAAAATGTAAAAGAAAAAAATTTGTTTCTCCTACGGGAATTTTACACTTAGAAATTTAAATTTTTAAAAATTATTCTTATTATTAAAATTTAGCAAGAGGAAAAAAAAAGCTTTAATCTTCCAGAATTTGTATGTCTTGCTGCAGTTCTAAACTATCTTTAAACAATCGAATGTATCGAAGTTTATAGTTTTATAAATTAGAAATAAACACGATACCTTTCTTATAGAAGCTTTACAGAACCCACAGAGAATTGTAGAAAAGATTAAGTGTAAAACAGCATATGGCAAATCTTTTACAAAATTTACGTCTTCTTTGTAATCCTTATTTGCAAACGTCAATTAACGTAACAGCTTATGTTTCATTTACTCGACGTATTCTCTCAGGTATAATAATTGAAAATTGAATATGGTGGTTGAGCATTTCATATTGTTCTATTGAATAATAACAAGGATTATATCTACTTTAGGTTTGTGTGCCATTGGGACGTTGTTAACTGTGACGGAAACAAGCAGAAATAACCTATTCCCTATGGCTACTCGGGATTGTCACTTTTCTACATCCAAACGACTATTGTTTGCATAAAATCAATAAATTTTAATCTAGTTTCCGCCACAATGATAAAAGAATTGTCTCTTGGTAGAGTTTATGCAACAAAGCAATTTTTTCTACTACTTTTACGAATAAATATTTTCCTCTGAGAATAAATTATTCGAGTTTAATAACGGTATGTACAGTTGTATGTTTGTTTTCGTTATTAATTCGCGCAATTAGAGTTTTCTTACTATGATATCACTGAAGGAATTGAATTCGTTAACGTGTCTGGTAGATTGGAAAATAATTTAAGAGTTATTTAATGGCTCGGATGAATTTCTTGTTCAATATCACCTAAGTGTTTGTTAATCGTGTAGTACTCCATGCTGCATATTAGCAACGCTAAATTTAATTTTTATCGCATTTTTCAGTATCCTATCAAGAACAAATAGAGCTAAAATTAACTTTCCTACCTATACATGATGTATTGCTTAATATATTATTGATCTAGAGGTGCAGTTTCTAGAATAAAACGAAATTAATTTTCGAATTTTTTTCCCCATCTATTTACACTTCATTAAATAAACCATAAAATTCGTCGAATCATCGTCAGAATTTAGATTCGATGGATATCTTAATAAATGTAGAGCTGTAGCACGACACAATAGAAATAATCCCAAGCATCATAGGCAGCATCAACATCACAATAATTAATTTTGTTTCGCATTTCTCCACAAGTTCAGTCATTACACGACATAAACGTCGTTGCATAACTTCGTTTAACCGCACGAAAACTCATATCAATAATTGTGTAGTACAAACGAATATAAATATCCAGCACCGTACGAAAAGTTGATTAAAAATCCACTGACAAGCAATAAATTCTTAATAAACATATACCATTAATAAATTAAGAGAGGTGAAAAAAACTGCTTAGCTTAATGATTTCACTTTTAATCATTAGCAAGTCGAGTCAGTTTTCAGTTTATTTTCCTCCTCTTAAATTTAAAGTCAGATGTAACATCAAAAGGATATAGCACAGTGTATCATGTGATAATGTAAGTAATTATTCGTCAGACGACGATAAGAGGAGAAGTTTAAGTGTTCTCTCGGGTATGGTAGGTGGAAATACCACATTACTTATACATGAAAGGGACATTAAGGGTCCAGACTCTTTCATTCACTTCGGATCCGAGGTGACAGGGATATTAATGATAGTTTCTGGATCCGATTGAGACCTTACACTCCTTGGCTCTCTAGAGAGTTGTTAGCGATCGCACCAATTAAAAGTTTTCTAGGGATAAACTTTTCTCTATAACATTATCCTCTCAAAAAAGATAGTTTTCAAAGAGGTCTTCTTTATATCTGATGTGCTTGACGTAAGCACAAGTGTCAGGAATTTCCTGTACAAGTAATTTATTCACACGAACGTACTTTTTTAAATAAGAAATTTTTTTTTTGAAAATAAAATTATCGACTCACGCGACTAAAGAAATCACATAATGTAAACAGATTATTCAAAAGTTGTGTTTGTGTCGCTGCATGACTTCAGTAATGAAAAGATGGTCCAGCCTGATCTTTAACAAGGCTGTCATTTATATAGCATACGCGCGGTTTATATATTTTTAAAAATATCTGTTACCGAGGAAAGAGTCATACTTCCATCATTCTAAATTCATTTTACGAGTGTTTGATTCCTCGTAAGTACCACTTGTGGCCCGATTAAACGAAAAATCCGGATGCGGAAGCAACTTTACACACATAACGAACCGCAGTGTATCATTGCAGACATCAAGAAATAAACCAATGATTTATGGGGCTTTATAAAGTTTATCATTATCTCAACATCCTAACTTATAAATAATTCTTCTATATACTCCTCTAGTAAAGAAATCTCATGAATGATTCATCAAAATGTGCCGTGTGACTCCTCTTGATAAGTCATCGATCCTAATAAATCTCTATCAACTGTGGTAATTTTAACAATGTTCGTGTGCCACGTTCTCGCCAGTCATCACTCACGTGGCCACAACGGGGAAAAAAAGAAGAGCAATTGCACTAAAAAGTTGCTAAAATTCCTGTAAATATTCCGAAGAGAGAAAATATAGAAAGGTCAGTCTTGTAAACACATCATGATTTGTCTTAGCAATCACGAAATGGCAAAGCCCATGGTTGTTATGATGGATGACTTAGTTCCGGACACTCTTCCGTCTCGACCGTCACTGCCTGTCATGTGTCCATGTACGGTAATAACTCACCTAGTTATCCCCTCTACCCCATACGACCACAGAACAAACGTTTTCTGCTCTTTTCCAACGGACACTACCCCAACACTAAATATGATTGATATCCAACAGTAAAGAGGATGGAGGAGGAGGAAGAAAAAGAAAAAAAACGAAAGGAGTGGGTGAAAGAAGTAGAGGAGTGGGCAATGCGGGAATAGAAGAGCGTTCGCCACCTGGTGGCCCGTCATACGTATACCCTCCCCTGGTGTGTTAAATTGCCTCATCGATCGGGTGGGCAGAGCGTGGACACCTGTGTTCCCCTCTGGAGCGGCTCCTGCCTGATGCATTCGACTCAATCACCGAAACGAGGCTGATGGATCGTGTCTCTCACGTGACCTCAGCAGTCTTCTACTGCAACTGTCGGTTCGGAATTGCACAAGTTTCTTTTATTGCATCACAAGAGAGGAATAGCTTTCTTGAAATTATTCGATTTCTTTAAATTCCTCCACTTGCCGGGATGCAGGCTTTTTTTCTGTTGAGCTTTGTCATTTGCCCATTTCTTCCATCCTTCGAGTGGAAAAGTAATACTTAAGAGGCGAAACTTGCTAATTGCCCAGATGTTGCTCATTTGCGTAACTTTCTATCGTTTATTTTTATTTTATCGTTTCATTTTTTTTCTCTTTTGCTAATAGTTTTATCACTTTTTCGAATCGTTTCACTCGGTAAATGTTTTTACTTAAATCAGCACTTTTTCCTTCTCGAAATCTACGAGCAAAACTCGTTTTAAACGAGATAAGAATAATTAAATTCTTAAATCTCTTTAGGTAGCTTATAACTTTACTCACCATTTGGCTTGAAAACACTATAAAATTAATTGCCTATCGCTCATAACTCTATAAAACAATGAGTCAGAGAATGAGTCAGTAGTTATAATCGTACTGCCTTCAGAGCCAGTAGTTTGACATTTTTGAGAATTTAAAGCAAGACAGCTAAGCATATGAATCAGTTAGTTAACAGATCAAATATCCTTTATATCTCCTTTAAATCTTAGAGTTTTAATATCTTTCATCAATCAATAAATCACTCTGGTATCTCGCACCTCGGATGAATCAGCCAAATGAGTCAGTGGCAAGGAGATGTTTGTTTATCATAATGACACTTGCAGAAGACTTTGCGAAATCAGATTGTTCGGGACATAAAAGTAAAAGTTGACCAAATTAATCTTCAATAATTAACTACGATTCATTAATCAGAAGAGAATAAAGTTAAAAGGTTTTAAAAGAAGAGCGTAAAGGGGGATTTATGTACCTCTGATTGAGCTTAGAGTTAAAAGAAAAAGGGAAATTTCAATCGGATTTGGAGATGACTTACCCACTCGGCCGATTGTTTGGTATGGTCATTAATTTTCCTGTCAGCATTGCCTCTACTTGGGCTTATCCCCAAACAAAGGGTTGGTCTTTGGTTATTGTTCCCTCATGTATACATAATGTAGTGTTTCCATATTTCACAGTAGGTGGGGGACAATGCGGATGATTTTGCACAAACATATGCAAGATATTCCCCTCCGTATGATTTGTGTAAAAGAAGAGAGTTTAATTGCTGCATTCATCTTCCAGTTTAAGCACAGCTGGGAGTGGATTTGCTTTTGTTTTCACTTTTTTAATATAAAAATTAATTTATGAGAAATATTGTTAATTAGGAATTATGAAACTTTGACTGTGTTTCATACTTCCTTATCGTCGTTTTTATCTACAAAGTTATATGAGGGCCATTTTTCTTAAAAAAATATTTAGAAATTAAGTGTTTCTACAGTTATTTATGTTTATAACCGTTGTAAGCCATATTCAATGTAATTTTCCTGTCAGCTTAAGATTTGTTTCCATTTTTAAGCTTCACTGCATAGCACATACTTTTTCTTCGCTTCTTTATTATAGGGAATAAATAAAAATAATTTTTCAATTGTAAATGATGATTAATTTCTGTTGAGAGTCGTATATTTAATGCTAAAATCGATTAAAAATAATTATTTAAATAAATAATTAAAATTGATTTTTCTACGAAATCCACATACACACACACAAAAACAATTGTTTGCCTTATAAATTAGATATAAATTGAGTTGATTTTAAAAAACAATATTTGTTTAAAAATGATATAATTAATTATCTTATACATGAAAAAATATATTATTTTAAGCATAAGTAAGTACACACATTTTAAAGTCAGTAATTACTGTATTATCTGGTATAACCCACCCTTCGAACCACTCTAATTTTGTATGTTATATAATAGAATCAAAGAAAATATAGGCCTACATCTGTACTGGTTAATACTTTCCATAGTTCTCTTGTACTTTTCTAAAGTATGCTTAATTTTATTTAAATCAATCTATATTCTAAAACGTAAAGAATATTTAGAATATTTATGCATCGAAATTCAAAAGTTTCCTTTCAAAATTTAATTTATTATAATGCAAAGTTTCGAAGTTTGAATCTCAATTGAACATTAATTTAAAGCCAATACAAAAAAAGGAAAGTAAAAGCATAAAACTTTGCAATTTTCCAAAGATAGTGTAGTAAGCAAAAATCATCATAATGCAGCGAAGAAAAGGAATCATTTTACATCATCTATAAATCATAGCATTGACGATGTAACGATGCACATCTAACCTCATGCAAATCACCTCAAGTCTTCCATCATTCTGGATGCTTCGTTTTGGACGTGAGAAGAAGGTAGGATACATTTTGAACTGGTTTAGATCGTATATCGAAAATGACGAAACGACTCAGGAATTTACCTTTAGAATAGCCATTCTCGAACTTAAAAAAATTCCAAGAAATGACCAAAAATTGGCCGAAGTAGACCAAATCTGATGGAATGTCCGTAAATGGCATCTTATGATTTCCGAGAAAGTAGATGCTTCGACTTCCCATATCCATATTTCATTCAAATTGTATTTTTTTTCCTACTCTATGAAGAAATTTATGACTTTAACATTGTTTTCTTGTTTGTATTCGATAAAAATGATTTATTTATTTAAAATATTTGTGAGAGTAGAACCTTATTTAGTCAGGAACATAAGAGGGATGACAGAGATGTATTATTTGATGTTGGTCTCTCGCTGGAGAAGTTATTTTCTGGAAATTTTTCAAAAAATCGTTATGGAAAATATTGTATTTGAACAGATTTTAAATTTCTCTAAGTAATGTAGTGAAAATATATATATGTGTGTGTATATATAGACTTATTAATTTATTTTGCAGTAATACCAAGAGCAAACACATCGGAGGCTTTGTTTGCCAGGCAGTTTCTTTTATTTTTATTTTAATTTTTTTTATTGCTTAAACGCATTTACAGTGTTAAGCAATTAGAGCTTAAGTTATGCTGTTTCACTCGAGGTGTGATGATATTCGGAAATGTTTGTTTTCGTTGAGATGATGACAGAGTGATTTAACGTAAAAGCTTTCGTGTTAAGAACTTCACTAGATGAAGAAAAAAGTAAATGGGTTGTGAAATAAAAATTTATACTTTATCTAAAAGTAAAAGTATTCAAGAATAGATGAGATTATATTTATTTACATACAACTTTTTTCAAATAAGTAAATAGTGTTTTGCTTTTAGTCAAGTGTGCTAACGTATGCATAAAGTCGTCGCTATTCTTATACACTGTAAACAAATTACAGGATTTTTGTCTATAAATTTTTAATAAGTAAAATATTTACAGTCATTTTCACTTGCTTTTTTTCCGAATGTAAATTACTTTCGATCGATTTCTATTTATTTTAAATTTTGAAAAATGTTCCTTTCGATTTCTTTCATTTTTCTGAGAAAAATAATTTCAATTCTCGAAGAGAAACGAATATATAAATATATGAGCTGCTTTTCGGGAATTGAAATTTGTGTAAGAAAATATATACGTAGACATAAATAATAATACAATCTAATGGAAGTAAAGATGTATATAAATGACAAAATTAAGAAATAATATGTAGTAAACACTAATAATTGTGTGGGTACTACTACATTGTATGTTATTTTTAATGCTATAATGCTAGAAAATGTTGAAAACTTTCAATATTTAGGCTCATTAGTTAAGGATAATTTATCTGACGTAATTGCAAGGAAACAAATAAACTTTATTAAACTAATATTCAAACTATTTTTGCCTATGGTACACAGACATGGAATCTGTCATCCAAAAATCCATTTAAATTATAAACAGCTTTCATACCACTTGTATCAAGAAGGTGCTGTGGCCAGATTGCAGACTCCAATGACGAAATACTACAGGAAATCCAATTATCCTCGCTCGTAGACATAATTAAAAAGAGACAACCTTCATGTCTTGACCATCTTCTCAGACACTTACATAGTAAGCATCTTGCTAGAAACATGAGGGTCTGGAAGGCCTTATATATGATTTCTGTTTGTGTACATAGTTTTTCTGTTTGCAAAATATGGTGATAAATGTCTTTGACAAATATTTAAAAAATGATCGTATGTCAATTTACTTTTAGTTACAAAATGCTTTGGCACTATAGAAACAGATAGAAAAAAAAAATTTATAAAATTATTCCCTTGCAGTTTATTCCTCTTGGGAAACGAAAAATAACGACAGGCCACTAACCTTATGTGCCTGAAACATTAAATTATGACTCAGAAGATTATATTTCAATTCCTAAGAGTGAATAGAAGCCTTGCGGTTATCGTAAGCTTGATCGTATACAGATGAAAGCACTCCGGATAGACGGTATATTCACTAGTGTACTATATCTTATAAGCAAACATACACTACATTCTGGAAATATATCTAGAACAGAAAATATGTGCACCCAGGGCATAAAGAATTCATCTTCTAAAATGCATGAGCAACCTCATAGATATATTCATTAACAATACTTGAAAGTTGGTAAGGTATACTAAGATGATCAATAATTCCTAGGCAACTTTAGCACTTGCTGATGCTCTGTGTGCAAAGACCAAGTTAACTAAGTAAATATCGTGATTCATAAGTACTCCAGAGAATTACAAAGAGTGTAACTATTAAGAAAATATTTTAATATATAATATAAATATTTTTTAATCTTTCTGCTTAACTTTAAAAGGAAAATAATGTATTTTTCCATTTAAGATTTAGGAGAAAGAAGAATGATTAGTGACCGGTTTATTCTCGTAGGAGAGAGAATTCGTCACTATAAAATAAAGCACAGTATAGATTATTTTTAAAATTTAAAATCAGTTTAATTTATATTTTAAAATATTAAATTCTTTCTTAATATAATAATTTAAAAATAGTGTATCCAATTTCGAACTTTTAACTGTGTATGTCTTCTAGAAAAACTTATATAAATTTTTAATGATTAAAATATTATATAATATTATTTTATAATTATATAACTTTTTATATACTTTA
This sequence comes from Centruroides vittatus, assembly GCF_030686945.1. Lineage (NCBI taxonomy): Eukaryota > Metazoa > Arthropoda > Arachnida > Scorpiones > Buthidae > Centruroides > Centruroides vittatus. The sequence goes on along the minus strand of NW_027122359.1, from coordinate 763,015 downwards.
AGGTGACAAAAATTAATTCTAAGTGTAAATTTCTTAACAAATAAAACTGAATTTTAATTATTTAAGTATTTATTTTTAAAAATTCTACACGAAATTTTTCAAAAATATCAAGGATTATTTTAATCCTCACAAATTCTGCTATACTTTAGAATAAAATAAGATATTTATGAAATAAATTAAAAATTATTTATAATGAGAAAGAAGAAATTTTGCAACTTAGAAAATAATTATAAATGACTGGAATTATTTCCATAAGGGAATATTTATTAATTACAATTATAAAACTTCACATATCCTTACGAAATTACGGTTATAGTATAGTAAAACATTATTGTACATTATAAGTATATAATAACTATAGTATAATATTAATTGTATAATTGTAAAATAACTATAGTATACAAGTGTATAATATAGTAATACCTATATAACTTTACAATAATATATTACTACACAATTCTAGTATACTATTATACATCATTGTACTACTGTATATACATAGATTGTACTGTTGTACTGTTGTACTGTATTGCTATGCAGTTATACTATACTGCTGCACACTACTGTACGTAATGTGCAGCGGTGTCAACAAATAGGTATAACTGTAATTACTATAAACCTATATATACATTAATACATTATCACTGTATTATATGCAACTATACATAGTTACAGTAAAGTTGCATATAATATAATAGTAACCGATTAACTGTATAGAAATACATATATGGTTATAATTATATTAAAATTAAGCTAACATTTAATATAGTTTTAACTAGTAGCTTATAATTATTCTTCATAAAAAATAAACATAAGAAAGTAAATGAGAAAGTAAAATTTTGTACACTTATCTCTAATTAAAAATAAAATTTTACTTTAATAATAAATATAAATAATTAAAAAATGCCTACACATATATAGCAAAACAAATGGTGGAAAGTTAGTTATTTATTGGTAAAGTTAGTGAATGAAATGATATTTATGTCGTTCTCATATTTTCTTACCGATTTATAGGTAGTTTCCTAACAGAGAACATATCGTAATTGGTTATGCCCGGTTCTTTTGCCAGTTTAATCCCTGTGGTGGCAAGATTTTAAATCTCCTGTCAAATTCAGGCACGGCAGAAAAATTTAAGGAAAATTACAGGGATTGTAAGAAAAATAAATGGAAAAAAGTTGATGAAGAAAATAAGTAAAAGTATTGAAGAAATGGTTTAACTGTCAGATTACTTACAAATTATTACCTCATTGTTAGAGTATGAAATATGTCAAAATCCTTACTACAAATAGCAAAAATATTATTTATTTCTTCTTATGTGTATTAAAAACATTAATTTTAATTTGTTAGCAAGTAATAATTTATATGTTAATAAAAATAACCATTACATGCTAAGTTAAATCATTCTTCCTCCCTATTTTTTGCTTTATTTTTTCAAGAAATTTTTCTCATAGCAACAAGTTTCATTCATTGATACTGTTTTTTTAATATAGATATTTTAAAAAATTATTGTTTTTTTGTGGAAAAAAATATTATAACAGTTTTAAAAAATATCATGAAAAATGTTTTCAATAAAGTTTGAAAATTTACAATGAATAAAAGTTCATAAATTATTAATAATTGTTTAAAAGTTTAAAAATATAAATGCAGAATATATTTTATTGAAAAGATAAAATATTATAAGAGAAGATTTAAAAAAAAATTCTTTTATATATGTATAATGTTAAATCATTTATGAATTATGTATCAAAGAGAGAACACAAGGTTTTTATTGACTTACAAAATACATAGAAAGAAGTAAAGAAATTCTATCAGAAGGAAGTAGGATTGTAGGAAACAAACCACTTATTGATCCTGTTGTAGAGCAATAAATCTACAAATAACAAGCACATGAGTCTATCTATCTAATCCATGAAGTATAGATGTGTAAAACAAAACCTTAATAGTGATTTAAAAATAAAAAAATAAAAAATAAAATAATATTAAATTGAAGCAGTTGAAGTTTGTATTCCAATCTTTAATTCTTTTGTTTCTCACCTTTAAATTTTTTATAAAGACAAATACCAAGAGTGTTTATATAATAATATATTGTGATAAGTTATTCACATATATATTATATCATTAATAACAAATCAATCTTATAATTTATTTACAAAACCATTTTTAAATGGTTAACCTATTTAATAATTACAAAGAAGAAATATTTTCTAGAAGATAATTAAAATTTCTTAATATTATATAAATAAATATTTTATAATTGTTTCGATAAAAGTTTAATTTTTAATATTTAAGAAAAAAAAGAAAAGAAATTAAATTTGGGCCTAACTTATATATTGTTTTTTTTTTATTTTAAAAATATTTTATAAAGGAAAAACAAATTAATGATGCTTAAATATAGATTAAAATTGATTTATAAATGAGTTAATTAGTAGAGAAAATTTTAATATGAAAATTTATCAACAACTTACTAATTTTTATCGAAGATAGTTTTGAAAAGCAATTAGAAAAGCTCCTTTAATAACAATTATCTGGTAAACATCGCAATTCAGCAAAAGTTTTCATTTAAAACTGCTTAATTGCTGTTGCTTGGATGGCAACTTTCAGCATTCAAAAGCTTTTGGGTGATTATTAATTCGATTAACTAATCTCAGTTTTGGCATCAGTTTTATCGAATGAGATCATTTTAATCTAATCCTACTTCAATAATTTAATCATTTCAAAATCCAATTAGTTAACTCCCTTATTGATTTTCTGATGCACTCTAATACTCTAAAATGTATTCTCTCTTTTTTTTTTCCCAACTCTCTCTCTTCACTTTACTCAATTAAACATGTTTAAATTATTAAATAATATTCCTAGTTAATACCGTTAAAGTTTATTATTCACAGATCTGTAACAATGTTAAAGTTTGCTTGATAGAATTTTTATTCTTCTTTAATTAGTTACGAGCTGAAGATGATTTATGAATTATCTTAAGTGTTAAAAGTTTAAAATTATTATTATTATAATTATTTATTTATTTTTAATTTTTAATTATTAAAAAAATAAATAAATAAATAAATATATATATATTTATAAATCTTTATGGTAAAGTGTTAATTATATAAAATTTAATTAGGAAAATATTAATTAATTCTAATTAACTTTTTTATATATATATTTGTATTATCGATTTATAAATTATGTTTTTAAATAATTTAATAGCATATTTTAGTGAGAAATTTAATTTAAAATATTTAAATTATTTATGTAAAATTATAGTAGTAATAACAATAATAATCACAAAAATTTAATTAAATTTGTTAATTTTTCTATAATTTTTGTTAATAATTAAATAAAAAGACGTTTTTTTTTTAAATTCAATAAAAATTTATTTATTTATTTATTTACAATTTTTTAAAATATAAATATATTTTTTTAATTATTAAAAATTAAAAAGTTTTGTGATTAATTGATGTTACTATTGTAAGCTGTGATTTGCTTAATTATGCTAAGCTATAAAAGTAATTAGCCTGATAGAATATTCGATTAAATAAATAGAGAAAAGAGAAAAATACAAAAAAAAATTATCTAAATTTGACTACATATTCATTATTCTTATCTCAAATTTTAATCGTTCAAATATTAAAAATAATTTCCATTTTTCTGTATTTAGTACAGTACATGGAAAAGTTTCCCTATTATTTTCGTATTTTACAAGGCTTAAATTATATTTAAATTGTGTACTAATTAATAGTTATAATTAAGAAAGTTCGACAAAACAATTTGATTTTAGAGAGGATGTTTAACATTAATTTGTCTACAACTAAACTTAAGTAATAAATTTGATAACTCTAGACTGATTAAGTAGTCTCACTGTCTGGTTGCATCATACTGATATTTAATTAGAGATGTTCGTTGAATTAAATGTGAAAAATATTTAATAAATTTGCAATAAAATATATTTAAAGTAAATTATAGCGATAAAAAAAATAGAGAAGAATATAGACATTAATATTATACGTTAAGGTCTTTAAGGATTTAAATTACTTAAAAAGAGTACTTATTATTAATTAATTTATAATGTTATAAATAAATATTTCGTTGATAATAATATTAAACCTTTAAAATTTAATACAGTCTTTAATACAATTAAAAAATACTTGCTTAAAAGTGATTTAATTTTTGTTTATTTTAATTTAATTAATTGATAAATTATCTTCTTTTATTTATATTTCTGTTGAAGCATGTTAATTAAAACTGACAATAATGTACGTTGAAACTGGCTTTATATAATAGAATTTATGATAATTAGATAAACACCCCTCAACAATCTATAAGTGGTTCACTGATTGAGTTATAGAGATTTATCTTATTTTCTAGAAAAAAATACATCATAAATATTTGGAAAATATTGAAATGTTTTAATAACTTTGATAAATTCTGGAATTTAATTGTAAAAAAATTGAATATTTTTTTGTTTCGGAAGTTAAGTTGAAGCCAACGAATGGAGTCAAATAAGATGCTTTATTATATAATGTGATAAGAAATATTAATTGCATTTCGTGTTACGTAAAGTAACATAAATTGAAAATAAAACACAGATTTTAATTACGTAATCTTATTATTAAATTATGATTAAAATTCTGTTTTGAAGATAGATCAGTTGCAAGTTTATGGGACCTTCCCGCAACACTCATAAAATGTAACAATGATATGTAAATAAAATAATTCAATTAAGAGAAATATAATTATAAATAAAATCCAAATTTTTATATATATTTATGGTGAAAGTAAAATAAAAAAATAAAACTTTTAAACGTAGAATTAAATTTAGAATATGAACATTAAAGCCTTTACTGAATTATCAACATGAAATTATGTGTATAAATTATTGACATACTCTAAATTTCTCGTGTATTTACATATTATTTATTATTTTTAATTTTTATTTACATTTTTTAAAAATCTATCCAATTACATATACTTTATTTTACTGTTTATCATTGTCGTTTAGTGTAAATGTACAATACGTTTCTAATGGGTCTTTATTGAAGATAGGCAAATTATGTACGGTAAAATAATAACATGGCAAATCAATTATTTTAATCCTTACTTAATCCTTATTTTTTTAAAAATGTAACTGTTACTGCGTAGTTCATTTATCAATTTAATAACTTATATGAATTCTCTTAGTTAATAATCTGAAATTCATGAAATTCTCAATTAGCTATTTAAAATTTGGTATTTTCATCTTCTACAAAATTCTGTAATTTGAGAATATTTAATATCGCATGCAAGTGCAAACAGAATTTGCCACTTTTAATTAAACTTAGCGTCAATAATGTAACATCACGCTCACGTGTTTAGTGTTTATATTTGTGTGATTCATTATAATTATATTTAGGTAATTAAATTAACTGAATATAATTGTAATGATGTTGTATAATGAAGTATATTCTTCTTGTCGGTTATTTTTTCGAAAATATTTGCAATTAAATAATTTATAATATTGTAATTAAAGATTTATCTGTAAAGTATTTAAATGTAAACATTCTTACCGAATCTATAATGAATAATATTATTAAATTATTTAAAAATTTGTTTTTAAATTCTATTAATTTAATATTATAAAAAAATATAATAATTAAAGTAAACAAACCTTTTAAATTTAATATTTAAATCGGTGTTGTAAATATTAACACCTCTGGTGATTATCAATGTGAAATCATAAATAAAAACGTGTATATAACTAAAATTTCACATTATAAAGAATATAATAATATTGCGTACATAATTAAAATTTCATATTTATTTGCCAGAAATAATAGAAATTTCTTCGATTTTCAACAAGAGTTGCCTTTAACGAAGACTTTGCAGAACATGATTTCGCATGATCTTAAATCACGTGAACATAGTTTCATGATAAAAACTTTTAAGATAAGAACCTCATGATCTACATCTTAATAAAATTTCCGAATTTTTGGATGAGATTTCCTTTTATTTTGAATAATAATTGTACTCCACTTAATCAAAAACATTTAAAATTTAATACTTACTGTATCTTTTGTATTGAAAATGAAAAAAAAATAATTAATAAAAACCTAAAACTTCGAATGATCTATAATTCAGATACTCTATAAGAACAGTAAGGTTTTGGGGATTATATTTACTTTTCAAGAGTTAAGATACACATCGATATATATTTATATAGATTTTCTATGCCTATTTTCTACATAACATGAATAGGCTATATATATCTACTGTGCTCTCTCAGTAGGTTGTATGTGCCCACTGTGAAAGCACTACATAGTTGTTACATATATCATTATTATATAATACACAAATATAGTTCTATTGAAAAAATAACTAGTTTTCACTAACTCTGTAATTATATATATATATATATATATATATATATAATAAATATACTTCATTAATATAGTATTATATAAAATAAAATTAAACTTATATAATTATATATCATTATACAATAATAATGAAAATATTAATTAGTTCTGACTTTAATTACTTTATTTTTAATACTAACTTAAATAAACATCTTATAAAATTTACTTATAAAATAAAAATTAATTACAAATTAATAAGATAATAATAGTTTTTTTTACTTAATTAAATATTTAACAATTTAATATTAATTTTTTGTTTATTAAAAATATGAAAAGTTCATTTTTAAAAGTAACAAATAATTAATTCTTAAAAAGTGTTTTCGAAAAGTTTTATTAAATCTACACATTAATTAAAATTCAACTTAAATTTACTATTTACTCATCTGGCAAGGTTTTAAATGAAGAAAAAGGAAAAGTAGGAAATCTAGTGGTGAAACATACAGAAAAAAAAGGAAAAAAATACTTAAACAAAACAAAATTAGAAAATGGTAATTACAATACCTTTAGGATAACAAAAATGAAAATTACAATTTCTAAACTTGGCAGTTTTTATCAGTAGGTATTTGTTAGGGATTTTTCTAAACTTCCCCTCCCTCCCCCATACTCTTATCAATTTGACTTCCCACAATCAATTATCTGCATGAAACTAATGTGTGTAGTTTTGTAAAATTTAATTTTTAATAAAAATTTCACTTGAATTGTTACTTATCTTTCTTAATTCATATATAGACAGTATATATATAGATATATTTCTGCATATGTAAATTCTGTTACTGTCAGAATTTTAAAACTTTTCAATAGAAAATTAAGCTCTTTGTAAGATAAAGAAAAATTCAAATTAAATTGTGGGAAAGCTTCATTTGTTTCTTATGTATTGATTTATTTTACAATGTTCTTTTTCAATTTTTTTCAATTTTTTTTCTTTATATAATCCGCAGAATAAAACTGTTAAATTGTATATGAAGAAGTGCATTGGAGAAAGTTAATTTTACTTTTATTGTTAAATGTCTTATTAATTTTACAATTTTTGTTTAAATTTTAATAAATATTTCTTTCTGTTTTATTAAATTCGACTTAATACTTTTTCTATTTTTTTTTGTTTTATAATATTGCACTAAAAAGTTTTTTTTGTGTATAATTTAATTTTAATCCTATTTTAATTACTGTAATTTGTGGAAGCATTGTTTTTCGACCTTAACGTGTTGATTTTTTCTGTGATTAACACATCTAATCTCAGATATTTACAATAAAATAAATACTCGTATGTTAGAAATTTAATGTTATATAATAAAAACTTATTAATTTTTTTTTTACTTTCCTTCTTCAACATTGATGCAACACAAAATTGAGATAAACAAGAGAAAAATTTATTGTCGAAAAATCTATTATTGAATTTTCTAGAAATTCTTCAGAGAATGCTTATAAGAAAAGAAGAGATAAAACTCAATAGTGCATTTGCTTACGTGCCATTTGCATTTATTATTGAAGTTTCTCTAGTCAAAATGCCAATGGTTTGAAAATTGGAAGAGATAAATGCAAATCTAATCTCGTATCATTGAAGATAATATGTCATCCTATGCTATATATCATTGAATTTGTTTGGCTGTTTTTCTTAAAAAAATAAAATTTATATATATGTGTGTGTGTGTCTGTACGCATAAAGGTGTAGGGTATAAAATTTATTCTTTTATCTAGATGAATTCAGTTGTTTTATTGTTTTAAAAATAATCAAATAGCAATCCTTCAAAAGTTGAAAAACTCTAAAGTCACTGTTTATATCGGAATATTTTAAAGTTTTAAAAGGATGAAATTAAATTGGATTATAAAAAATTTATTAAATTATACACGCCAGTTTATAAAATTATTTTTTATTATAATAAAATGATGTTTTTAGATTTAGTTTGTCTATTAATAAAATCTATTTAGGTTAACTCAATAGTAGATTTTTATTATAATGATAATGCTTGATTCAATCAAGGGATGTTGAATTTCATCATTTTAATTTTAATAAATTGTATAAATTATAATATTTAAAAATAAAATGTTAGAAATTCAGAAGAAAATATTCTGTTTTTTCTTCCTCTTCCTATTCCCTCTTTCCTCCTCATTTTCCATCTTTATACTTTACTTCAAAGTTTGTGTCTGCTGCCTTGATGAGCCGTTGCCATTTTTCTAATATTTCCATCTCAAAAAAGGAAATATGTACAGTACATATATTTTTTTCGTGATAAATTTGTAACATAGAAATTTAAAATATTCTATCAATGTTTGGGTTTTATTATCTGAATGAAATTCGAGAAATTATTATTATTTTGCCCAACTTTTCCATTTAATAAAAATACGAAAAGTCTTGAATATGAATTTAATGCGTGAAATTGGTTGGAAGAAATGAGAATGTGCTATGAATGTTTGAATAAAAATGAAATAATATGATGCAGAATAGAAAATGCAAATAATTATTTAAACTTAAAAGAAATAATTAAAAAATGAATAATAGATTTTAATTTTTTACGTTCATTTTATCGTGTTTTAAAACTTAAAAATTTATTATTTTTTTTCTGTTTAGTTTCTCTTGATATTTAAAAAGAGAATTCTATCCATTCCATACATTAATTAAATTTATTTTTATATTAATTTTTCGTTTTCTAAACTAATTAATAAAGTAAAATGTTATTAAATCTCTTAAATTTTTTAAAAATTCTCTTCATCTAATAATGGTTAAGAGCTATTATTAAATTTGCTTGAATTTAATTGAATACTCTTTTGTAACATTGTATAGATATACACTAATATAAGACTATGAATGTAATCTATAACCTTTGCCCTCTTGCCATAAGATAAAGGATAAAGGTTAGTATATTTATACAATAGCCCTACAATATCAATTATTTCTATACAAATAAATAATAATAAATATTGTCATAATTCTTAAATTCTTAAATATATTCACTCGGCAATAATGATATACATATATGATTTATCAAGTAATTAAAGCGTGAGTTGAAATGAATATTCATGTTATAGTAATTGCAATTTTACGGTTATCTTTTTCCAATAGGAGAGTGTCTGTCTTATTGAAGCGAATTAACAGAATGCATTCTGTTTTCTCTCAAAAATCTATTTTAGTTGGAAGATGCAGAGTCATATCTTCGTCTGGAATCGCTTATTCGGTATCTGTTTTCAAAATTACATCTGCTTTATCTTTTGATATTAATTGTAAATTTTCTCGCTATTGAATAACAATGTTGCCAGAACTTAAAATAATACCATTATATAATTTTATGTACAGTACAATATTTATTTTATGTAAAATAATAAATTCTGCACATAAATCCCACTTTTAATGGCATAAAAATACGTATGTTAGTTTAAAAATATTTTCAACTTTTGGAAATTTTCAATCTTCTTCTAAATTAATGTAAAAATTCAATTATAAGAATTGAAAATTGAAGCTAATCATCTCAATTTTTTTTTATTAGAGCTTTACACTTGGCATACGTCATTAAATTTTAAGAAATTTTACCTTTTAAACATTCGAAATTGCAATAAAAATTTTATTTTACTAATTAAAATACAGTAATTTTATGAAAAAAAATTAATTTAAGTAATGTTTATTTGAATCGAAAACTAATTTTATTAGTTGAAATTAAACAAAAGGAAATCTTTTCCTTTGTTTACAATACTGTTTGATTTATTTCGTGAAATTTCTACTCGAAAAAAATAATCCCTTGTTTATGTTTAACAAACTTATCCGAACTTTTAGGATTGCAGATTAAGTTTTGAGAAAGACAATAAAATTAAGGCCACGGTGTCACAAAACCCGAAAGTTAAACAAAGAGCTAGTTTACAAATTGCACTTCAGAGCAGTTAAAGTAATGATATAACAATAACAATAAATTTGACCACGTTATAAAACTTCTTAGCTTTTTCTTTTCGTTCCTGTAGTTGAATTGATAGTAGACCTTATATAAATTTCCATTTCCTGCTACAAAACTCTTCTTTTGTCCTTTCTGTAATTTAATAAAATTATAATTAAATTATAATTTTATTAAATTACAAAAATTTTTATTCGTAAAAGACGAGAAGAATGGAAAATTTCAATAAATTTGCATTTAAAATAATATTAGCATTGTTAACGGAGTAAATAAATTGTTATTCTTATCGAAAATCTTATCGATAGGTTTACTCTGAATGAAAATCGAACAATGTAAACTTTGACAAAAGTTCAAAAATTGGTTATAATGGTAAAATATATTTAAATTACGCCTTCAAACTATTGTGTTAGATAGTTTAAAGGTTGAAAATGGGATCGAATCAACTACATTTAGTTGTAGTGAAGCGTAACCACTTGGGATTTCCTTTAATTGTACTTTGTAGACTGGAGAGACGAAGTGGTTACGGACTAACAGTTTCCAACTCTCTGGCTACCGTTCCCAAGGCAACTCATTCCCAAACTTGGTCTTCTAAGATGCGTAGAAAGTTAGCTTCTTCCAACTTTACAGATTTACATATCTGACGAAAAGAATTTTTCATACTATTTAAATTGTTTAATCGACGTTTGACGGTGTTACAAATTTCAAATCGAAAATAATTAACTTAAGAAATAATTTAGTAAACATTTATTCTGAGAAATAGAATAATCATTTCACAATTACTAATTTAAAATTAGATTTATTTTGTATTTGAATACGTGTTTATGTATTCAAGAATGCAAAGTTGTAAACAAAATTAAATTAAGATAAATATTATTGAGAAAAATATTTTATATTAATAAAAAGAAAGTATTTTTCTATAGTGTTAGTGAGATTTTTATAAATAAGTTTAGCTTTAAATAAAACATAATATAGAGAAAACGTGCATCGTTACAATTTTTAATCATATTCTCAATTTATTTAATTTAAAATATATGCTCTCCACCTCAAAGTAGTAGTAGCTTGCCCCTGTACATCATACTTTTCCTGATAACAACAGAGTCGTGCCGGTTATCTACGTAACTCCGTCCAGAAGATAATTTTTGAATTAAAATCACATGACTTCCGGTCTAAACTGGAAGATCGTATATAGTTAATCGGGGCCTCATGACTCTAAGGTTTCCATATTTAGTGTATCTTTCGTCTAAGTAACTTCTTTCTCGAGATTAATGAAAAGCAGACAGACAAACAAACGACAGTGGAAATTTATAGGTTTACAATATTTTTAAACTGCAACCTAATTAAATCGTGTAATAGATATGAGCTAAAATATTTGAAAAGATCAAACTATTGAGCCCACATGCTGCTAATTAATTTAACTGTTCAACTTTGAAGAGTTAAATTAATTAAATAAGTTTAGAAGAATATAATTTAAAAATATGAAAATCGTATCAATAAATATAAGCCCAATATAATAGTGTAAATGGTGTTAATTTATATAAATTAAACTATTGAACGGTTAAATTATTAAGTGTAAAGTAATCTAGATTTAAAATATGACACGAAACTTTAAACACGACATAAGGAAAATTATAGTTAAAAATTACTTTTGAAAAATTTACTTAAATAAATGTTTATGTTGTCAGAAAGATAATGTAAATAATTCATTTCTTAAAAATATGAAAGATTTAAAATATTTTTGGGAGAATAAATAGAGATAATATTGCTTTAAAATTACAATTTTATTTACGTAGTAAGCGGAGAAGGAATTCATTTGAATGTGTTAGTAGGAAGATTTATAAAATTAAAGTTGAATAAATAATTTTGTGACAAATAAAATATTAATTGTGAAAAGAAAAATTAAAATGAGATTTTCTATGTATTTTTAAGAACGTTAGAAAGGCAGATTCCAGATTAGAATGCTATAAATAGAATTGCATTAAAGGGATTGCTAAGATGAAATCTAAAGTCAACTCAAATCTAATGAATATTTCACTGATCTAAAGATGAAGTTTGATGGCCATTTGACAAAAAAATAAAATATAATTTTCAATGATTAGTTTTTATAATAAAGTACCTAGTTCAGAAATGGAGCCATTGAGATAACATAGATGGCAGATGATGATGATGGTGCATTCAGGAGAGTTTTCGATCTCTTAGGAGAGTTGAAAGATGCGAATATTATATTGAAAGCTCTTATTATGATAGAATAAAAAAGTTATTTACATTGTAATTTTATAGTTTTAAGACAGAAAAGGTATAAAATTTGAGATAATCAAATACTACTCTAAAAATGATATTTATTGTTAATTAAGGAAGAAAATAATGTAAATATAAAAAGAACCGAATATAGAAACATTCTTATACAGAACATATACACATAGATTTCTATGTAGAATATAGAATATACATAGAACTACAGCAGAAATTCGTTAATCCGGCTAGAATAATGCCAGTTTTCTTTTGTATTTTCGCAAAATTCAATTAATTATAAACGAATTGCTGACATTGCTGAACATTTTGCACCACGCTTCTGTATGCTCCCGATATGTTTACGCACGCCTTTTAATCAGTCTGAAAATGATACAGTGCCTGAGGATATTGTGTTAAGATTGATCGAACAGTTTGCAAAAAATCAACATTCATAATGGCTGCTTTCAGCAGACTCAACAGTTTAAACTGAGCGAAGACATGGTAGCGGTAACTGTTACATAATGGCAACGAATCTGCTGAACGATGAAATACGAGTTAACGCGAGAGAATTGTGATGCTACACATTAACTTCTGCTTGTTTCCAAAAAATTAAAAACATAAGTTTTATTTTCAATATATCTGTTGATAATAACTGTTTTTGAATGGATTAATGCTGTAATGTATGCCTTTATACGTGTAAATAATGTATACTTCACACGCTGTGTAAGCGCAGCCATCTTTGATCAGCTACAGCTACCCGAAAGTATAACACTCATGTGCACATAATATTTATTTTATAGAAATGTATAATGTGCAGTACAAGGCTACACATACGCGGAATACTAGAATGCCGGATTATTACGGGACAATTCCGGATTATCGGCTACTTTTCACAGGATGCCGGATTATCAAACTTCTGTGTGTATATAAAATATTCAGATTCGTGTATAGAATTTATAGGAATTTAATCTATGAAAGTATTTTAATAATATTAAGAATTACAGAATATAAACAAAATTAAAAGCCATTTTGAAAAATCTAAAACAAAATCTTATTTTTTTCCCCTAAACATAATAATATTCGCTAAATTAATTTTAAATTTTTAGAACATTATTTAAATAAACTCTAATAAACAATGAATAATCACCGAGAAAATTAAATTAAATTAAATAAAAAATTATTTTATATATATTTTTTTAATTTAATTTTTTAAGAATTTTCAAAAAGTCATAATTTAAGAAAAAAATTATCAATAAATTATTAAATGTAAACAAAAAATAAGTTTAGTGAGAAGAATGATAATTATTTTTTCACGGAGAGAATTAAATTTAAAAAAAGTTTTTAATTAAATTATAATATTAATTACTAAAATAAATATAATTAATTATTACAGCATTTTATTTCTTTTCTTCGGCGATAAAAAAAGAAAAAAAAATGAGAAAGAAAAATTGAAAGTAAAAATAAATTAGAAATGAAAGTGTATAATAGACATTCTTCTTTTCAATAAAATTAAATCATAAAATTTCTCATAGCAGTAGAAGTAATAATAGTTTTAGTAAAGAGACATTCTCTCACAACTGCAGAAAAATTTATAGTCTAGCCGCATTCCATGCAAATGGAAATATTCTTCTTCCAATTTACACAGATATTATTTTTCTCTCTTCTCACTCACTTGTCAGGCATTGAACTTTCATTTTTCTTTGGAAGCTATAAGGTAACAACAAGCAGAAAAGCTATAAAGTAAATCTGTAGCCCAGTCACGGATAAACTTCAGGATTTTACAGGTATAGAGCTTAGATCAACAGAAAAACTGTCAAAACATAAAGTGGACGACTTGAAAATACAGTGGTAAGGTTACAAGAGTCTACCTTGTGAAATCTTCCTTTTTCTATCTTTCTTTGCATTGAAAGAACACGCTTCATTCATTTCTTTTTAGCTCTTATCTTAAATTTTCTCACGAGAATACTTTGATTCTTTAACGGCTTTTTTAAACAGTAAATATTTTATTGTTGGAAATAATTTTATATCCTAAAAATAGATTTCTTAATTCTCTTATTCTCTAATATTGATATAGAAAATATATTTTTCTTTCTGGAAAGCTGCAAATTTTTCTTTATTACTATTAAACTTTTATGTAATATATATTTATATATTCTTTAAATATCATAATTAAAAGTTATAATTACATTTTCAATTTCTTCTTCTTCAATTTTGGAAAATAAATTTCATCTTGTCTGCTTTATATTGAAGTGGATAAAAAGTAATAATGATGAAAATTTAATTTTTTTTGTAAATTTCAACAAGTTTTTAAAATTAAAAAAAATTTAACTCAAAAAATATAATTTTTTCCTTCTTTTTTAAAGAACACTTGTATTAAACTATAAAGGAGGTTATTTTTCTATCTTTTCTTTTAAAATTTGAATACCAGAAACAACAATGCAAACTTGCGCATTCATCACTGATGACAAAATAAAAATGCCTACATGAAGAAAACATTCGTATCTTCTAGGATGTTACCAAAAAACATCAAATATCACGGCTTATGTATCAATCTCCACATTGCAAAACATTGAAATAAAAGGTTTACTTTCGACTGTAGCATAAGCAGTATTTTTTTTAAGATAGAAAAATCTTCCAGTGATGAAAGTATCTTTTTATCATCGATCAAACATCAGCACGCCATTTGCAGTTTCTTCAACTGTGATGGGCAGATACAATATCTGATTTTCTTATTTTTACCTCTATGCTTTTACACTATATATATATATATATATATACATATATATATATATATAAAGTTACAGAGACATACACATTTACACATTTTTTCATCTCGTCAAAGTAAACCACAGAAAGAATCTGAGGAAAAAATTCCTTTACTGTTCAAACAAAATTATCAAAAACGTGACTTGTAGTGATTTCTATAAATATTTTATATTTATTATTATTCTTTGTGTAATATAAATCAGATTTTGTCACGTTTCTATTGAATTACTTTCTGTAAAATTGTTACTTTATTGATTATTTCGGTTTTGAGTAACTATTTTTAGCTATCACTCGTTCTTTACAGATTCACTCACACTGAACACGTTATTAAATTAAATTAAAAATAAAATATTTTATAATTATTATTATTATAAGTTGCTAATATATAACAATTACATAATTACTTTCAGGTAATTATATTTAACAACTTTGAAAATTGTTATATTAATTATTAAACTTAAAATAAGCGTTTAGATAAAGAGATAAAAGTAAAATTCATTAAGTTTTTATCGTGTGTGTTTTCCTTAAATATACTTTTTAATTTATCAGTTCTACACGCAAAATTGTAAAAGTACAAAACAAATTTTTGCCTACTCTCAAACAAATCTCATAAATCTTCTTGACAGAACAATGTTTAACAAAATAGAAAATGGTTTTGCCTCCTAGTGATACACAATGGGTAACAAAGCTTTGGACTACTTGGTGCCATGTTAGTGAAGAGAGAGACTCAACAGTCAGATTCCCTGGTCGGATATGCATTGAGAACACATCAAGTCATTAGAGTTGTATCCTTAAGTGAAACCACCTGCTGAACTATGATGCTAGTTAATCAGTATGATCATTTTCAGGAAATACTAAAAGTTTTCTTCCATTAGGAAATCAAACTTGATTAGATACAGCAGCATAAAAAAACTCACTTTTTGTAATAAATTATTTAAAATTTTTCTTATTTATTTCTACATTATTCAAATATTTAAAAAATATTACAAACACAAAACTATATTTTCAAATTTCTTTGCAAGTTTGAATAATTTTCTGTAATATCTTTCAGGAGAAAAAATTTATACAAATAAGTAATTTTAAAATATATAAAAATAGTCTCATAATTTTACATATATATATATACAATTCACCTTTATATAAATTCAGATATAAAAGTATTTTATTATGGATTTGTAAGTTTTCCATCAGTTCTATATGAAATTTAAAATATTACAATTTCAGTAATGTTTGTATTAAAATATCTATTTTATTAAATGAGAAATGAAAATTTCAAAGAATGTTTTTTATATAAAAGTAGAATATATTTTAAAGAAAATGTTTTCTAAGTCTGAAAAATGAGTACTCAATTTATAGCAAAAGTATCTATTTTCTGAAAAAGCATGATAAAAATTTATGTGAGTCGAATTCTTCATGAGGAAATTTGTCCTGCTTAAAATATTTCAAATTTCTTACTGAAAAATTTTATTGGAATTTGTCAAAATTTTTTCTCTTCTTTATAATTTTAAATAAAGGTCTTGGCAAGTTACATTCCAGTAAAATATTTTCAGATATTAAGCCTTAATATTCATTTACATGCTATCCATAACATGCATACATATACATTTATCTGTCACTCTATAACAAGATAATTTACTATTTATTATCATATTTAATAAATTCTTTTAAGTAAATAAATGTTTTAAATTTTAAATTTAAATTGCAACAATTAATATTAAGCAATTTATTATTTAATTTTTATTTAACTGAAATTGTGCCTAAATTATGTTTATATTAAATTTTGATTAGATTTCTTCTCTAAGATTGCTTAGTATTGAATTAAATAACATTTACTATAAAATATTTTAAAATTTTAATCGAAATCTTTCAATAATTTCTGAAATTCACTCTTAATAAATGGAAATTTAATACAAGTGGCATGATATTTTAAAAATTTAAAATCTTGTATAAAGTTTATCTTATGCTTTAACCGTGTTTATTTAAATGAAAGTGAAATAATTTATCTTAATCAATAAAACATGTTTTTACTATATTACTGAATCGAAGCAATATTTATTTAATTAAATATATTGATTTGTCCAAAGTTGTATCATTCAGTAAACATGTTTAAATTACAGGAATAACTTCCATGCCATTTAGTTTTCTTTATAATCTTAAACAGCCCAGAAAATTCATCCTGAGGGATTGTAACCAATTTATTCTTCCTCTGGAAACCTTCCAGATCGCCTTTCTACTGAACATACTGTCTGTTTTGACCTCATATATTCTATATTCCAGATATCCTTGTCGGAAGATTCCTTTTCATGATCTATCGTTTTCTTATATAAAGGAAAAATATAATTGTATATTATTTTAAAATTTATCGAACGTAATTTAAATTCTGAAAAATTTGGCAGTTTTTATATGTACTTCTATCATGTTATAATAAAAATAAAATTATATTTTAAAAAAGTTTAAACTATTTATACAGTTATTTCGGTTTCGCCTAGAGGTTATCTTTTCCTTTAACCACTGCATTATACAGAAAAGCAAGCTTTACAGGGATCAACTAGTTTTATTTACCATTACTTCAAATTATTACTTTATAGAGAAGTTTAATTTTTTATTTTTATTTTAATATAAACATTTTATATAAATTATAAATTAATAAAAAGTATTTATTTATAACAAAATCTCGAATTATTAAATATAATAAATTTTCATAAGTTTATCGATTAAAAAAAAATGACGATATTTATTTTTATTACAGTTTAAAAGATAGATAAATTTATTTTTAATATATTAAATTAAAATAGTATATATTTTTACATACATATATTATAAATAGATATATAATATTATTTTTAGAATTAATTTATTTTAGCTATCCAAAAGAAAAATCAAAAATACAATTTTCTTTATGGTATCATTAAATTTTTTTCTATTTTTTTAAAATTTAATTCAACCAGTGTTTCTCAAAATTAAACATATACATTTTATATTTTTAGGAAAAAAAATCTTGGAAATAAATAGAAATTGTTTTTGGTCTTTTAACAATGTCTGCTTTCTTAGAAACTTTGAAGGATAGATTGGGTTACTTAAGCTTCACTGCTTTGACTCAAGCTTGCAATCAGAGTTTCCTTCCGTATTTAGGATTAGGGAAACAAAAATATACAAAGTTGTTGTGAAAGTAAAAGGAAGTAACGGAAATGAGAACGAAAGTGGTATGATGAAAATATACATCCATCTTAAAAAAAAAGAAATTGTAATAAATCATGCGGTTGCTGTATTTTTTCGTGAATAATTTAAAACTAAAAATCATTCTTATTTATTGTTATTATGAAAATTTAATGCTTAACTATCTAAATAAAATTAACGAGTAGAGTTAATTTAGTTTCAATATTTGTTATAGACTTTTACTTACAAACATTATTAATTCATACGTAAATTTTATTTCAAACTATTTATGCATTTAATTTATAATTTAGGTTTTTAAAATTTTTAATTATACTAATATTTATACATTAAATTGATTTTTTTTCCTCCATTGAAATAATGCTTTTCTATTTTTCATGCTTTAATCTTTTAGTTCTATGTTTAAAATTACAAAAAGTTGCTTGAATTATTTCACAGGAATTCTCAATTTTACTACTTTAATGACACGAAATAAGAAGGATAGTTTTCAGCACAGTTTATCAGTTAACAGCATTATTAAATTAGTTGAGTTTAATTAGAGAAGTTAGAGTGATAGCAGAAAAAATAAAGAACAGTAAATAAAGAAAGATGGTATCTAATTAAAATTAAGAGAATAATTTGGATTAAGGTTAAATTGTCAGGTTAATGGGAGTAAGAAGATTAATGCGCGATGTCTTTTAAAGTATATAAAATTAAATGTTAATTAGTTTATTTTAAAATTAAAATTATTTAACCTTATGCATTTTGATAAGAATATTTTTTTAAACGTTGAGTTTTCCATTAGGAATAAGAATTATTTAAATTGATTTTGTTTTTTATATAGAGAGTTTTTTATTACAGAGAAGTTAAAATTGTGACTGTGATAAAGAACTGGATGACGTGCAAACTGGATGGACAGAGGAGTGAAAGAGATGATATATAATGCGAAAAACGAACTCCTTTCCTTTTATTTTGATAACTTTTTGACATGAAATAGGGCAATGTATAAGTTCGCCAATGAACTCAAGTACGCAAGATTATTAGAAAAACTTTCAATGATATTAGATTAAGATTGTTGAAGTTAGGAGAAAGTAATTATTTAATAGCGCTGATTAATGAAATGATGAAATTTCCTTATATCCTCTTACAGATATTAATTCCCAGATAGATTTATTTTTAAAAAAATTCATCTTTTACTCTTTCTTTTTATTTTTTATTTTTACCAAAAGTCAATTTCATTTTTATTTAATAAAAATATATATCTAGAATCTATTCATATTTAATAAAAATGAATTTTTTAATTATTAATACAAGTAATAATATTTTAAATATATAATTTCCCTAATCTAAAGGATTTTATGAGGAAATATTAGCTTAAAATTGCATTTTGATAAAGGATTTTGCTTGTTTAACTTAATTTATTCTAAATGGGTAGAGGAGATCAAAGGATAATGTTGATTATGCATATGTTTCCATGCTTTATGAAAATTAATGTTTGAAAATGGCATTATATATAAATTATATATTATATTATATCTCCAACAAATACAGAATAATGCATAAATTCCATATGAAGAATATTCTGTTTCCATCTCGAGAGTATTAAATTGATGTAAGTAATCAATGCTTAGTACTACAACTTTACAATATTTAAATTAAATCAAGTTTTTTTTTTGTTAAATTCTATATAATTTATTAAATATAAAAAATTAAGAAGTATATTTTATTTCATAAATCAACAGTAAAAAAAATTTAATAACCATATTTGAATTTTCAAACTTCATTTCTATGTAATTAAGAGAAGAAATGTCTATTTAGATTAGATCATTAATATTTATTTAAAATATATCTCATAAGTAAAATTAATGAAGTGAAGAGTTGTGAAATATATTTTTTCATTTTCTGTTTTTTTTATTCCTTCCTGAAGTCAATTAAGTGAAGAAAATATCTCTTAGAAAATGAATTAAAAAAAAAAAAATTCAACTAGAAAATGATCATGAAAAATTACCTATGCTTCAAGTATAAATTGATTAAGTAAAAAAAAATTTATAAGTTAAATAAAGAAAAATTCTTTATTTTATGCTGATTATATTAATAAAATGATTTCATATATTTTTGTTAACGTTAATTAAGTTATAGTGACTTACATATAGAGTTAATTAATTTTCAATGCAAATTACTATAACTTTTTTTATTTTGTACTCAAAAGTAGCAATTCATATATAAATTATTTAGTAATTGTTATCTGAAAATTATTCAAAAATTAATTAGAAATTTCACAAGAACGAATTTATACATTTTTTACTGTGTTTATAGTGTAAATTTGTTTCATAGTTTTATAAACTAATTAACAAAAATCATTAATTTATTGGCATGAATAAATTCAGAAAAATCTTAAATAATTTATTTACATTATACTGTGTATATATTAATTTTACTAAATTACTCAAGTAATTCATATACAAGTAATTTATACATACATAAATTAATGGTGGAAGACATGAAAGCACTGAAAAGTCAACTTACCACCTGTGGTATATAAATATAATTACATGAATGTTAAACTGAACTATAGATTCGAAAATTTCTAACACAGATTAATTTTAAAATTATATTATTTTAAAGATAAATCTTTAAATATAATGTTGAAATGTCATTTCTGTAACAAAGAAAGAATTTCAGTGTTGCATGTGTTAATTGATTGCTATACACTCGTGTACAAAGATTAAAAATAAATATTTTATAAAACTAATCACATGGGTTAATTATCATCTCTATTTGAATAAAACAAATATTAAAATTATTTATAAAGTGTGTAATTTTTTCATGATAAGAGTATTTGTAATTTATACAATAATAATATAATTGAACTGTAATTACATGTAAAACCAAAAATGACTTTGCTTTATTATAAACTTTGTATTATTGTCTGTGTTAACATAAAAAAAATAAACCGCTTCCTCTGTAAAAAAATGATTGCTTCTATTATAATAAACATTATCATCTAATCAAATCAAATGTTTATTTACTGTAATAGGGGTTAAACTCCCGTTACAGGGAGACAAATTGTTTCTAATTCTCTAAATTTAAGGATAAAAAAATTTCAATTTGTCTTAAATCATTAAACTAAGTAAACATAACGATAGCATTTTGAGTTTAACAAAGGAGTCCTGATTTCCAAAAACTAAAACTTCTTTGAAATATGCCATTGAGTTAAATTCCACATTTCCTTCTAAGATCTAACTCCTTAAATTCACACAATAAACATTGGAAAATTGACTTCGATATTACAAGTGCAATTTTTTTTTATCTTCAACAAATTTGAGTCTATCAGTACATAAAAATTATTCAATCTTAACTGCATATAGATTTTTTCATTTTAAATCGGATTTAGTAAAGGATATAACTATTCGAAGGCGGGAAACTCGGGTTATTTAAATCCCGACAATGAAATTTCGAATTATGTAGACACTATTTCCTGATACATTAAGCATGTTAAGTGATAGATTTGCATAACTAAATTACCAGTTCTCTTCAGTCAGATTAAATAAAATATAAGATATATATTACTTAAATTATTTATTATTTCGACTGATTTTATTTTAATACGTTAAAAATATTTAGAAAATAAAAGTCATGGTGTCTAAATTACTTATCTGTTTGATCAACTTAAACTTATTCTTTATTAAATAGAAATTGAGATGTTTCCTTGCTTGAAAAACATGATGTAAATTTTTATTCCTAAGTAAAATAACGATGTATTAAATTTATTTTGCTTTGTAGGCCATTTTGGATGGTGAGATAATTATCACACCATCAATATACTGCATTGAATGAACTGTTAGATTACCCATTGACACACCATCTTCGTCGAAACATTTATCAATATCATAAATCATAAAAGTTAAACAAGTACGAGGACAAGTACAATGGACCGCCATGCAAAAGACTACGACAAATATCAAATGGTTAAAAACTAAAATTTTTTGTTACATGATAACGACTAAATATAAAGGTTTAATAACACATGTTTGTTGTCAGCTTTACTAGTTTTGCACACAACTTGTCGTTAGATATAGAATCAAACGCTTTCTCCAAATCCAAACATGCTACATATCCTTTAAGCTCGATTTTTGATAACTGATCAGGAATCCAGAACTTAACCAGAGAAGACAAAATGAAAGTAAACGTTTTAAAAAGCAACCGGTGTTAAATCTCAATATTTATCTCGAAAAAATTGCTCTGATTTATTTCCCTCCTCGGCATAAAAAATTCATACTACTTTTTTCAAAAATAATATATTTATCATGATTATTTCTATATTTAGAGTGATATTTCTTAATTACTGACCAAAACAAGAGGGATTTTTTGACCCTCTTAAGCTTCTCATTTAAAAGATTGTAGTATCTTCTTTTATTTGCTTTTAAAAGATTATTATATCTTCTTTACTATTAAGATATTTAACTAAGAATTTCCTCGTTCTCACTTTTGGAAAATTAGCAAAAAACTTAATTTTTACTTTTTTTTTGCTTTAAAACAATCAAAATCAAACTAATCTAGTTTAAATTTAGATTGAGTTTCATTGTAGTACTTTAATCTATCCTGGCTGATTTAGCACATACAAATACTTAAAACTTCAATTAATTTCGTTATATTTCCTCATTACCACTTATAGATAAACCACATTCTAAACAGTTTTTAGTCTTCCATATGCTTTTATGTATTATTTTTACAAATTTTAATTGGTGATTTATAATTCTTTCTAGTTTTTTTTTCTTATCCTCAGAATTAATCGAAACAGAAAGCGATCAGATGTATCATCATTCGATATCTCGAACCTAACAGTTAGATTCAGTAGAAATTCAGAGTATCAAATGCAATTTATAACTGATGCTCCCTTATAAGAAATAGAGGTGAATTGATTAGGATAGCTACCGTTCATATGATCATTCAGAAATAAGCAAATTATAATTTCGCATTAAATTTAGTATTTTATACCTTTATTTTATGTTACGAAGTCAATATTATTTTGACTGTAATAAACAACTTGATTTAATAATCAAGCTGTTTATTACATATTGTTTATTAAGCTAATTCTAGTATTAAAATCTTCAAGAATTAACAATTGAGGAGTAATATGGATCCAATTGCGTTCTTACCTTCAGAACCTTACGTTTTTGTAAAACTTTGCTTTTCTTGAAACTTTAATACAGAACAGAAGATGAAGGGCAGTGAGATTGAGACTACTCCTAGTGCTGCAAAGCAGTATCTTAAGGGATAGCTGAACTTTAAACCCTTCTAGCACTGAAACAATGCGTTTGAAGTGTTATATTTATAAGATACTTTTTTGAATCCCTAAGCCTCTAGAACACGCAAAAATATTGCCACTTCCTCACGGAACATCCTGTATACCGGTGCCTGGTGGTATGTCGGATCAAAGTGAAGGCATGCTTACAAAAAAAGTTTTTGTTTGTATTCATGTTTGCTATTCATGTATGTATTTTTGTTTAGAAATTTCTTGACTATGTGACACATGTTTAATAAGCTTTCTGTAGTGTGATGTATGTGTTGTTGTGAAGCCGTAATATTTCAAGACTTTTATATACAGTAGTGTGTGCAATATGACGCCTGTGTAAGAAAAGACTACTAGCACAATAATTGCCTTTAGCGGCGGCTGGACTCCGGGCGGCAGATCTTTGTGAGACTCTAGTCCTTTGTGCAAAGTATGTGAATCGAAAGTAGGTATTTCTGATGATTGACGAGAAATGCAAAAGTTATAAAT
Source organism: Centruroides vittatus (assembly GCF_030686945.1). Classification (NCBI taxonomy): domain Eukaryota; kingdom Metazoa; phylum Arthropoda; class Arachnida; order Scorpiones; family Buthidae; genus Centruroides; species Centruroides vittatus. The sequence goes on along the minus strand of NW_027122359.1, from coordinate 738,824 downwards.
AAATAAATTTAGAGTTTTAAAATATTATATTAGAAGATTTATAAAAGTTAACAAACATAAAGACGACAAATTATTAATGATGATAAACTAAGGTACATAAATGCCTTAAAAGATATACGCAGGGATTTAAAAATGATGTTTGCGGCTTTTCCTAAGACTAAAATCTTTAATTAAAGCACAATAATCTAACGAATGAGCTTAGTCATTTTCAATTGAAAGAATAGCAAGAGCTGGAAGCCGATCTTGTGTCATCGAATTCCCCAAATATGTTTTAATAATTTTTAATCTCGATAAACTCCTTTTCGCAGACGCAACTGTCACAGGTGTGGTGGCAATAATTCTCAGGACTACTTCGATAGTGGGGTACACTTCAGTTAAATTTTTTTTTATTGTATATTTCAGCACCGAGATAATGTCGTCGTTTCCTTCATATACACGGATAAACATATTCAGTTCTTTCATGTCCATCAATATCAGATGTTTCTCCTACTGTTAGAGATATTTGCGAGTCGCTGCATTGCTTCAAAAGTTCACAATCACAAATTTCCTTTAATCTTTTTATGTTATACATGAAACCAAATATGCTCTCATGATGTTTAAGTGCCTCAAATCTAGGTTGGCAGCTTGCTCGCACATTGTCGACAATAACATAAAAATAGTTTATTTTGAATATCTCTTCCGCAGGCAATTCAAGAGCTTCATCTTCCCTGTCATCAAAATTCGTTATTTTACGTCTCCTTCTCGGACTTTGAACTTTCTGTCAATATCATTTTCCTCAGCTATTTCTCTCGATGTTACCAAGGATGATTGAAAACCATTTTCCCGATAATTATCAAGCCAATGTGTAAATGCCTCTAGGTGTTGTATAGCCGCATCTAGGTGCATTTTTTCACTCTGCCACATTTTACTTATAACATTTATCTTTGTAAGAATGTCATACCATACGACGAGAGCAACTACAAATTCGTAGGTAGTTATTTTCTTTTCCATAGAATGGCATTCACTAACCAATTGACAATCTGTTGTATTTTCTGCTAAATCCTTCAAAGCATCATATATATCGATTGGTTGGTATTTAACGGCCTTCACCGATTCTACCCTTCATTCCACATCTAGTTTCGGAAAGTGGTTTTAGCAATAAGGATTTTACATGTGCTTTTAAAATAGCCCACCTCTGACTCGAGCCGGCAAACAGAGTGTACAGCCTTTGCAGCAAATCAAAAAAAATTTTGCTTGAACACAAGACATCTGCATCTCCTAGGATGAGATTCCAGCTGTGACTCCCACAAGGTAAAAAATAAGCAAGTGGATTAATTTCAAGTATACGTTTCTGGACACCACTTTTTTCTCCACGCATATTGGCTCCATTATCATATCCTTGGCCTCTGCAGTTTTGCAATGATATACTCAGCTGTTCTAGCTCTGTGATTATATAATTAGTCAAACTTTCAGCCGTGGTTTTTTCGACGGCTAAGAAGCCAATAAAATGTTCTTCAATGTTGTTCAACACGAGAAACGTCACGAGTACAATCAAGAATAATCGAGTAATATTTATTCTTTATAATTTTGTCAACAATTTGAGTCTTCGCGTGACTTGCCATTAATTGTATAAGCTCATTTTGAATATTTTTTCCGAGATAGTGGTCATTAATCGTTTTATCTGTTACTTGTTTTAGGTGAAGTCGCAACATTGGATCAAATTGGGCTATTAACTTTACTAAATCTATAAAGTTGCCACTAGTCTCACTTGAATCTGAGTCAGATATTAATTTCTCTTTACGACCTCTAAAGGACAAATTGTGAGATGCTAAAAAATTTACAATTGCAAGTAGTCTTTCTAAAATATCTCTCCAACGCTGCCTTTCTTGTTCAATTTAAGTCTGGGCTAAAGAGTCAACAGTGGTACATCTTTTTAACCCGTTCTTTAAATTTAACCATTTCAACATACAATCTTTGTGCAGTCGGCTAGATTCATGAGACTTTAGGTAATCACCCAAGTGTTTCCAATCACACACTCCTTCACTGGATCCAATTCTTGTATCTTCTAGTCCGAACATTCGACACGGAAAGCAGTAAACGGCATCCTTTGTTTGTGAATAAATCATCCAGCGCCTGTCAAGTTTTTCACCATTAGCTAATATTTTACTGTAATGATATTCGCTGAATCGCCATCCATTATCATTTACGGGGAAAAAAAATCAACTTTAACCCGGATTGGACCTTTTAATACAATCTCAGTTCGGTCTACATCAGTTGGCCACAAATCTGGGTTATTTTGAGGGTTCAGATTTTCAATTCCTCCAGTCATGGATGTAGATATAGACTCAGATATGTATTCATGGTTAGATAGTGTTGACGGAGGCGGTGTAAGAGACAATAATGTTATTGACAGATGCTTTATTTAGCGGCGAGTTTAAGTGTTTACTAATCTTTTCAGTATATTTTGTTTGTTGTAAGTGTTGTTATCATTATTTTATGTATAATAATAATAATAATAATAATAATAATAATAATAATAATAATAATACACAAATTAGTAGTGATTCTTCATATAACAATTGTTGTTAAATTATGAATTTTATGTGTTTATTTTGAACAATAACAAACTTTTAAATAACCGATAGTTAAAATTTACAATAGGAAAATTACAAATAATATAAACAAAATTAATTATAGTTTATGAACACTTATAAAAAAGAAAATTCGGCGAATTTATACTCTATAAAAATTATAGGTGAAGAAATATCGAAATTAATAAAAAATATTTTAAATTTTAGTCAATGATATATTTAACAACAATATTTTTATAAAATTAAGAAATTCTGAGAAACATTTAAATTAAAAATATATCAAGTTTTACGTTATAATGTATATAATTACTTTTCCTTCCATTTATTATCAAATTGTAATTATTCAGTCGAAACCGAAACAACCGAAAAATTGAAAATGAAGATTGGAGAAGATTAATTTTAAATTATTATATAATTATCTTTCTTAATTTGCTAGCAAGTATAAATTTCAGCTGAAACTGAAACCAAAGAGCCTGACTCACTCTGATAAAAACCCGTAAATGGAGCTGTAAATTCACACATAAATAAATAATATTTTAAGTAGGCCTATACAATACAGGCCTAATTCGAATAGAATGTTTTACTATTAAAAAAAATTATTAAATCTTTATGAAGGGCCCCAAAATCTCAACATGCGCTTACACCACAAAATTTCCTCAATCCAGCACTGGAAGAAATTAGAGAATATTAATTTTGAATTATTATATAATTATTTTTCCTTACTTATTGGCAAACTATAATTTACTAATATTATAATTACTGTTAAAAATTATGTTATATATCAGTTTAACACTTTTCTAGCATCATACTTAACGCAAGATATATATCAAATGCAAATAAATTCATTAAATGGATGAATAATTGCATATATAAATCAAAGGCTTAATTATTTTTAAAAAATGATAAAACTTTTTCCAAGTAATAAATTTATAAAAGTGAAATTATTTTTAAAAATAATAAAAAAAATATTCAATTTTATTTAAAATGTTATTTTTCTAACAGATATAATGTATATAATTTTGGATAAATTTAAAAATCTTGTTTACGTTCATTACGAGTAGAGAATATTATAAATAATAGTAATCTTATAAATCTACATTAAATTATAGGTAAATAAATAGTTAGAAGTTTATATCTTCCTATGAGATAAAGTGGAATTTGATTTTGTCTCAACTGAATAACAGTTCTTGAATAATAATTTTATAAACTTTATTGCATCTTGAGAAACTCTGGTATTATTTTATAATCCAACTTTTTTTTTCTAGAGATAATGTCATAATTCACGATGACATTTGCTATCAATAAATTTTTCTAAGTATTTTCTTAAATTTTAATAACATAAAGAGTAATAATCCTTCATTATGTGAATGGATGCTGCAGACAACAAGAGATTATTTTCTATTTCTTCGTACTTTTGGGATAATTTTATGACTTTAGGGGAAAAAAAACTTTAGAAAGTGGATAAAGTTCTTTCTATTTTCTTTCTGATCTCATAAATTTAGCTGTGATTTAAATTTAATACCATCTGCAGTAAAAGCTTAAAAAGAAAGATATAAATAATTGGAAAAATGAAGCACTGATAACTCCTGTGACTAAGTTTAAGAATTTTGTTTAAAGTTCCTTTTCATTAATGAAATTATAATCGTGAATATTTTTATTAATTTAAATAATTAAGAAGAATATTTTAAATATTTTAATAGTATTAAAGAAGGTGAAATGAGTTTTAAAAGGCATTAAAAAATCATTTTAAAAATCCAAGTTTGAAAATGATTGAAGAAAATTTATTTAAAAATTGATTAAGACTGAATACATACAGACAGCTAAGTTCAGATCATTACTACTTTATTTTCTAAAATAAATGAAATTATCCAGTGTTTATTTAATCTATTTTTAAGTTTAAATTATCTACGAAAACTTTAAAAAAAAATTGATTTTATTTTATTAAGAAAATTAATTGATAATTTATCAGAATATATTACGAATTTAAATTAAAATTTATCAGGCGTCAATAAAATAAAAATCTGTAATTAATGATTCAATAATTACTCGAAGATAAAAGATTAGCTTGAAAACATCTCATCTTATCAACAAGAAAATAGAAAACAAGAATGGAAAAAAATCCTCCAGAAAGTTACAACTGATGCTGATAAACAAGATTTGTCCCTTTGAGATTCTCAAACAATATCATGAAAGGGAGATAACTGCTTTGATGAAATGAAATCTCTAAAAATACAAAATTTTATTGGATTTATTTTCTGAATTGTTTCTTTTTTAGAAATATATATATAATATATATATATATAATATATATATATATTTTCTTTAACGTATTTTATATTATATTTTTTAAAATATTTTATTTTTCATCTTAATAATTAATATTATAAATATGTTTATTGCTTAGATATATAATTAGAACATACATAATTTATTCTAATTTTAGGATTAATCACTCCTATCCTAATAAATAATTGTAGAGTTATTCCAATTCTAGAATTGTAATCACTAAATTATTGCTCTTGTTATTTTAAACCATTGTTTTATAAATATTATCATATATATTAAAATTTAATCTTATATTTTATAATTATAAAACATATTAAATTATATATTACCTGATATTATATTTTTATAGAATGTTGCTTAAAATTGATTTATTCTTGAATTTTTTGAGTATTAATCAAGTTATTTAGTATTGATAAATTATTCTCTTTAATTTTTTTTATAAAAAAAGTCGTTTCTTTAATGTAACTTTTACCTATTTTCGACTTTTTATTTTATTTTAATCAATTTTTATTAACTGTTTTATATTAAATTTTTTTATAAAATAGCAGTTAAATATCTTTATGTTAATTGCAGTATGATAACTTCATGCTGCAAATATCACATTAAGAAAAAAATAGAGAAAAAAAATAATAATTTCTTCTTGTTTTATTTATTGTAAATTCTTAAATGATGCAAAAAAACACAATTGCAACAGATAAACGTTTTATTCTCGAATTTGCAATGCGGTGAAAAAATGACTTTATACGCTACTTTACAACAATGGAAATTATTCACTTAAACAGACAATCCGCATCGATTTTCCGATACCATTCATGTTAGCATCAATAAAAGGAACATCAGAAAATGGCGGAGAATACATTTCCGGTGACGTCACTTTACCGGAAGTTGTCGTGTGACTCGCCACTAAGGTCGAGTCAAAGCGATCAAAGGGACTTTAACGACGAACTGAACAGTAAATTTTATCCCTTTTGCCATAAATATCTTAGCTGTGATAGCTTAGTCATTATGTTCTGCCTCTTTGTAGTTTCCGCAACTATAGATAATTGGCTTCTGCTTCATTGTCTTCAGTCATTTGCCTCAGTTGCAAAATTCCGAATAGATTTTCTCTGCCTGGAATGCACTATCATATTAAATACCGTGACTTAGGCATTTCTTCTCTTATTTTTTTTTTCAGCTAAGAAAGTACTTTTACTTCTTTCTGATTTATCCCCTCGGTTGTTAACATTCTTCATTACTTTTAATTCATTGGGACTATTCAGACAGAGCTTTAAATCATTAGTAAAAGCTACAGCGAATATCAATTAAGCGAGTTCTGATTCTATACCTTAGATATTAGACTCTCAATTAAGGAGAATTCAATCTAATTGCTTACTCTAGTGCGAGAGTGTTCAAGTTATAACCGCAAAAAACTAGCAGTGGAAGACCTTTAATTGTGTTCAACGTTAAATATGAATTTGGAAAGTGTCAAAGAAACATATAAATATAAAGAATTTTCTTGAATACTTTACAATCTTCCTCCTCGTCTTCTTATCTCTGTATCTTAACCTAAGAATTACTTGGCCTCGGTTTGTAATATACGCAAAGTTTTTCTTCATTTCTAAGAAATAATTTTAAAAATTGTATAAAATATTTAAAATATTTAATAATTTAATCTTCAATGTAATTATATATACATATGAAAACTAAAAAAATCTTATACAATAGTTTCAATTGGAATTTCAAGTAAAAAATTTTCAACTGAATTTTTGGTTTTCGTTCTCATTTTTTAGGTTTTTAACATTTCTGAATAAATTAAGAGTTTTTTAAAATTATTTTAAAATTTTAATTAATCCCAAAACATTATAATTGTTCGCCCAAAGTGCAAATTATAAGAAAATCTTTTTTATATTGCTGACATTTATCGAATTTTTCCATCAGATAGGGAAGTAGTAGCTGCAACTGCCAACGACAAAAAGACCTTTTTTCTTTATGGAAATATCGACCAGTTGAGAAAAGAAGGCAATAAAATCTACAATAAAGCATTAGTATTCTCAAACGGGTTGTCTGGATGAATGTCTGTTTTCTTTTACAGTTTAATCAATGTTTTTCTTTCAGCTTCATCTACCTTCCGTCATTCATTCGCCTCTTGTTAAATAACCCATATACATCAATTTAATTTTTACAACGACTCCTTATGAGATTATACAGATTAATGTTAATTTTTTGCAGGAAACAAGAGTTAAAAAGTTATTATTAAACTATATTCTTCGTAAAAAGAACTGAAAATAAAAAATGTTCATTAAATTACATCCGACCTATCAGATGGATTTTAATGAAATTCTGGATTTATGTAAAGCGTTACAGTGGTATGCTATTCTGAAATTTTTATTAATGTAACTTTATTCAAATTTAAGTAATTGTACGTTTTATAATGTTACGCGTATGGAGCGTAGAGCAAAAGTGGATCTTTCTTTGCGGCGTGTAGGAAAGTTTTAAGTATTCCTTCTCTGTTTACGAGTTTTACTTAGTGGTTGTAAAATTATTAGTTTATAAGCGAAGTCGTTACAAATGTAATGATTACAGAGAGACGTAGAATTTTAACCAGGAAAGATGAATATGCATGAAATTTTAGAGATAGTGAAAATAATCCCGAGACTTTCTCTAATCAATAACAAAGTGGTCGGCTTGTTTCGTTGGTAGGATAGAACCGTAACAAATGATCGAAAACAAACAGACCGCGCTCCCTTGTTTAAAGAGAAACGGAATCCATTCGTTTTACTCTTTTCAGACACAAAAACAGACTTTCTCACTTTTAGTCAAAATGAAGTTGTGTTTGTTGACACAAGGAAATCAATTCTGAAATTTTGACGTTCCCTTTCTTTTAGGCTTTTGTGTAAACCTTTTCTAAATTTCTTCGATTCTTCTCTAAAAGCGTATATTTAAATTTTATGAAAAGATTTTTCTTTTCCATGTTTTTCTTTTTTCTTCTTTTATTCCTATTTTAAAAATGTATTGAGAAAATAAACGTTTATTCTAAGATAAATGTGTTATTTTTAGTGAAAGGCTTTTATTTGAAAATTTTTTAATCTCTTTTGCTTTTCACCTGATGCATAATATAAAAAGCAAACAAATCTATCATATAAATCTTGGTTCATATAAAGAAATCTCGCTTTTTTAAATTTTATTACTTTATATTTAAGACAAGTAATACTTTTTATTTTCTTTAAATATAAAATAATTAATAATAAATTAAAGAAACTTAATATCAAGTAAATATATAAGATGCATGTTTGATGATATCCATACTTTTAAGTTATCCATTAAAACTATTATTCTTTTTGTTTCTAGTAAACAACTCTTTAAAGTATTGACAGACAGATAGGCAGACAGACTACGTTATATAAAACCTATATATAACGTATATATTTACTGCATAACACAGTAATAGCTGGTATCTATATGATACAGTCTGTATATATATATTGTACATATTATATTAATAAATATAGTTCTAATATATTTACGGATATGTAACATTTATATTACTAACATAAAACTAATTACAATGCATATCTGTAATAAATAGCCTATACCACATACTGTATATACTAGAACTATATTTACAACACTTCGTAAATATAGTTTTATATACAAATATTTATTATATAAATGTTGTTATATACAATTTATTAATATATAATACATTGTATGTAAACAGTATAATTGTTCACATACATAAATATACTTAATATGTATAAAACTGTATTACATTGAAATTCCATGTAGAAAAGATTATTTAAAGCATTAAATTTGTAAGCTGTTAATTTAATTAGCTAGATACCGTTGGCACTCTTCTTCTTTGCATAAATTTACATATGAATAACAAATTTTATTATGATTAATTAAATATATTTGTTTGTTCTTATTTCTGTCTCATACTGTGTTTCGAGGAACGGCTGTAAAAGATTTCTATGGATTTGATTTAAGTTTAATGTGCTATGTCGAAGTTATGTTACGAAACACACTTTTTATTCCTTTATATTACAAGTATTTTTATTCCTTTATAAATATTTCGTATATATAAAGGAATAAAAAAACAAGTTATATAAGAAAACGTATCTCGAAAACAAATTCACAATTAAATTGAAATTACGTTGAGAGACATCAAGTGCAGCATTTCAGCAAAAATTGATTGGTTCATTTCCGAAAACATAAATAATTTTTTTTTTCCTTCATCACATGTTAGGTAAAGATAACAGGTCAGCAATAAAAATAAGAATTATAGATAACCGAACTTATTTTAATGACTTTGTAATTATCCTTAATGATTTTTATTGCATTTTATACTATCCAATGTGGAAAACTAAATGGAATTATTTTAATTCTCAAACTGCTTTGTTAAAACATTTTAAAAAAAATTTATTTTATTGTTATGTACAAATCTCTCGTGTGTTAATTGCCACGAAAAAATGACAAGTAATTTTGTAAAAAGCGTACATCCGTGGGACTGGAACCCGTAATCGGATATACAAATAGGCTATACTAAAATATAGAAACCATAAAGATTTGATGCTACGAAATACATAATAATATATATTAATGATAGAAATAAATGAAATTATATGCTATATTTATCTTAACAGTTTATAATTAAAATTTTAATTTATGAAAACATTACCGAAGATACTGTTTGGATTTAAAATCTAAAGGAAACTAATTCCAATATTAAACTTAATTTACTTTTTATCTTAATTTGTATTATTTTATAGGAATTTATTTAAAATATATATTTATGCTTTCCTTTTAAGAATATATTACATAACTGTCTTCAACATGAAAATGTCATCAAAACATCATTACTTTACTGATATTCCTTCTTCATCTTCATTATTTCTTTATATATTTTATGTGATGAAATGCATTTTGTAAAATAAAATTTAAATGTAATCATGTTTAAATTGCTTTTAGTATTCAATATTCGTGATCTCTATAAAAATAAATTCAGTTTATAAATAATTTAAAGTCAAATTCATCTGTAAACACGAATTCTACTTTGAATATAAATAAATAACTTCTTATTTATATTTTAAAAAATAAATATATAAATCTATATAATTTAAATATGTTTAATACAATCCATTTTTTTGTCATTTTCTCCCTGTTTTAAAAATAAATAACAACGTATAATTTTATTAAGAGGATAATTAATGAAGTTTAAATGGCTTATTTATTTGTAAACTAGCCAATGACATTAAGATATAATGCTTATTTGATTATCCGTATCGACGTATAAGATATTGATAAATGTGTATCTGATAAGGATAATGATGATTCTCGAACAATTACAAATAATGACTCAGTAATGGTATTTGTTTCGAGAGAAATTGTTAAAGATGCTGTTAATTAAGATTTAATACTTTTTAAAATGCTGATGATCGTTTATTTAGAAAAGGATTATGACAATTTTACTAATAATGACCTGTCCTTTGGCGAATTTTCTCAAAGAATATCACTTTTAACTGCATAATTCATTAAAGAAATACGTCCTAAGTTAATAAGAAAGTTTTAGATTTCATATTTAGTAAACAAAACATGCCTCGTAAAGTTTTATTCTGTTATTAATAATAATAAAAATATAAATAATCAGTCGAGTATAAAGTCGTGGAATAAATATTTATCAGTTCTTTTTAATGAAGTCTCTATTAATACATCATAAATGTAATTATTTTTTAAAATGAAAGGATTAACTTTTAAGAAAACAGAAATTTATTTTTATTCAAAATAAAAGATTACGTAAAGATAATTAGAGACGATAATTAGAAATAAATAATTAAAAGTCTTAACAAGAAGAAATTTGTTTTATTTATTAAATATAAATAAATAAAAAAGATATATACGAAGTCTTTCATAGATTGATAATTTTTTCCCTTTTATTTCCTTTATTTTAGATTGAAATATAATTTCGAGTTTGTCAAACAAAAGTAATCAAAGGTGCTTGCGATTTTTGCACATTAATTCAGAAAGGAAAAAAGAAATCCATATTTGACAGAATTCTGATGCAATTTATTGCATTGGAAAATACAAAAATACATTTCTACTCTTCTTTAATTTAAAGGAAAATTTTGTATGTATGTATATATATATATAAATTCAAGGAAAAGTTTAACATAATTTTATTCATTTAGAAAATTTTGTATAGAAAATTTGTAAATTTAAAAACATTCAAAATCAAAAAGAATTATTTTCAACTTTGGCTTTTATTATAAAAACTATTAAATTTAGTTATCCATAAACATATACATATTCTTTACTTTTGTTATTCTAAATCAGTTTCTCGTCTTTAACCAGAGAACATGAAACCAAACACTTCGTATTACATTTTAATTACTTTTTTATTAATATATTTTCTTAGATTATGTGTTTACGACTTCAATATCATATTGTTATCATTTTAAAAATCTTCAAAGATGATCTAATTTCAACTCTAGATTCTTAAAGAGTAAGTTTTTTTAAATAAAAATTCTTGAAATTTTAAAAAGAGATACTCGAGTGTATTTTTCTTATAAATTTAATAATTTTACATTAAAGTTTTTAATTAAAATTTGCATCAAAATTGAAAAAAAATCATTCTGTAAAATTATGTATACCGAATTTTGAAGGAATAAAATGTTTTGTTTTCATAAAAGAATTCAAAAATATTTACCAGATTTTGAGATTTTTTTTTATCATAGAATATTCTGTAACCAAATTATTTTCGAAAGATTTAAAGGTATATTATTCTTCTGAAAGTAGTAAAGTTTAATCGATTTTTTTGGGTGAATTTTAGTATTTTCTAATGTATTAACACATAAATTTATACAGAAAATATTTTTTAATTCTTGAATTCACTTCTATATTTGTGTAAATATATATATATATATTTGTGTAAATATATATATATATATATATTATATATATATTTACACAAATATAGAAGTGAATTCAAGAATTAAAAAATATTTTCTGTATAAATTTATGTGTTAATACATTAGAAAATACTAAAATTCACCCAAAAAAATCGATTAAACTTTACTACTTTCAGAAGAATAATATACCTTTAAATCTTTCGAAAATAATTTGGTTACAGAATATTCTATGATAAAAAAAAAATCTCAAAATCTGGTAAATATTTTTGAATTCTTTTATGAAAACAAAACATTTTATTCCTTCAAAATTCGGTATACATAATTTTACAGAATGATTTTTTTTCAATTTTGATGCAAATTTTAATTAAAAACTTTAATGTAAAATTATTAAATTTATAAGAAAAATACACTCGAGTATCTCTTTTTAAAATTTCAAGAATTTTTATTTAAAAAAACTTACTCTTTAAGAATCTAGAGTTGAAATTAGATCATCTTTGAAGATTTTTAAAATGATAACAATATGATATTGAAGTCGTAAACACATAATCTAAGAAAATATATTAATAAAAAAGTAATTAAAATGTAATACGAAGTGTTTGGTTTCATGTTCTCTGGTTAGAAAAAGTGTACCAAAAAAGTAAAAAATAAAATAGCATTAGTTTAGATCGCGTGTCAATGAATAATATGTCATATATTCTTATCGAGGTATCTGGGATGCAACTGCATAAATTCAGATCAAATTTCTCCACATAGAAGGTCGTTATTCTACATCATCGTCAAACAGATCCTTTCACAAAATATAACATATGTTTTTTTTTCTTTTTAACTCCATAAAACAAAAGAAAAATGAGAAAAGAATCGGTAAATCCATCTCAAAACCCTTCATAATTTGATTTTAAAATGTAAACTATAATGTACGAGTTGGATATAATATTAAATATTAAAACAAAACAAAACATTTAAATGTGTCGTTTAAATTGATTTCGTAGAAAATTTAAAAATAATTTTTAGTTAAATATAAAATTAAATTTTTTCTTTAATAATAACAATAATAATTTATTAGTAATATTTCACATATTGGTACAGTACATTAAAATATAATAGTTAAAAATTTAATTTTAAATAATATTTTTGCAAATATTTAATTAATTTTTATTATATTATTAGTTTTTTAAGTATTAAATAGAGTCTATAATAAAATAAAGTATCTAAAATAATTACTTTACTAAATCTAAAATATATAAGGTCTTTCTGATTTAAGATTAAAATCTTAATTATAAATATTTAGAAATAATTAAGAAAAAAGAAAAGAAACTATTAAACTAAGGCTAAATTTCAGAAAATTATTTATAGATTTATAAAATAGGAACAGTTATTTTAATAATTTTTATTTTGTTACAATTAATAATTATATATATATATATATATATATATATATATATTTATTTATTTATTTAATGACATTTCATCAAATATATTATATTAAATGATTATATTTTCAATTGAAAATAACCAACTTAATTAAGAAAAATGTATGAAAATTTTCTTAATTAATATTATTATTTTATCAAATTTTATTTCAGAAAAAACAATTAATTTTATTTTTAATTTCTGAATATATTACTATCCATATTCTATAATTAAACCAATAGAATTACTTTATAATTTAATATTATTCATTAAATATATATTTATAATAAATTATTCAACTTTTTTATAGGATAAATACAAAGAAAATAAACGTATTATATTAAATTATGTTTTTTATTGAAATATTTATTTCTTACTAAACATAAAAATCAATTATGTATGAATTTATTGGAAATTATTAAATATATTCTGTTAAAGGGATTCTTTATGATGTTATAAGTTTTTGAATGGTGTGCTATGTTAAAGGATATACTTAAGAACAGTTTTATTTTACTCCAGCGAATTTTCCAAGAAAATTTCTTTTAATAATTTGTCATGCAAATTTAACTAAATAACGTTTATTAAGCATCAAAGACAAAAATATTATTCCCAGAAGGGCCGTTTTTTTTGGATTATGGAGTTATGAATGCTGTAAACTAATCGAAAATAACATAAATTGAAGCAATGAGAAATATCCGGACTTTATCCAGAATGAGAGCATTAATTCCTGACATGATACTTTACTAAACGAAAATTCCGTTGAAGATAATTCATGAGAGGAATATTTTTAAAAGATACGTTACATTCAGGCAATTTATTTTTCTATAAAATTATATATGAAGCAATTCTGAAAGTTTTTGGTATATTATAAATTATAATACTTAATAAAAATGTTTAAATAAATTTTTATTAAGTACTGCCATTTATATTATACCAAAAACTTAAATAAGGTAAACTTTAAAGAAATTTATGTTTTAATTTTTAATTTTTTTATACAATTAATTTAATAAATTATAGTTTTTTTAAATATTATTTTTCTTAATTAATTGCAACTTTTTTTGTACTTAAAAATTTATTTATTTATTTATTTAATTTTGTATAAAAGTTATTATTAGTAGTATTTTAAAGTTAATTAATTTATGTATTAATTTTTAATTTAAAAATATTATTAAAAGCTGAAAGAATTCATTTATGAATCTGAATATTTACTTATTTGAATATGTAAATTGTTAATTATTATATTTTATAGGTGAAAATATCGTTTAGAAAAATCAAATTTCTACTTTTCTTAAGTAAATCTTTAAATTCCATTTAAATTCTTTTTGTGTCGTTTTGTGTAAATTTCAATTTACAACGAAATAATATTTTTAATGTCAAATTATCACTTACTTCAATTACCATTTTTCTTTCTCTGTAATTGTAAAACATTTAAATTTCAAAATTTGATGAGAAATTTTGTGTGTAAAGAAAGAAATTTTCTATCGAATTTTAATATATATATACATTTTTATTTCTTATTTTTATGTATTTTGTTTAGCGTAATATATTATAATATATTTACATAGTTTTATTATTTTATTATATTTAATTTAATAAATTGTCAGCTTCGTAAACGCATTAACTAGCTTTATTCGTGTGATGGTGTTCGAACCGTATCCAGGACTTCATAATTTATGATGGATAGAATGTGTCGGGACATCGTTTCCCATCCTTCACCATGCTGATCGACCCAGTTGCAGGTTAGGCCCATTCTTAATGGGCGTAATTGTGGCTGGGCGTGCAATGTGCTGGTCCTCACGTCTATCCATCAAATTTAACAAATTAAAATAATAAAAAAAATTAAAATTTTAAATTGTTTTTAAATATTTAATTTAATTAATATTGTTTTAAGTACTTAATTAATACTAATTTCAAACTTTAATTACGTTAAATATTTAAATAAAAATATAATAATTGTATAAATATTTATTTTAATTATACAGTATATTTTATATTGTTATGTAAAATGCTGTAAAATTAAAATTTATAATTTAATTTTTAAGTATTATATACATAAATAACTAAAGGTTTTAGTAATTAAATTTATTTATTTGTTTATATAAGTTTTAATTATTACTTAATTTAAGCAGTTTTTGAGTATGTAAAACTAATTTTTACCTTCATAAATATGGAAATAAATAAAACTGTTAATCAAGTAATTTTCTGTATGGTTAAATACGTAACAGTTACTTTAAAATATAGAAAATCTTCTCAAATAATCATGCTAACTGTTATAACGTCAAAACGAAAATTTAACATTAAAATATATCTTAAATTATTTACATTAAATTACATTAAGAGAAGAAAAAGAAAAAGAAGAGAAAAACCATTAATTAAATCAAAAATCAATTTGAAAAACAAAAACATTTAATGGATTTTTATTTAAATAAATGTTTTGCAAAATCATTATAGGTGTCTATCTATAGATAGATTTGGTTTTCAGGTCTCATACTTTCAGATATTGGGCGCTGGTCTCAGGAAATTGAATTTTGTTCCCCCCAAACGCGTCATCGCTCACAGTTCTCCTTCAGCAGACTGCAATGCCTTGCAGGGTTTTACCACTTTCGTCTTGAATGATTTATTTATGGGACTTCCTCCACATCACAGGTGACGATCCACACCAACCTTTCGCTGTCTTGTTTGGTGTTTTACAACGATGTAATAGGATAGGTTTGACGAAAACCAATGGAGCTTTAATTTGTCATAGGTTGATCGTAAATTTATACTAAATTGATTCCAATAGCGCTTTTCCTCCCTCCATCCAGCTACTAGCAACAAAAGATTAGATTTTTTTTTTCCTTATTCGAGATATTTTTTTTTCTTGTGTCGAGTGACTCTTCAAAGATAATTTATTTATACATTAGGAGGAAAAAATGGGTTATAAAATGTTAAAAATTAATTAATAAAATTTAATAGAATAATTAAATGGTGAAGGAAAAGTTTGAATCACTTCATAAAATTTTGTTTATTGTACAATAAAGGAAAAATGGAGTCGGAAAAGATATAATGGATAAATCTGGTAAAGTGTTATTTTACTGTCCAAGTGGTTTTGAACACAGATGAAACGATTAAAGTTATAACGAACTCGACATTTCCCATTATATCATTATCGATTTTCCAAACAATAGAGCATCATTTAAAAGTTTCCAATAGCGTAAACCTTTCTCCCTTACAAATATTTCCAGTCGAAATATCTAATCATCTTGCATATCCAAAAGTTATGCAATTTATAATTAGGATACGAGTTAATGATGCCTATAACTAACACGATACAATACTTTCCATACTAATAAATACAGCTCTATCTTACTCTTTAAATAAATTACACATAAAATTTCGAGAGTCCTCTTCTTCTCTCATAAACAATTGATTCTTCCGTAAAGGATAACAATTTCTGTAACTAGTTTTAATTGCTAAATTAGCAAAATTGCTCTGATTTTCTTGTATTGAATACAATATTATAAATAGGTGGACAAAAAGTCAGTTTTTCGTTGTGAAAATTAAATGGCAATTAACTTAATTGATTAAACTAAATTAATTGTATTTTTGACTGTGTTTTCACAAATTCTATAAAAGATAAACTATTCTTCTAAACAAAATTTACGATTCCTATTCAGAGGTGTACCTGGAACACATAAAATAACATACGACTTTTGGACCACTGTATGATAAAACTCTTTTACCCATGACAATTAATTTTAATAAAATCTTTGAAATGTGTTTTTTATTATGTATTTTATTAAAATCAGTGATTTTAGTGCATCATATATAGAATCGATTAAAGATCGTGCTTTAACACATGAACTTTTAACTTAAAAATTACTAAAGTAATTAAAGAGTTAGCTGTGCATAGAACATATCATAAGATACTACGAAGTAGTCCTATTAAATAAGCTCTTACCTTTAAAATTTCATTCCTTAATTGATCATCGCCTAATTTATTAAAAAAAGTGGCGAATATTTCAAATAAATTATATAATATACTGTATAGAAGACTACTGAATTTTTTGATGTTGCGAGACGATGAGTAGGATCCCCAACGAATTAAATAATTTTATTGTATCTAATATTTGAATTTTTAATTATTTGATGCATGTTTTAGAGTTCAGTCTCATCCCGCATGCAATCTCTTGTTTACATGCACAACACTTCTGTTTAAATACTGTGTTTCACAATGATCATTTTATTTTCAACCCATTATTTTTTTACAGCATATCGAAAAAATACTTCACACTCTCAATTTTAAATAATTATGTAAAACATTTTATTTCTTTATTATTTTATATTAGTTTTATTGGATTAATGCTTTATTTTATTATTAAAAGAGAAGGAAGCTGTTTACTCTTGGAGCATAATCCTTATGTAAGTTTAAATAAATAAATTAAATAAATAAATTGTAAAAGTTAAATGAATAAAAATAAGTTATGAATATAAGAAAACAAATATTTTTTTTATCAATTTAAAAGTTTAAAAAATAAAAAGCTTTTAATTATAACGCACGTTTTATACGTAAGTATTAAAATTTCTTACACCATTTTATTAATTTTAATATTTAATAACAATTTATTTAATATTTTAGATTTATTATTACGATAAATTTTCAGATTTTTTTCACTTAATTTATCATTTAAATCATTTTCAAATTTTAAATCCAAATTAAACAAGTTACATTACATTTTTGTCATTTTCATTTATTAGCATTAAGCAATTTTATTTTCTTTAATTAAAATTACTTTTTTTGTGTTAATTACAATTAATACGTTGAAATCTGTAAATTTCAACGTATTTCTCCTTTAATTAAGATTACATTTTCATGCCTTTAAAAGTCATTACTTTTTTTTTCATCGAGTCATAAATTTCATTCTGACATAAGTTTTTTGATATGAAAATATTTATGCCATTCGATAAATTATGTATAAAGCATATTAATGCATTTTTAAATGTGACAAATTTAAAATTAAATTCTTAGGAAATTTCTAGTCAATACATAAATTTAAGTTGTCGGAAATTTCAAATATTTTCAGGTATAGACTCGTAAATAAAGTCCATCTGTAAGAGACCATTGCTGAACCATTTATCATTCTCAATGGACTGAAATAAATTTAAGTCAGGAGAGTATACCACGCTTGAGATCTTTGAGCAAAACGAAGAATTTCCAGAGTTTCTGTTAGAATATTGGGTGGGTGGAAGAAGAAAAAAAAATCTTCCATCTCAAAGAAAAGTTGGAAGAGAGCTGTCAGAAGCCTATGGAACAAACTGCGTCTAACAGTGTCATTGTTCACTATGGTAGTGAGGGAGCTTTTACCTGTCATTACAGCTATTTTGTCACAGCCAATACCGAGAGCTACCATTGTGTCCAGGACATTTCTAACAATATATCATTGAACAGATGGTTTGCTGGATACGGTCGTATGTCTCGCAAATACAAAATCTTTTATCTGGTAAGTCTTTATAAAATTGTAAATGCTGCTTAAGAAAAAAAGTCATGCAATTAAATATATATTTTTTTTAAAAAAAAACGAGATTCTTTTGAAGAAAATTCTGCAGGGGTTAAATGTGCAAAAAATAACTCGCGTGCTTTGTGTTAAGGTTTCATTTATTTCTTTACAGTGTATAAAGTGCAAAAGACTATACTGTGCCATTGTGTTAAGTGTATTTGTACGTTGATCTGATCATTAGGTAAATGATATTTGGAAGATTTAAGTATTTAGAAATCTGTTTGGAAAGTACTCGAAATAAATCTTTTTTTATTTTTTTATTTAAAAACCTTCAATTTATTTAGATGTAAAATAATTATTAAATTCGACTCTTTATATAATTAACCGCGCGCTAGAAAAACATGTAAAATGCATTATATTAAATAATGTAATTAATTAAATGGAAAGAGAAGTTGTTTGCTGTGTTGTTATTTATATCCAAGATTCCATTACTGAGCAATTGCAAAGTGAGGATGCAGACCGGTAGATCTCCTAGGGTCACCTGTTTTCCACGACCAACCTATTAAGGATAACTGTGACAAATACACCAAATGTCTCATAATCCAAGGTGCGGGTGTATCATCTTAGAAGGTAATTGTTGGATGACTGAATGACCTCTTGTCACGTCTACAGGAAGGAAGATAGCTTTTGATGGATACAATTAGTCAGTTATGTGCTCCATATACTTTCTTTCGGTTGCGTAACATTAAAATTACAAATAAAAATAAATAAAATTTCAGGAATTAAATTAAACTTGCGATTCTTCAGATTTAAGTTTGTTAAATAATTCAAATTTTTAAAATATTTCGAATATATTATACGTGTTATAGATATAAAAATTGAGTTTAATTTAACAAAAGATTTATTTATTATAATATTAACTGTATATTACATTTCTTAATGATTTTTTAAAAAAATTTTCTGAATGATCAATCCAGAAAAAACATCAAAAAACTAATTAATGTGCTAATTTTTAAATTTAAAAAAAAATTAAAAAATTTAAATCCATAAAATTATAATAGAAAAAATATTTTATAATATTTTTACTTAATTTCTTTACGATTTTAATAATATTAAACATATATTTAAAGGAAATTAGAAGAAACAAAAGCAACAATAACAAAGTTTAATTGTCAGAAATTAACCTTTATAACTTACTTAACAAATGTTTAATTAATGTGAAATTAAAATGCATACATATATATTCTATATTTAAGTCATAAAATTGTATTTAATTTATATTAAATAAAATTTCATGTTGTTGTGTCTGATAAATCTTCGATATTGCTGAACATTAGTAGATGTTTAATGTAGTTGATTATGAAAGTTCATTTAACCTGGAAGACCAAACTCCATCAATGTAAATCTTCTTAATGGTAAAAATGAGATCAAGTTCATTACTCTTGATGAAAACAATTTAAAATAGCACGTTCTATTTTGTATCAAATCAATGTAGGGAAACAACATTTGGTCTGCTATGTAACATTTCTGATGTGTTTATAGCTTGCAGGTTAACTAATGTGCTCAAGATTTTCTAATAAATTAAGGATTATAACTTAAATTTAATAAAAATTTTTATAATGCTATTTCTTAGTTTTTTCCACTTCAAAATTGCCTTAATTTTGATATATATGTTTATATAATACAATATATTTGTAAATTTTATTAAATTATCTTTCCCTTCCAAATTTTAAGTAAATTTATTATTATTACTACTAGAATTAATTATTGTTTTTTAGTTTTAAAATTTTTCGCTGGATGAAATTATTTTTTAAGAAATGAAAAGACAGTCGCCTCCAAAAAATAATTTTTAGTGGATCACCATTTTTTCCTTACATTGTTCAAGAATAAAAACTTTTGGACGACCCGACCTTTCTTTTTAGGCTTCACGGCCGCCCAGGAAACAATTCTATAAAAACACAGGAAAAAGTCCAATTAAAATTATAAAAATTTCACAAATATTGGAATTGGTGACTTTACGACGTCTTGAGTTGCATCCATGACTTCCAGTCGGGATTTTCGGACCTTATATCCACTTGTAAATTTGCGCTGTAAAATGTAGATTATCTTGTCCTCCCTCTGGCGGCGAATTATTATTAAATTTTTTAGTTTTAAAATTTTTCGCTGGATGAAATTATTTTTTAAGAAATGAAAAGACAGTCGCCTCCAAAAAATAATTTTTAGTGGATCACCATTTTTTCCTTACATTGTTCAAGAATAAAAACTTTTGGACGACCCGACCTTTCTTTTTAGGCTTCACGGCCGCCCAGGAAACAATTCTATAAAAACACAGGAAAAAGTCCAATTAAAATTATAAAAATTTCACAAATATTGGAATTGGTGACTTTACGACGTCTTGAGTTGCATCCATGACTTCCAGTCGGGATTTTCGGACCTTATATCCACTTGTAAATTTGCGCTGTAAAATGTAGATTATCTTGTCCTCCCTCTGGCGGCGAATTATTATTAAATTTTTTAGTTTTAAAATTTTTCGCTGGATGAAATTATTTTTTATGAAATGAAAAGACAGTCGCCTCCAAAAAATAATTTTTAGTGGATCACCATTTTTTCCTTACATTGTTCAAGAATAAAAACTTTTGGACGACCCGACCTTTCTTTTTAGGCTTCACGGCCGCCCAGGAAACAATTCTATAAAAACACAGGAAAAAGTCCAATTAAAATTATAAAAATTTCACAAATATTGGAATTGGTGACTTTACGACGTCTTGAGTTGCATCCATGACTTCCAGTCGGGATTTTCGGACCTTATATCCACTTGTAAATTTGCGCTGTAAAATGTAGATTATCTTGTCCTCCCTCTGGCGGCGAATTATTATTAAATTTTTTAGTTTTAAAATTTTTCGCTGGATGAAATTATTTTTTAAGAAATGAAAAGACAGTCGCCTCCAAAAAATAATTTTTAGTGGATCACCATTTTTTCCTTACATTGTTCAAGAATAAAAACTTTTGGACGACCCGACCTTTCTTTTTAGGCTTCACGGCCGCCCAGGAAACAATTCTATAAAAACACAGGAAAAAGTCCAATTAAAATTATAAAAATTTCACAAATATTGGAATTGGTGACTTTACGACGTCTTGAGTTGCATCCATGACTTCCAGTCGGGATTTTCGGACCTTATATCCACTTGTAAATTTGCGCTGTAAAATGTAGATTATCTTGTCCTCCCTCTGGCGGCGAATTATTATTAAATTTTTTAGTTTTAAAATTTTTCGCTGGATGAAATTATTTTTTAAGAAATGAAAAGACAGTCGCCTCCAAAAAATAATTTTTAGTGGATCACCATTTTTTCCTTACATTGTTCAAGAATAAAAACTTTTGGACGACCCGACCTTTCTTTTTAGGCTTCACGGCCGCCCAGGAAACAATTCTATAAAAACACAGGAAAAAGTCCAATTAAAATTATAAAAATTTCACAAATATTGGAATTGGTGACTTTACGACGTCTTGAGTTGCATCCATGACTTCCAGTCGGGATTTTCGGACCTTATATCCACTTGTAAATTTGCGCTGTAAAATGTAGATTATCTTGTCCTCCCTCTGGCGGCGAATTATTATTAAATTTTTTAGTTTTAAAATTTTTCGCTGGATGAAATTATTTTTTAAGAAATGAAAAGACAGTCGCCTCCAAAAAATAATTTTTAGTGGATCACCATTTTTTCCTTACATTGTTCAAGAATAAAAACTTTTGGACGACCCGACCTTTCTTTTTAGGCTTCACGGCCGCCCAGGAAACAATTCTATAAAAACACAGGAAAAAGTCCAATTAAAATTATAAAAATTTCACAAATATTGGAATTGGTGACTTTACGACGTCTTGAGTTGCATCCATGACTTCCAGTCGGGATTTTCGGACCTTATATCCACTTGTAAATTTGCGCTGTAAAATGTAGATTATCTTGTCCTCCCTCTGGCGGCGAATTATTATTAAATTTTTTAGTTTTAAAATTTTTCGCTGGATGAAATTATTTTTTAAGAAATGAAAAGACAGTCGCCTCCAAAAAATAATTTTTAGTGGATCACCATTTTTTCCTTACATTGTTCAAGAATAAAAACTTTTGGACGACCCGACCTTTCTTTTTAGGCTTCACGGCCGCCCAGGAAACAATTCTATAAAAACACAGGAAAAAGTCCAATTAAAATTATAAAAATTTCACAAATATTGGAATTGGTGACTTTACGACGTCTTGAGTTGCATCCATGACTTCCAGTCGGGATTTTCGGACCTTATATCCACTTGTAAATTTGCGCTGTAAAATGTAGATTATCTTGTCCTCCCTCTGGCGGCGAATTATTATTAAATTTTTTAGTTTTAAAATTTTTCGCTGGATGAAATTATTTTTTAAGAAATGAAAAGACAGTCGCCTCCAAAAAATAATTTTTAGTGGATCACCATTTTTTCCTTACATTGTTCAAGAATAAAAACTTTTGGACGACCCGACCTTTCTTTTTAGGCTTCACGGCCGCCCAGGAAACAATTCTATAAAAACACAGTTTTTATAGAATTGTTTCATTTCTAAAAAAATAATTTCATTAGAATTGTTTTTCATTTCTTAAAAAATAATTTCATCCAGCGAAAAATTTTAAAACTAAAAAATTTAATAATAATTCGCCGCCAGAGGGAGGACAAGATAATCTACATTTTACAGCGCAAATTTACAAGTGGATATAAGGTCCGAAAATCCCGACTGGAAGTCATGGATGCAACTCAAGACGTCGTAAAGTCACCAATTCCAATATTTGTGAAATTTTTATAATTTTAATTGGACTTTTTCCTGTGTTTTTATAGAATTGTTTCCTGGGCGGCCGTGAAGCCTAAAAAGAAAGGTCGGGTCGTCCAAAAGTTTTTATTCTTGAACAATGTAAGGAAAAAATGGTGATCCACTAAAAATTATTTTTTGGAGGCGACTGTCTTTTCATTTCTTAAAAAATAATTTCATCCAGCGAAAAATTTTAAAACTAAAAAATTTAATAATAATTCGCCGCCAGAGGGAGGACAAGATAATCTACATTTTACAGCGCAAATTTACAAGTGGATATAAGGTCCGAAAATCCCGACTGGAAGTCATGGATGCAACTCAAGACGTCGTAAAGTCACCAATTCCAATATTTGTGAAATTTTTATAATTTTAATTGGACTTTTTCCTGTGTTTTTATAGAATTGTTTCCTGGGCGGCCGTGAAGCCTAAAAAGAAAGGTCGGGTCGTCCAAAAGTTTTTATTCTTGAACAATGTAAGGAAAAAATGGTGATCCACTAAAAATTATTTTTTGGAGGCGACTGTCTTTTCATTTCTTAAAAAATAATTTCATCCAGCGAAAAATTTTAAAACTAAAAAATTTAATAATAATTCGCCGCCAGAGGGAGGACAAGATAATCTACATTTTACAGCGCAAATTTACAAGTGGATATAAGGTCCGAAAATCCCGACTGGAAGTCATGGATGCAACTCAAGACGTCGTAAAGTCACCAATTCCAATATTTGTGAAATTTTTATAATTTTAATTGGACTTTTTCCTGTGTTTTTATAGAATTGTTTCCTGGGCGGCCGTGAAGCCTAAAAAGAAAGGTCGGGTCGTCCAAAAGTTTTTATTCTTGAACAATGTAAGGAAAAAATGGTGATCCACTAAAAATTATTTTTTGGAGGCGACTGTCTTTTCATTTCTTAAAAAATAATTTCATCCAGCGAAAAATTTTAAAACTAAAAAATTTAATAATAATTCGCCGCCAGAGGGAGGACAAGATAATCTACATTTTACAGCGCAAATTTACAAGTGGATATAAGGTCCGAAAATCCCGACTGGAAGTCATGGATGCAACTCAAGACGTCGTAAAGTCACCAATTCCAATATTTGTGAAATTTTTATAATTTTAATTGGACTTTTTCCTGTGTTTTTATAGAATTGTTTCCTGGGCGGCCGTGAAGCCTAAAAAGAAAGGTCGGGTCGTCCAAAAGTTTT
Source organism: Centruroides vittatus (assembly GCF_030686945.1). NCBI lineage: Eukaryota > Metazoa > Arthropoda > Arachnida > Scorpiones > Buthidae > Centruroides > Centruroides vittatus. The sequence goes on along the minus strand of NW_027122359.1, from coordinate 714,181 downwards.
TATTCTTGAACAATGTAAGGAAAAAATGGTGATCCACTAAAAATTATTTTTTGGAGGCGACTGTCTTTTCATTTCTTAAAAAATAATTTCATCCAGCGAAAAATTTTAAAACTAAAAAATTTAATAATAATTCGCCGCCAGAGGGAGGACAAGATAATCTACATTTTACAGCGCAAATTTACAAGTGGATATAAGGTCCGAAAATCCCGACTGGAAGTCATGGATGCAACTCAAGACGTCGTAAAGTCACCAATTCCAATATTTGTGAAATTTTTATAATTTTAATTGGACTTTTTCCTGTGTTTTTATAGAATTGTTTCCTGGGCGGCCGTGAAGCCTAAAAAGAAAGGTCGGGTCGTCCAAAAGTTTTTATTCTTGAACAATGTAAGGAAAAAATGGTGATCCACTAAAAATTATTTTTTGGAGGCGACTGTCTTTTCATTTCTTAAAAAATAATTTCATCCAGCGAAAAATTTTAAAACTAAAAAATTTAATAATAATTCGCCGCCAGAGGGAGGACAAGATAATCTACATTTTACAGCGCAAATTTACAAGTGGATATAAGGTCCGAAAATCCCGACTGGAAGTCATGGATGCAACTCAAGACGTCGTAAAGTCACCAATTCCAATATTTGTGAAATTTTTATAATTTTAATTGGACTTTTTCCTGTGTTTTTATAGAATTGTTTCCTGGGCGGCCGTGAAGCCTAAAAAGAAAGGTCGGGTCGTCCAAAAGTTTTTATTCTTGAACAATGTAAGGAAAAAATGGTGATCCACTAAAAATTATTTTTTGGAGGCGACTGTCTTTTCATTTCTTAAAAAATAATTTCATCCAGCGAAAAATTTTAAAACTAAAAAATTTAATAATAATTCGCCGCCAGAGGGAGGACAAGATAATCTACATTTTACAGCGCAAATTTACAAGTGGATATAAGGTCCGAAAATCCCGACTGGAAGTCATGGATGCAACTCAAGACGTCGTAAAGTCACCAATTCCAATATTTGTGAAATTTTTATAATTTTAATTGGACTTTTTCCTGTGTTTTTATAGAATTGTTTCCTGGGCGGCCGTGAAGCCTAAAAAGAAAGGTCGGGTCGTCCAAAAGTTTTTATTCTTGAACAATGTAAGGAAAAAATGGTGATCCACTAAAAATTATTTTTTGGAGGCGACTGTCTTTTCATTTCTTAAAAAATAATTTCATCCAGCGAAAAATTTTAAAACTAAAAAATTTAATAATAATTCGCCGCCAGAGGGAGGACAAGATAATCTACATTTTACAGCGCAAATTTACAAGTGGATATAAGGTCCGAAAATCCCGACTGGAAGTCATGGATGCAACTCAAGACGTCGTAAAGTCACCAATTCCAATATTTGTGAAATTTTTATAATTTTAATTGGACTTTTTCCTGTGTTTTTATAGAATTGTTTCCTGGGCGGCCGTGAAGCCTAAAAAGAAAGGTCGGGTCGTCCAAAAGTTTTTATTCTTGAACAATGTAAGGAAAAAATGGTGATCCACTAAAAATTATTTTTTGGAGGCGACTGTCTTTTCATTTCTTAAAAAATAATTTCATCCAGCGAAAAATTTTAAAACTAAAAAATTTAATAATAATTCGCCGCCAGAGGGAGGACAAGATAATCTACATTTTACAGCGCAAATTTACAAGTGGATATAAGGTCCGAAAATCCCGACTGGAAGTCATGGATGCAACTCAAGACGTCGTAAAGTCACCAATTCCAATATTTGTGAAATTTTTATAATTTTAATTGGACTTTTTCCTGTGTTTTTATAGAATTGTTTCCTGGGCGGCCGTGAAGCCTAAAAAGAAAGGTCGGGTCGTCCAAAAGTTTTTATTCTTGAACAATGTAAGGAAAAAATGGTGATCCACTAAAAATTATTTTTTGGAGGCGACTGTCTTTTCATTTCTTAAAAAATAATTTCATCCAGCGAAAAATTTTAAAACTAAAAAATTTAATAATAATTCGCCGCCAGAGGGAGGACAAGATAATCTACATTTTACAGCGCAAATTTACAAGTGGATATAAGGTCCGAAAATCCCGACTGGAAGTCATGGATGCAACTCAAGACGTCGTAAAGTCACCAATTCCAATATTTGTGAAATTTTTATAATTTTAATTGGACTTTTTCCTGTGTTTTTATAGAATTGTTTCCTGGGCGGCCGTGAAGCCTAAAAAGAAAGGTCGGGTCGTCCAAAAGTTTTTATTCTTGAACAATGTAAGGAAAAAATGGTGATCCACTAAAAATTATTTTTTGGAGGCGACTGTCTTTTCATTTCTTAAAAAATAATTTCATCCAGCGAAAAATTTTAAAACTAAAAAATTTAATAATAATTCGCCGCCAGAGGGAGGACAAGATAATCTACATTTTACAGCGCAAATTTACAAGTGGATATAAGGTCCGAAAATCCCGACTGGAAGTCATGGATGCAACTCAAGACGTCGTAAAGTCACCAATTCCAATATTTGTGAAATTTTTATAATTTTAATTGGACTTTTTCCTGTGTTTTTATAGAATTGTTTCCTGGGCGGCCGTGAAGCCTAAAAAGAAAGGTCGGGTCGTCCAAAAGTTTTTATTCTTGAACAATGTAAGGAAAAAATGGTGATCCACTAAAAATTATTTTTTGGAGGCGACTGTCTTTTCATTTCTTAAAAAATAATTTCATCCAGCGAAAAATTTTAAAACTAAAAAATTTAATAATAATTCGCCGCCAGAGGGAGGACAAGATAATCTACATTTTACAGCGCAAATTTACAAGTGGATATAAGGTCCGAAAATCCCGACTGGAAGTCATGGATGCAACTCAAGACGTCGTAAAGTCACCAATTCCAATATTTGTGAAATTTTTATAATTTTAATTGGACTTTTTCCTGTGTTTTTATAGAATTGTTTCCTGGGCGGCCGTGAAGCCTAAAAAGAAAGGTCGGGTCGTCCAAAAGTTTTTATTCTTGAACAATGTAAGGAAAAAATGGTGATCCACTAAAAATTATTTTTTGGAGGCGACTGTCTTTTCATTTCTTAAAAAATAATTTCATCCAGCGAAAAATTTTAAAACTAAAAAATTTAATAATAATTCGCCGCCAGAGGGAGGACAAGATAATCTACATTTTACAGCGCAAATTTACAAGTGGATATAAGGTCCGAAAATCCCGACTGGAAGTCATGGATGCAACTCAAGACGTCGTAAAGTCACCAATTCCAATATTTGTGAAATTTTTATAATTTTAATTGGACTTTTTCCTGTGTTTTTATAGAATTGTTTCCTGGGCGGCCGTGAAGCCTAAAAAGAAAGGTCGGGTCGTCCAAAAGTTTTTATTCTTGAACAATGTAAGGAAAAAATGGTGATCCACTAAAAATTATTTTTTGGAGGCGACTGTCTTTTCATTTCTTAAAAAATAATTTCATCCAGCGAAAAATTTTAAAACTAAAAAATTTAATAATAATTCGCCGCCAGAGGGAGGACAAGATAATCTACATTTTACAGCGCAAATTTACAAGTGGATATAAGGTCCGAAAATCCCGACTGGAAGTCATGGATGCAACTCAAGACGTCGTAAAGTCACCAATTCCAATATTTGTGAAATTTTTATAATTTTAATTGGACTTTTTCCTGTGTTTTTATAGAATTGTTTCCTGGGCGGCCGTGAAGCCTAAAAAGAAAGGTCGGGTCGTCCAAAAGTTTTTATTCTTGAACAATGTAAGGAAAAAATGGTGATCCACTAAAAATTATTTTTTGGAGGCGACTGTCTTTTCATTTCTTAAAAAATAATTTCATCCAGCGAAAAATTTTAAAACTAAAAAATTTAATAATAATTCGCCGCCAGAGGGAGGACAAGATAATCTACATTTTACAGCGCAAATTTACAAGTGGATATAAGGTCCGAAAATCCCGACTGGAAGTCATGGATGCAACTCAAGACGTCGTAAAGTCACCAATTCCAATATTTGTGAAATTTTTATAATTTTAATTGGACTTTTTCCTGTGTTTTTATAGAATTGTTTCCTGGGCGGCCGTGAAGCCTAAAAAGAAAGGTCGGGTCGTCCAAAAGTTTTTATTCTTGAACAATGTAAGGAAAAAATGGTGATCCACTAAAAATTATTTTTTGGAGGCGACTGTCTTTTCATTTCTTAAATTTATTGTTTTCAATTTTATATTTTTATTATTTATTTTATTAATTTTAAAGTTTAATAATCTTTATATAGATTATGTTTATACTTTGTTTTATTTATATACATTTATAAAAATGTGTATAAATATATATTTTATTTATTTAAATTTATTGAGAATATAAATATTTTATTTTTTATGCTTTATAAAGTTACAGAATATACTTTTACATGAAATATTTAAAAAAATATATTTATATTAATTTAATTATATAAAATTAAATTGTTGAAAAATTTATAAATGAGAATTATTAAAGTAAATTTTGATGATTAAATATTTTCTGTGTAAAGCCCCATTATAGACAATAAATTGTAATAGCTAGTTAATTGCTTGTTCATATATTAAGAGTAATATGTTTAAATTCCTGTTTCAATGTAACTAAGTATACAGTCCCAAAGAGACCAATGTCAAGTTATTAACTTAAACTTCTCATAATCCAACTTAATACTCATCATCATCAACTATAGCATAAAATGTTGATAAAATGATTGGATGTGACATCATTCTAATAATAATTCATTCTTTCAAAAATAATTATAAAATATTGTTTACAAAATATATTACATTATTAATTAAATTAATTATTATCGAAAATTTTAAATTGATTATTTTATTTTTTAATTAATTTGATTATTATTATTAATATTATTTTTATGCTCTTCTATATTAATTGGATGGTGATGATAGATTTATTTATTTGCTTTTCTTTTCAATTTGTAACTAATATATATTTCATCGAAACAAGATTGGAAATGTTTTGAATTTCCAAATTAGGAATTTCAATTTATAAAATTAAATTTTCAAAACAAGAGTTGATAAGGTTGAATTTCCAAAGAGAATTTTAATAGAATAATAATAGATGATGTGGTTTTCAATTTGAAGTTTCTGTTTCAAAACTTATCCTATTTCCTTTTCCTTTTTATCTTTACTTATTTAATTTTATTTAACGTTTTTATTTTCTTTTCTATTCCCCCCTCGCTCTCATATCATATGAGACACTTAAAAAAATTTTCTGTTTATATTTACTGAAATAAATAAAATGCTTCATTTTATATTTTCTCTTTTACTTTACCAATCGTTTATTTTATTTTTTATTTTATTTTATAAAATAATCATTTGTAGTATTTAAACATTTTTTTACCATTTAATGTCATGCAATAATTGTATTTCTTTATAAGTTAATGGTTTATAAACAATAATATATATAAAAATCAATAGGAACAATAAACAAGACAATGTCAATAAAAAGAATGTTAAAGAATAGAATATTCAATTTTCTATAAACTTTAAATTCCTATTTTTATCTTTTTCAGTTTATTTATATAGGTTATTTCGATTAATTTAATTTAATATTTATTTACGAAATTTATAAAAAAATGATATCATTATTATTACTTTTTATAAATGTCATCCGTTGTTTGCTTAGTTTTATCAATTTTAATACATAGACAATGAAACTCAAACATCAATTTATCTTTCATATAAGTTACAGACGAAACTGTGTGCACTACATAAACCTTTTGAAGGGTTTTATAAACATAACTTCCACAGTAAATATTTATCATGATATTAACATTCAACTTATGAACATCAATATTTATTTATCGGACATACTTGAGAAAATAAAGAAATATTCTTGCATCCTTTTATATTGGCTGAATAATTCTCCTGGAGGTTTCCATTGATTGGAAAAACGACAGGCTACTGTTCCATATTGGCCGTAACTGCTCCTGTACAGTACCCACGGGAACTATAGGTAAGGAGTTTGGTCATTCAAGAACCTCGCTCCTAAAGCCAAAGAACGATATAAGCACGTGACAGACACAGTATAAGGCAGATACGTGATATGTCCTTTCTTCTCATACTTTTACTCTTTAAGTCTTCTATGTTGGAACTTTCTTTTGGCCAACCAGCTTCTGCTCTTTTAGAAAATAAAGATAAGTGAAATAAGTACTACTAGTAGAAGGAAAATATATATATATTATTTCCTTTAAGGCACTTTACTAATACAATAAAATTACACGGAATGCATTACATAATACTTTAAAAACATTAAATTTCTGTAGTAAAAATTGAGAAGAATTAAAGAATTTTAATTAATATTTCTTGTTTTTTTTGTATTGTTTAACATACAGAAGTCATTGTGTTTTATTATATTTTTTATTGTTAATATAAGTATTCTGTCTATACCAGAAATTAAGTTTATTTCTTTCTAAAAATGGAAAACGATATTTATATATATATAAAAACGTAATTAAAAGTTTATATTTTTAATTATGTTATGGATAAAGACAAGTTTTATCTATTACTTTCTTTTTTTACAGACTGACAAAGGAAAATTTCATAACAACAATTTTAGCTAAATAAACAATTATTTTTAATTGTTTCTCTTAGATAAATAAACTCTTCTATATTAACTGGATAACAATGATAAATTTATTTACATTATTTATTACATTCATAATAATTATTCCAAAAGTGATTATTATGAAAATATGTAAAATAATTATTTATTTTTATAATAATCACTGTAAAATGGCCTCACTATAATTATGAATAATTATTTATCCATTTAAAATCATTGTTATGTAATTTTTCTATGTCGAATTACAAGAAAACCAAACAGAAATTCTTCTTATTACATCTTTAATTAACAACACAATAAAAATGTATATTTGTAATTAAATTATAAAATGTATAAATCATATTTTAAAATGTAAAAATGCATTTTTACATTTTAAAATATGGTTATTTAACGTCATTATATATAAGTTACAGACCTTGTACAATGAAATTACATTGCTGCATCAAGAATGTAGACGTACTGTACACGTTATAATCACGCTTAAATATGATTGTTCTACTTTTATTAAAGAAATTATTATAAATATTTTACCTAGATATATAATTCACATTTCTTAAAAAAATATTTGTAATCCATATTTATAAGAAAAATTATATTTTTATTATGATATTAAACATTAAAGCTGTATGAATTTTACTTCATAAGCGATATTATATACGCACGAATACAGAATTATACCATTTCCTATAACATTTTACACTAGTAATTAATTTTACAACTAAATTAAATTTATTCGCTTGCGTAGAAAACGATAGCGTAAGCGGATAAATATAATTTAAGATGGTAAATATATTTACTTAATCCACAACAAAAGCTTTCTTACACTAGGTTAGATTCCAAAAAGATAAAAAAAATATATACTGTATATATATTTACAGTATTTTGTTTGGAGAAATTGTTTGAAATCAAGAAGTGCAACTTTCTTAATGACATCAAAACCATCCAGGAGAATTCTGAACAGCTCTAGATTTGAGTGCAGCCAAGCAGAATGGCAATAAAACAAGGTCGATTTTAATCCAACTGAACAATAAGAGAAGCAGATGATGTTTGCAACCTAAGTTAATGGCATGAAAACTTTTTACTCTTCCACCGAAATTAAACATCTGTTTTATAAGCAAGACAATTAAAGACTAAAATGGCACATAAATTTTTTAAAAGGTTCATTTTAACTGTTCATTATATTAAAGAAAAAAGCAACAACAGAAATAAAAAAAAGAAGAAGAAGAGAATCTCCTCGAGAAGATGACCCCCCTTTTTTTAAATTTGTAAACATACCTACTTTTTATTTAATTTTTTAGTAGAATATTTGTTGCTGTGGTAGCATTTTATGATATTAAAAGTCTCGATTATTAAATTTAATCTTGCCAGATGTTTAAAATTTGAATATAACGTTAAAGCTGTTTATACTGGAATCAAGACGACGTTCAATAAAATTTGATGGAAACAATTTCATTTAATTATTTATATAAATATATAAAATAACATTCTATTATATTAACGTATCTATTTATGGAACTGATAATTGTTTATAATTATCCTTATTAATAGGTCATTAAAAATTTAAGTTGTATTCGTGTTTACGTTGCATTATCTTACACTTTTAACTGACTGAAGCTCGTATAACACCTTATTTATTTATTATTATAATTAACGTTATTAAAAATTTACATGCTCCTATGGAAATAAATTTAACTTAGGCAGGACACGAGAGAGATGAGTTGGGGCCCAGATCAATTAGAAACGTGGGTCCACCCTCTCCGAAAGCTATAAAAATATATGAATAAAATCAATAAAACAAATTAAAATTGATTTTTTACAACTTATCACAAGAAAATTTAGTTAATATCTGTATAATACGCAAAATAAAATAAATTTTGAGAGTGTTTTTTTATGTCCGAAGCCTAGATTAAGTAGTCTTTATGACCACGTTCTAAACGTATAGAATATTTTAAATAAATTTATATCTTATTTTTTTTCAATTGAAGAAAGAAGAAACAGTTTAAAAGGTTTCGAGTTAAACCCTTACAGAAGTGGGGAGGTAAACTAGAAAAGTTTCTTTAGAAGAAATTTTGTTTGTCTCGATCTTATACTTTTTATGTTTTAAAGTTGCCATTTCCTATAAAAATCTACAACAACGACCTATTGAATTGGTCCGATAGCATTGTTTGCCATAAATGTTGATGCACCAGTTTGTCTGGTAAATACACAATAGAATTGTGTACAGTCTAGATAGAATATTAAATCAATGAACCTAATAGCTCGATATTTCTGGACATTCTTTTCAGAATGGCAGAAATTTGTCTTCTTCCAAAAAGATTCTTGAAGTGATCAAGACTGGAACGTTTTCCATCATTTTTCAAGTGCGGCAGTTATAAAAATCAATATTGATCGAACCACAATATACAGGATGCGAACACGAAAGGTTAATTTAAAATTAATCAATAAACTTGTTTAGAAAATTTTTATTTAAACACGCTTCAATTATATATAAGTTAAGTTAAATTATAATAAAATTTTGGAAATTGTTTCGAAATTCTGTATGAAAAATGATAACGTTTTACATGGAGAAAACATCATTATAAACACAATTCTTTCCTTTAATATTTCATGTAGTTATTCATCTCGAAATTTAGTTTATGTAATTTCTATAATTTTATCTGTCTCTCAAGCTATCCATGACACTTTTCAAGTTTCTAGACAACATAAACTACCTTAATCTTCTTAAAGTCACGTACTACAACTCTTATCTGACATTTGACAAATAACATGTGTTAGTTACAATTCACATGAATTTTGCCAAATAAATTCCAAATAGCAATTAATATTTACACTCTTATACAATGTAAAAACAACTTTTTTCAAAGTTTTAAATAAAAATAACTCGGATTCAGTTCTGTAAATTCGAATGGAAAACAATTAAAATAATAACTTAAAAGTATTCAAAACAAACTAAATTTTAACTGACATTTATTCTTGACTTTCTTTTTTTACTTGATAACAAAATAAAATAAACTTTTATTCATTAATTTATCGTGTCAGATAAGGAAATTAACTTTAATTACTTTCATTTTAAGTCTTGAATATTTTTTCTGTAATAGAATAACTACAAATTAGCTTATAAGAACATACACAAGATGTAAGCTTAATACTAAAATTATTTATTTATAAATGGCAATGCCCAATTGGCAAATGAAAGCCATCACTCAGAATTATAATAATTTAAATTTATTAAAATTCTCACCATTGCATGAGCGTGTGTAGAGGGGCGATAGGAAGCGATCACCCCTGAGATTTTTTTTTTCTTATTGCTAACACAAGCTTCATTGTTTCTTTAAAATAATGTTTATGTTTTAAAATTTTTTATTATTATTTTCAATTTTTATGTTACCAGTTTATATAGTTTATTTTAAGTAATTGTTAAAGCAATAAAACTTTTATATATTGTTTATTTTATTACACGAATTTAAAACCATCTCCCCTGAGATTTGCTGCTGGATTTACCACTGAACTAGAGAATAAAATTTAATATATCCATTAAAATTAATTTCATTTCATTTCTTTTTTTTGTCTATTGTAACAAAAAAAGAAAAAAATATATTAAATTTTTTTATTTTATTTTTTTTTTAAATTTATTCTTTGGTAAACATCATTAACAATTTTACTCAAATTTCTTTATTAATTTTCCTATTTTCTGAATGATTATATAATAAGTGATTTCATCGCTATAACATTAACTAATTACTTAATTATTTCCTATAGGCTATAATTCAATTAAAGTCACTTTTAAAACGTTTATAACAATTGACTAAAGGATACTAAAAGAATATTATTATTATTATTGTCATAAATCTGAAAAACAAAAGCAAAATAATAATAATAATAATAATTGATTTATTCTTATTTCTAGCAATTTATCGCATTGGAAAAGCAATTGCGGATTAGTAATTTCTGTTGATATTTTTTGGGTTTTCTATTGATTTATTCTAAAATATATAAAAGAAGAATATTTTATTAGACTGGAAAATTATAATAGATGCAGTCAATTCACTAAAAAGTCAATAGTATGGCGATCGTAACATAAAACTTTTATTTTAGGATGGTTTATACAGTGAAAGTTTACATTACAACAAAATCTCCAATTCTAAAGCAAAGTTCATTGATACGTAAGATCTTCAATTATTGAGACGAGCTTTGGTAAAACGTTTTCTCGGGATTTCTTCTCATATTTGTTAGAATTAATTAGTAAAAATTTAAAAATTATAGACAATTTAAATGTAGAGAAAAAAAAACACTAAAAATCGTCACAGTGTCTTCATAATTGCACCTTTCTCACACCTCAGGAACAACAGCCACATAGCAGATCCGACCTTTTTTTATTTTTTTAATTAATTATCGTCCATGATCTTTAAATTTTAATTATAATTTTATAATTATATTACCACTAGAGTAAAGTTTATAAAGTATTTTTGCTGCTGAAGAAGTGGAGAGCCTTAAAATAAATGGTCGACTTCATTATGCGACAAAATTATGAAGACACTGTAGTGTTTTTATTTATTTTTTAATTCCAAATTGTTCGAAGATTTTTTTTATTTCTATCCTATTCTATAAAAATATCTGTGGAATATATGTATTTTATATTTCTTCTTAAATGAGGTCTTTAAAAGTTATTTTCAAAATGAGTAGTATTTTGAAACTAGTTAGAAGAAATGACTTGTCCATCTGTCGTTTCGAGATCTATATGTTGGACAAATGTCACTAACAGTAGAAATTCCTGTATTGATCACAAGAAATCATTTATTTTCACTTTCTTCTGACATAAAACCCAAGAACTAAGCCAGGGATTGCTTTATTATTGTTTTTATCAATGAAGACCAACGAGACAACATAAGCTTATCTACAGAGATTAAAGAGGATATCCCTTATCAGTACCATTTTTAGGAAAGAATAATGGTTCCTTTACATGTTTTAAACGCTTTTCTACTAAAGTATCTCACTTTTTGATAAAAGAATGTATTATTCATGTACTTTTTTTCAATATTTTGCCAGTTATAATGCAATTTTATTACGAAATTTGGAAAATAATCCTTGTTTTTTTGGTAGAACACAACAAAATCAAACTTCAAAAAAAAAAAAAAATTCACAGAGTTTATAATAATAAAAGAAATTATTCATATCCATAAATTTCATCATAAGTAAGATTTATAATCATATTTCCAGACCATGACTCATGTATTGAGAATTACAACCCAAATCCACTTATTGAGGGTTGATTTTTTTTCATAGTTTTAAACATCGAATCAAAGATGTATCTAAAATTTAAAGGTCCAAACACGTGTCACTAATGGCATATAGGGACATGGCGGGGAGTGACTGTAGTCTCCCATTATATATCCAGTCAGCTGTAGCGCAGATCAGGTAGAGTCTCCATGGGACAACCTCAAGCTGACATAGTCCACTTGATTAATAGTTGTCGAGAGAACAAAAGTGACATCTGGACATGTTATAAAAGAATAGAGTTACACAGCTGTTAATACAAGTGAGTCAGGTAAAATACATGTCCTATTTACCGTAAGTTGAGAGGGTTTATGCAAATTTTTCCATTTTGACTGCTTAATTATACTAATTTCGATACTCGAAACACATGTTTTATGCCGTAAATAGTTTAATTTTTGGGTTATAATCTTCACGAAATATGCAGAATTTTTATTAGATTCAAATTTTTCTGAAATTATTAAGCGTCGATCAAAATTATGGAAAATTGCTTCGTCAACGAGAAAAATGATTAAAGTCTTGCAGATAATTAATGATAAATTAATATAGAAAGGCTTTAAGCACTATCAAATATTTCTTCGGGTATTAAGCTCTCTAAAAATAAGTACAGAATAGACAGGAAAACATCTATCAATCAGCTTAAATGATTGAAAGAGCCTATAGACAGATATAGTGAGATTTTCATCTAACGGAATTTTGCTTATGCTTAATATATTTTGTGTAGCTAAAAATATTAAAATTATTATCCAATTCAACCCTACAAAGAGCAGAATTTTCACTGTAAAAGTCTATGTTGATCTTACTCCCATATGATTTCATTAATAAAATTTTATCTGTAAATACACATTAAATATAAATGTAACTTTAAAAACATCAATTGAACAGTAAATCCAATGAGATTATTTTTAAAAGCTTTTATTACACAAAACACAAGAGTACTTCTTGCATATATTCTTTATGTATTTGATACAGATTTTATCTATCTTGGAGGACATATAACGTATATGTTTCTTTACACGAATATTTTTATTAAATTGCTGTGGATGGAATATCTGCTTCTTTTTTAATTCCATAGAACTGTCTTTTTAATTTTATTAGAAAATTTCTTCTCTTTCACCATTTGTTTTCTATATATTCAAGTTTAAAAAGCACCATGTAATATACATTCGATGTGATGCATTACAAAAAATTACTATAAGCTTTTATTGTCATGCGCTTTGTACTAAAACATTTAACAATTTAATCCACTTAATCGACTCCACTATTAGTTTTATTATAAAATAAGTACAGGTTATTTCGATGTACTTGTGTCATTAACTATAGCTTGATAGTATAATATCAACAGCTTTAATTTTTTTTTTTTTTTTTTTTTTGGAAAATAAGACATTATATTGTTATCACTTTTAAAATAAAAATAAAATTATATATTTCTTCACCTTTTGCACACATTTCTACTAATTTCTCTTGTCCTTTGTTAGTGTATTTGCGTATAAGTTCGTTCAATGACATTCGAAAAAATATTCGAAGGGAATTATCAATATTTTCTATTTCCTTTTAATAATAAGATGTTTATCTCGGTTTTGTGTAATTATATATTTAGCAAACAGAAGATTTTGTACCATCATTCTTGTTGACCTTTCGATTATAAACTCTCTTCTGCAGTAGAAGTAGCTATTCCTTCAGATTCGATATCAGTATCATCATCATAAGTATATACGTAAGAACTTTCACTGGAATTTTCAATATTACTTTCTTCTGATTTTATTCTTCAAATTCATTAACTTCGAGCTACCATTTTCCCATATCTTTCTATTTTGAAATACAGTAGAGTCTCTGTCGTCTGTACTCGCTAGTCCGACTCGTTCGGTAATCCAACACTCAGCAGGAAGGCACACATGAAATTTTCGTGTTATCCCTTGTAAATGTATGTGACAGAGTGAAAATGGTATACAACACGTGTATATTGTCAGTCTCTAGTTGTTTATTGCACGTGCAAAACAGTCACAGTTGTGATTAATACACAGTGGCGTAGCGAACATAACTGGCGCCCGGGGCACGACACTTTATTGGCGTCCCCTTCCCCCTCCAGAAACACATAGTTTGTCTTGGAGACCATTTGGGCTCCCCTCTGCGAGTGGCGCCCGGTGCATGATACACCCTTTTGCGCCGCCGTCGCTACGCCATTGTTAATACAGTAAAACTAACCTGTAAACCAAGTACGTATTTTTACTGTACAGTATTCAGTACATACAAAAATCCAGTAATCCGTCATCCACCGGTCTGATATATGTCAGATTACAGAAACTCTGCTGTATATATATTTTTAAATTTAAAATTAGGTATCTTTTTAAATAATTTAACAAAGTTAAAATAAATAACCCAATATAATTTACTTATAATCATATTAATATTTAATTTACTCTTATTAGCTTTAATCTAATATGTATATAACACGGAATCATTATACACACATATGGCCTTTCTAGGATTAAATGTGTTTAATCGTGCATAAATATTAATGTCTATATAAAATTTCATTTAAAAAATTAATATTTTAAACATTTAATTCGTGATAGAGTATAGTTTATTAATTGCCGAAAATTTCAGGAAAAGTAACCTAAAAAATTAAATAAAATGTTATTTTAAAATCAGAAAAAATTCCTTTCACAACTTCCTACTTAATTCCTAATGTTCCAATTTATTTTAATACATTAAATCCCATGAAAAATAACTATTAATTTAATATTTTCTCTAAGCTATTCTAGACTTCTCCAAATTGAGATATCTTCATAAGGTTCTTATCAGTAAGGACGTAATAAATTGTCCACGACATTCCTTTATTGTTTAATAATTACCATAAATAAAACAGAATAACTTCGCCTTATCATAAATTTTCTAATTTTTTTTTTTTTTTTTTTTTTTTTGTATAATCCGGCGTGTGTGTACGAAATTTCATGCCGTTCTGAAAAATAGTTTAGATGCTAAACAGTGCCATTGGTTAGCTGATTGTAGGTGGAAGGCATTACTCATCTTAATGGACATTAGTAATTGCGAGATATAGCCTGGACCTTCAGAAATGAACTCATCAAATACGTTCCTGACATCAGCTCTAGTTGATGTTATTCTCATATTTTGTTGTCAACAAATAACTTACCTGTCAAACAGTTAAATTGAAAAACTCCCTAGTACTCTTGAGAAATGTTTTATCAATTTTGTGCTTCAGTTTTCCTGTGCACTCAACCAGAATTATTTTGATTCATTTCTGCTATATAAACAATTATATAATCCTTTATATACTGTAAATATCAATACTCTGCTGGAAGATTAAATATGGCGTATAATAGACTTTATAAAAATTGTGCTCTTTAATGTTATCTACTTTCTAAATTCAATTAAAATTTAATTGGTTTCGTGCTTAAATTTACTCTAAATTTATATTTTCGGAAAAGTAAACAATATTGATAAACAAAAAATAATAAATTTTTTTCTAAATATAATATTCTATTAGAAAACCAGTTCAACAGGATGTCAAGAGACTCTTTTCAAAAGATGAAGGAATGAATTGGTAGGATACAGCAACGTAACACTTGAGCGAGCTGCCAAGGGGATTGTCTCCCAAGAGGACTTTCTATGGAAAACTGGTCTATTTAGTGTTAGATTCGTGAAGAAAACCAGGGAAAATTCACATAGCTAGCCCGTTGGTCAGATGCGAACCCGCTACCAACAACCGGTGTTCAGTGATTTTTATCCACTAGGCCACTGGTGACACCGTTCAAAGGAGCCAAGTTTAAATCCATTCGAACTATCACAAAGTTTTCATAAATATAGTTTATATCTAAACTATGTTCTTCAATTCTCATTTATTGAAGAATTTCGGAAAGTATCCCATAATAATAATAAAATCCTTCCTTCCTTGACTGACAAATTCATCCATCCAACTACGAAAACTTTATGTGACTAATTAAAAGTATAAGAAATCAACATCAGATCCGTTGTTAATAATTATTTATAATGATACACTTGCCTAATTAACAGACTTAAATTTGAATAGATTTGCATTTACGTTTTAATTCTTCTATAATGAAGTTTTCAAGTCGAAAAACATAATATTTTAATGTCCTTTTTAAATCCATACGTGATCTTTATCTTGGAGATTTCGGTTAATATTTAAATTAAATTCGATTCATTTTATGACTGTAAAGAATGCAAATAAGTTTGGTTATTACATATTACATATTTTAAATTCGGCTTCAAAATTAATTTCATAAATATGTATGAAGAAATATATCGGTATTATTTTTCTTCGTTCTCATATAGTATCAAATTAATAATAAAATAGGTACTAAAAAAATTTTTTTAAATAAAAATTTAATCTTAATTTTACCGAATTTTTCTAAATATTAATATATTTTATATAATTCTGCATCATTAATTTTTATACCATTTTTAAATGCTACCATATCCATATTTTTAATAAGTTATTGTAATTTTATAAGCTTATATTTATTATTCATAATTTTTACTTAAATTCTATCTAATAAATGCATTCTCTTGCATAAAAAAATATTTTCAATATTCGACGAATGATAATGATAAATAAGCTCATAAATAAACCAACATACATCTTAAATTCACGTGGAGAATGTACTGAAATCTTCAGAATTTTCTGTTCATTTCTTTTATGAAAAAAACACGCAGAAAATTTAAGGAATTAGAAGATTTTTTCATAGATTTCACGCTCATTTTAATGTAAATCTAGAGTCTGAAAGAACGATCTAGGATACGAACCAGTTACGAATTTGATGCCACCTCTCTTTAACCCCCCCGAAAAAACACCTGAATACAAATCAATAACTGATTACTCATCACTTATCAAAAGAAACTTTAATTTCATGCATATAAAAGGTCTCCTGTATCCTGTTTGCACCCCTTCTATACCTTTCTATATCCAACTTGTATTGTAAGAATTACAAACTGGTTGAAACTTAATATAAAAACAATATACCAACAAGTAACTAGCGTATTATACTGAAACAAGTGAAGAGGATTTGTTTTATAAATTTGGCAAAGTGCATATTGGTGTAACAATTAACAAAGTCTATATTGAAACAGATGCATGCGTTCATTTCTCCAATTTACAAAGACGATTAAGGACAATCATCTAACTATTAATTAAATACAAACAACGTCATTTCACACATTATTAATCACCATTCTTCGTCAAAGTTAATTGAGTTGATGTTGGATAAAGAAAAATGATTAATAATCGGTTGATGTTTCGAATTCTGAATTCAATTTAGGCAATAATTAGATTGTTATGAGTAGATGCTTGTTATAAAATGATCTGCTTGAATATTTTCAGTTCGGTAATTAATTAAAATCTTACTTGCGTGAGTACCGATATTTTTAATTATAAATGTATACATTATACAAATACACACGTTTAGTTATTATTATTTTTCTTTTTTTTTTGAATACAAAATTTTAGAAAGATAATTATATTTTAATTAAAAACAAATAATTATTTTATTTTATTTTTATTTTTTTCATATTTTTTCAATTCTTTTTATTAAATAATTTTAAAAAAAAATTTTTATCGTATATTTAAATTAAGCTTATAAATTTAGAACTTAATCGAAGAATATTCATTTAATCATTCGTTTAAAGTCCAAGTAAATAATTTATGTTGAGAATTAAAAGAAATAAAGAAAATTAATTAAAATTAAAGAAAGTGATTCTAGTTAAAGAAATACATTTTAAACAAAATAATTAATTTAAAGGAAATAGAATATAAAATAAATTAAATTAATTTAAATGGGAGGAACGTGATTAAAATTGAAATGTAATTTTTCCCCTCCTTTTAAATCAAATTTACGTGATTTAAAAGTATTGATAAAAAGAAAAAAAAATATATAACGAAAATATTAAATAAATTAAAAGCGAAATAATGTATATATATATTACTTTAAAGTTTAAAATATTAATTTCAATCAGTACAACGTTTTCTATTTTGAATACTAAAAATATTTTACAGTGATTAAAATGTTTAAATTCGTCGTATTAATGTAATAAAGTGCAAAGTAACATAATAAAATTAAATGAAATCTCATAAACTTCGACCGAAAATATATATACATACATACATACATACATACATATATACGTCAAGTACACGTGTACTTAAATAAAGAAACATGTTATTCGAAATCATAAAATAAATCATTTCAATTTATGTTTATGCATGGCAATTACATATAAAACTTTAACGGTACATTAGTTTTATTAAATATATAAATATATGACCTATAATTTATGCTAAGTAGGAAGAAATTAGTAAAAATGTCTATAAAAATTTAATTTTTTATCATTTTTCTGATCGAAAAATATTTTATTTAAATTTATTTAACTACTGATGTATTTATTTTATTTACTGATCATTTTGATCTCGAATATTCAGAAATATTGTTGAGTTAATTTACAATGGCGATGCCAAAAAAGGCAATAATTGTCGACCCTCCCACGAATTAGGAAAGATAATTAATTTTTAAATTATATTAATTTATTTTTATTATTTATATATCGAGCAGAAATTTCTTCTTATTGTTACTACAATATATTTTATTATAATTTTCATATAAAATTGCTTTAATATTTATAAGTATATAAATTTATTGAGGCATTGTTAGTTTGCACGATGCATATTAATTCGTTTCCTTTTAATCTTTCTACAAATTGTTATTAGAATATTTATATTAAATACATTTCTGACGTTTTTCTTATGAATTTGACAAAAGATACGGGGTGAAACGTAAGTATACACTTGATCCGGATGTATAGTACAGTACATCTGATATTAATTACTTATTAATTTTGTTTGTTTTTTATTTTAAACAATAAAAAACAGGTTAGGTAAAAGGGAGCCATGTATTTTATCGCTTAAAACACTAAACAAATAAAACCAATTAACATCAGATGTATTATATTGATACATTCGAAAGTGTGTTAATTATGCCTCACCTTGTGTACTTAAAACAATATTTTTTGTTTAATTTTGCCATGTTTTATTGCATTTCTTAATGAGTAATATTTACCACTAGTTTATCCACAGGATGGACTATTAAACTATTGGTATATATACACACACACACACATATATATATATATATATATATATTTATTTATGCATACAAACAAACACAAGATATACAGGTATGTAGTCCCACAAGTTAAATTATATAATGTATCTGAAAGCAGAGCAGTAAAAAAGGGAAAAAAGCTAAACTTAGAATTTCTTCTACTACTTTCTTATTTATTTTTATAGCATAATATTCGGTTAATCTTCTAGTTAGTAGCGAAAAGCAAATTTATTGATTGTTAATACAGTTTATGTTAATGGTAAGTTGTATAATAATCTATTACAGATGAAAAATTAGACATAAAATGTAATCGAATTTTACATTAAATTTGTATTCATTTATGTTTATTGCATTGTTTATTAATTCATAATGAAAATATTTTGTCATTAAAAATTAATAAACCATGCAATAAATATAAATTAATACAAAAAAATAAAGTAACAATAAAAAATACAGGAAGAAAATTAAAATTAAATCGACAGAAACGCCTATTTATTTATCTATTTATTACCTTTATCATTTGCCATGCTACAGAATTCTGTTCCCAGAGAGCAATAAAAGAAATCCCTAATTAAGTTAGGAAAGTTTTATTTTTTAAGGGAAATATGCTACAATGCTTAAAACATTACTTTAAAATAATAAAGCCATTGATTAAACAGAAAACAAATAACAAAAATTAGTTTTTTCGAATGATTTTGATGATATATCGTCATTTTTTTTTTTTTTTTTTTTGTCGGCTGAAAACGTATGAAAGACTGAATTTGGCGTATGAAAAGTAATTTGGTACATTCATCCATGAAAGGGTGAATTGTCTGAATGTTGAATATTTGAAGTTGTGTACCGTCTATTCTTATTAAAACTCTTCGGAATCTTTTATTCATCTCTAGTACTACAGAAAAAATTTTTTAAATTTTGTATTAATGTCACCAATTTTTCTGTATGCACCTCCTTTCTACAGGATCTGTGAATTGTTGCATACACATTCATGGTATGTCTACAGAAAATTGTCCAGGAAAGGGTAAAGATTGGAGACAAATAATTGCATAACTAAATTTTTATTTAATTATTTAAATTTTTTTGCGGTTTTTCCCCATAAGTATATTATAGATCATAATTTGTGGAATTATTTACTTGATCCCATATAAGAGAAAGTGCCCCCCTCCCTTTGCGTACGTTTATCTATGCGATAGTTAACGTATTGTACAGAGCAAAATAATATTGAATAAAACTTTCAAAAAGAAGAATAATAAATCATCTCTTTTGAAATTTAATATTAGCATTAATCATTTTATTGTCTGTAATACACGTACGATATAGTTGAATTATATACTTATATTACATGATACAGTTATATATTTCTGGTATATTTGTTCCCTTTCAATCTACTTCTTAGAAATCTCCATTTACAAGACACATAAATTTCATCAGAAACACAATAAAATGGAACAAAAATAGAATTATATAAATTATTACGGTAATAAATTCACTAAATGGCGAATTCTCATAAAAGAAAAACTTGTTCCGAGTCTTCCAGTATCGATAATTTTCTTGAAATAATTTACTGAATTAATCGTTAATACGAGAAAAAAAGAGGGGAAAAAAGGAGGAATTATTTATATTGAGTCAATAAAATCGAACAAGAATGACTGCTTTATCTCTTTTCTGTTGTTCCAATTCAGATGAAGAAGTTAAATTAAACTTTTCGAACTGTAAACATACAAGAAAAAAAAAAGAATTCCTTTATTCATTACCTGTTGCATCTTCTTGATCTTTTTCTAAATAAATCAGCAATTTTCTGATTTAATTAGCGGACAATTAAGCTTTCAGATTATTTTAAGGAGCGATTTAACGCATTTACCATTGCTAAATGTTATAATTAGATGAGTATATTGAAAAAAATATACAGAAATTTTTCTATTTTCCAATTGAAAATGATGCCAGGAGCATAAGAATTAACACGCAACGTGGCAAAAAAATATTATTTATCAACCTCTTCCATTTTTAAATTTTTGTTTATTATAAAGTAAATAAAATAACCTTTTAAATTTTTAATTAATTAATTAATACTTCGAGTTATTTATTTAAATTATTATTAAGTTTTTGTTGCCACAAATTAATGTTTATTCTTCGAGCGATACGGACGTACACATTTAAGAATTAATAAGCATTACTTCTATGGAAAAATATTATTTAGAAATTAATTATTTAATAAATTCGATAATGCATTTATACGTTATCATTTTAATAAAGCTGAAAATTTCTACAAATATTTAAATAATTTTCTAGATTTTAAATATTTTATTAATTCCTTTACAAAAGTACAGAAATTGCAAAAAAAAAATTAAATTAATTATTTAATTATTTCTTAATTTGCATCATTACCGACTTATAAATTTTAAATGACAAATGTAATTTTTAATTTAACTGCAGAAGAATTGTTTTAACTGAGAGATGTTTCTTTACAAAGGAACGAAGAGACAGCATTTTTATCAATACGAAATTTATATCAGTAGAGCTTACAAAATATATTTTACCTGTTATTATTTTGACTTTAATATAGTAATATAAACGTTTATAACAACATTTAAGTATATATTTTGTTTGTATTTTATAGTAAAACGGTTAAAGTGTTGAAAGATGCCCTTGACATAACGGATTTTTCTAGCTTCAGCTTTCAATTTTGGAAGTTTATATCACTCCTGGCTGCATCGATTTTTTAAATTTATAACACGAAATTATAATTTTAAGTAATTAAAAATATTGAATAATTATTTAATAATGTGTAATATAGAGAAGGTAAGAGGAGAGAGATAGTATAGCATTTTTAATTGATTAAACTACAATATTTTAATCTTTTCTCTTTTAATATTAACAGTTTAATTTGAAATGAAAAGAAAATAAGATTATAATTAAAGAAATTGAACAAAATAAATTATATTAATTTCATTTAAGTAAGTTAATGTCAATTAAATTAAAATGTAAACGCATTTAATTCAAACTTAAATGAAATCGTTTATATAGACAAATAGACGTCCTGTAATTAAAATTATATTTTAAAATGTTAACGTATTTAAGATATATTAAAGCATACCTTTTACACTTAACGCAGTACATCAAATATCTTCGATTACAAAGCATTTTAAAAGCCGAAAATAAATTCTTATTCAAGATTAATTAAATTTGATAAAAGGAAATTAGTTATTAAAGAATTCTCAAGATTGTTCCATTAACTTTAGAGAAAATTCGAAATTATATTGTTGTAACAACTATTTGGAATTTACCCCAACCATATGTAATCCTATTGAGTCGTATCCACTATCAGACCGCAGTTAATATAATTAGCCTATCCACCTGTGCTTCTGAGGTTTGGTAAATATCTTGTTTGTCTGCTTTACTAAATGACTAACTACTTTATCCGTCACAACAATACATTTGGAATTAAGGATATTATGCTTCCGTGAAACTTGGCGTATCAAGTGATACAGCATCGTTCAAATGACAAAGACTTAATGAAAGTTGCTCTTAAACTACTGGGAAATCCGAGTATGCACATGTTAACATGTTAAATTTTCCATTGAAATTGCAAACAGATGTAAAGAGACGAGATGCACTTATCTTGTAATGATGCAAAAGAACTAACCACTTACAACGCCCGATAAAATATAAAATAAAATTTATTTAATTTATAATAAGTTTTGAATTATTTAGATTTATTTTTACATTTATAATGTTTTAATAATTTAAAAAAATACAGTATAAATATATATATATATATATATATATACAGGCGAGGCATCTTACTGCCGCTTTAAAAGACTTGGATTCGTATTCTTATAATATTTTCCGGAATATTTGTGGAAGGCTTTTCACAGTTTATGTTTAATTCTTTCATCTTTATAATCACTAAAACAGCCTTTATAATAAAGGCCTCTGTTACGAAAGCTTTCTTAATACTCACAGGATGTTTTAAAAAGTTTGGACTCTGAAGACCTTCAAGCGTCAAGAAATGCAAAGAAAGTTGGGGGTTTCTGCGTGGGATGCGCGATTTTTTCACCCAATTTGAAGCTTATAAACTCCCGTGCCTTTTGTCGAAAATTTCTGAAATTTTTCAGTGAGATTTCTGTATTAATGGGAAATATTTGTAGAAATTTTCAGGAAAATCGGACTATAAGTTCCGGAGACATGACCCCCACCTCTTAATATCTCCCGAACCAATCTGAAGACTTATAAAAGTAATTATAACAATAAATAAAGAATATCGAAAAGGTTCAGCAACAATGTTGCCAATTTTTTATTTTTATAATTATAATTTTTTTCTTAAACAATCCATTTTCTAGAGTTTTTCTTTTTAAATAGATGACCATTTATATAGAATTTAAACGATATTAATTACTTGACAATAATTCAACTATTACACATCTCTTGGCTATTTCGTGTTGCCTTCAGAACACAAAATGTCATTCGATTGTGTTTAATATTCATGAAAATCACACTATCTTGTACATTGTTTCCGTGCTTAGTTCCGATACAAAATTTGAGCCTCCAAAGAACGTTAAACGCGTCAAAACTGGTGATATACAATTAATCATGGCTGTCCATATTGATCAGTTTCCATTTGCATGTCACTACGGCAATTTATATGTATAAGAATTTCTTGGAAGCTTCCACTTTATTATTATGCATATTTTTATTCTATTTTTGTAATTTATTCGTTTACTCTTTCTCCCGTTGAAATTTATAAATTTCTAACGCTCCGTATAAATGTTGTATGAAACCAGAAAAAAAAGACCTGTTAACTAATTATATTCTATATAATTTATCATAAAAATTGTTTCTTTTAATACATAAATAATAGATTTGTATGATAAAAATAAAAATTAAATTTTCGTAATGTTGTATTTTAAATACAATGTTAATTAGCGCATAAATAATTAATTTATGGATATAAAATTAATGTAAAAATACAATAAATATGTTAATTTTTAACTGTAAATATTAATTATAGAGATTTTAATTGTAATATTTAATAATAAACACTAGCAAAATAGTTTTGAAACATTTAAACAGTATATATACAGTTCATATTAATCAGTACATATATACATACATACATAACTAATGTGAATACTTGTATATACACTATAACATGTATAACTAATGTATAGAATGCATTGGCCTGTAAGAAATAGCCTATTTATGTATACAAGAGTGTAGCCAGGATGATGCAGAAAGACATTCTTTGGGGCTAATAAAAAATACTGAAATAGACAGTAAGTAATTTTAAAAACTGTCAATAAAAATGAAATTTGATGTTAATATTAATATTGAAAATGTTAAAAATCGGTGTTTATTATTAGAGCATACGTGTATGTATATATGATGCACTGTACAGTACATACATATGTAAGTGTTATGTGTGTGTGTATGCATATGTAACACTTATACACCTATATACAAATTTACATAACAACATTTTATATACACAGTATATCGATAGAAAAAGCTCTAATAACATAATAAAAATGAAATTAATAAAGATTTATAACAATAAAAAAACATTAAAATAATTGTAAAGAATTATCAACAATGACGATAAGCATCAAGAAAACACATTCGATTAATAAATATTATCATATAAAAATGAAATTTTATTGACGATAATAAGTCATAATACAAATTTAATTATGATTTAAAACAATAGAAAACACCAATAATCATTAAGTGATCATTTAAAATAATTAACTTTAATCGAACATAAAATTGCAACAATAGAAAAAAAAATTAATGAAGTTAGTAATAATAAAGCATCCGAAGTCAAAGTAATTATTATATTTAATAATGTAGAAATGAATTTAAATGCAATAAAATGTTTTAAATGAATAATAATAATAATAATAATAATAATAATAATGTAATAAGAGTGGTAAACATCATAAAATGTTGTAAGACTGTGTAAACTTCCTTTCTTTATCAAGTAAAAACGTCTATTTATTTCTATTTTCTACAATGAATTATTTATTTGAATTTCTCTAGTCTTTAAAATAATAAGAATTTATATAATGTTTTCTTCTTTAATTAATTATTTTTTAAATATATAATACTAAGCTTGTTTTAATTATAAAAATTTAATATTGTCTTCTTAATAATTATCTATTATATATGAATTTTTAACAAGTAAGAATTAATAATAAATTCAAGTAGATAATAAAGAATAATGATAAATATTAAAGAGTAATTAATAATAAAAGTTTTATTCTTGATGCATTATAGATGAAATGAACAATTTTAAAAATTAATTTAAATGCATTTAAAATTGTGAGATTTAATTATATATAATATATATATATATATATATATATATATACAAACACAGCCTTTATTTTCATCTTTACAGATTTTAATTATCATTAAGGCTCTTCCATTTACGAACTTTATAAATGATGAAGGAAGGGGGATAAAAAAATAACTGCATAAGGAGTAATAGCCGAACATAATCAAAATAAAGTACAATTTAGTTGGCTGAATGGACCATAATATAAGATTAAGTCTCTCCACATTTACCCAATTGCCAACCCTATCATTGCAAAGCTTGTGTGTATCATTTAACTGATCGCACTTCTAGCGTTACAATCCGGAGTAATCCAGTTTATCTCCTGTATTTGTTTAATTAAAGTAAGCCCAGATAAGGATTACTCTAGCCTACGTAATTAAAGGTGTTATACAGTACGTGAAGAGTGACTTATCTCGATATCCCCCCCTTTTTTTCAGAGGTCTGTTAATGTTTTGCCCCTTGATTTTCCTCTGTAATTTCTTTAAGTGCACGACTTTTTCTTATGTAGAACTAAGCAAAAAAATATATATAAATATTTTCCTTGGTAATTCTGATAAATTTTGGTCGTATATCCTGCGAGTTTCTTAGATATTTTTCAGTTTTATAAGCTTATAAACTCAAACAAAAGTTAAATTGCTATTATATCACATTATGAGAGGAAAGGAGGAAAGTATTCTTATAAAGAACTAAAACAAAACTGGATTATCTCTGTGAACATATTTTTATTTAGAATCATGTTGTCTGTCATGTTATATTTTATCAGAACAAAACAGGATAGGAAGAAGAGAAAATTCACAGGGAGGTCGGGAATGTAATCCTATATAATCCTTGTAAGGAACCTCATGAGAGAAAATAGTGATAAAACAGACCTCTACAAATTTGTTCTGCTTAAAGAGCATTTAAACAAATACAAATTATCGAAGATTAAAGTTGTAATTAATAACTTTTCTCCATTACTTTTTCATTGTGATAATTGAATCGCTAATCTCGAATAAGATATGATGCCAACGAAATGAGATTGTTGAGAGAACTTTGAAAATTTCTAACACTTAAATCTGTTTTGCGTGAATGAAAACGTGTGTGATCTTACAAAGATAATGTAAATTAATTATCTTGGAATTTATGAAAATAAATATTATTAACTTTGATGTAATTAGGAGATAAACAGAGATTTCTTAATTTCGCTTTCTTCGGCTTCTAACTTATAATTTCGAGTAGATTTTTTTTTCGGACTTTCTGATACAAAATCGAGTTTAAATTACCCTAATATTCAATAAAAATATTTAAATATTATCAATTAATTCTCTACTTTAAAATATTTTTTAATGTTTTAAATTCATTAAGCAATTTTTATACCATATTTTTAGTTAATTAAATTTGAATTTTGCGTGTATAAATGATTTACATTTACAGTATAACTATTATAAATTATAGCTTTGTGCTTGATTAACTGATACTTTTACGCTCGTTAACCCGTTTTTTTAACGTTTGTTTATCATTTGAATACCTTTATTTACCGGCAAAACTAAAAGAAAATTTGGAATTTGTATCAATAAAATGGGCATCGGTTTTTCCTGCAACTAATCTAAAATTAAAACATCCGAAGTTTGTATTTCTTATCAAAATTCTCGCTAGTCAATTTACTATTCAAAACACGTCATCAACAGTAAGCGTAACGACAAACTCGACAGGTTTATAAAGTAAAAGAGTGGCAAAATATTCGATATAAAAAGAAAAGTATCGAGAAGAGAGAGAGAGAGAAAATTCATTAAAGTTCGAAAGCTGGAAAGATATCAGCCATCAAATATGTTATTAGTTCTTTTTTTAAAAGCCAGTAAATTTTCGAAACTTTTCCCCGAGGTACGAAACAATCTTCTCTGAAAAGAAGCTTGGCAATCAGACGTTTGAATCTAGAAGAGATTCCAGGACTTTGTAGATAAGAAAAGTGGAGAAAGAAATCGTTTGCAGAACCGTAGGTCATAGGTCGAGGTTAGAAGGCATTCATGATGAATGCGGTGTGAATGGTTGTCTGCTGGGAATGCAATTGAAGCCTCGATCTAATCAACTTTTAATACGGTTTTAATGAAAAGTGTCACTGAGCATTAGCACCAGGATGTATTACTCACAGGGGAGGAGGGAATGCTAGACAGATAGAAAGCATAGCTCTCTTAATCTCGTCAGAAAGACACGATGGAAAGACTGCCTTTGCCAGTTTGTCTATATTTTGCCTGTCTTCTCTCTTGAAATATAGACTTATATCATTCTTTTCTTTTACTTCTTCTCTGAATTTTACTTAATTGTTTTCTTTACTTTATGGTCTATGCGGTTTGAGATATAATCGTTCCTAATTTTCTTTCTCCCGTATATATTCCACTATTTAATGAGAGATTATTTGTGCTTTCTCGCTTCTTCTTACTCAAAATAAATTATAAACAAAAAGAATGTATGACAAATATTTATTTTTCTTCACTTTATTTTTTGTTGTAAAGAAGTGTTAATTATTATCTGCCTGTGAATATTGATTGGTATCACATGACAAATAAATTCATGTCTTATTTTTCTTTCTTTTCTCATTAACTATTGCTGTTTGCTGGGTAAAAACTTTTATTTAATTTAAGTAAATATTTATTAATTAAATTGTGGCATGTAAAAAAATTATTTTATGAGATAAACATATTTATTTGTTTTACAAATAATCAATTTTTAAAATTATATTTACTTTTAAGTTAATTTTATTTTATTTTAGTTTTTATAATTTTTTAATTCAGATTTTTTTTTATACACACAAGTATAGCATTTATTTAATTACAGAAAAATTACCTATTTAAAAACTTCAACTAAAGGCAATATTATGAATGATTTTTTCGTTGTATAATTTAGCTATTAATTATCACTGTCGTCCGTCTGTTTGTCTGTATGTCCTTCATTAATTTCCAGAACGGAGTTAGGTAGATGAAAGGCGAGACTATATATGGAAACCTAGGGCAGGAGGCCCCGATTTACTTTACTTTACCCAGGGCAGGAGGCCCCGAACTTCCGATTTGCACTGGAAGTGACATTATTTCAATTCAAAAATTTTCCTCTAAAAGGAGTTAGATAGATGACCGGTACGACTCTGTTGCTAGCAGGAAAAGTATGATGTACAGGGGCAATATAATTCGAATTTCAGATGGAGAGCATATGTTATAAATTAAATAAATAAAAATATGGTTAAAAATTGCAAATATTGTGTTGATACGTGTTTATTGTCCTTAATTATTTCTATTATACTTTTGTCCACTTTGGACTTTCTTGTGAACTAGGACTTGTTATACTGAGGGTAAAGAAACACAATTTCCAATTTTAAAAATGTATATATTGTGTGTTTACTGTATTACAGCGAGATTTTTTAATTTTTATAAAATAATTTATGAGTTTTCATATAAAAATCACTTATTAAGAATTGCATCGAATATTTCAAATTACTGTTTTAAGTTACATTAATTAAAATTCCATAGTTGAAAGCTTTATTTTATCGCTCCGTATAAAACATTTGTTACTCTATATAACGAAATTTTCTAACTTTTAAAAATAATATACACATAAAACTTTTACGTGACTATTATAACAAAATCTTACACCAAATTCGTGTTTTATAACATATAAAAATCCTTAATCCCGCTTCATTTCCTACTCATTATAACGAATCTCAGAGTATTCTCTACAACGAAATTCTCTATCCGCGGGACCTTTTTTTTTTTATTTTAAATTTCACATTTAAAATTTCCGACACAACTAAAAGATATTACACTTACTGCCTGCTGTAACACTATATATATATATATATATATTTTGTCCAAGATTCGTAACGCGACTTGCGTACACTCTTCTCGCTTGCAGCGTTGAGAAGCATATTACAAATTCATGTGTAGCAGCGAATAGGGGATTGATATCGGAAACATTGTGAAGGCAACTGCGAGATTTACTATTGCTGCAGTGTCTAAACGTTGCAGCCGGGTGGAATAGCAGTAAATCAGTTTTGCTATATCCGAGATGTCAACCGAACTAAACATGAAGTGAATGAGACTTGTACAGGTGTATCTCTAGATCCTCGACACGCCTTTTCAGCACGTAACGCTATAAAGTGACGTATAGGTACATAGTCATCGGTTACGCCCACTTGTTAATAAACCCAGCACGCGTTAACTGTCATGGCGACCACCCACTAACATCCTATACGTATATACATACATACGTATATGGAAACGGACATTCACTTCGATATCGATTTACTTTTTTCTTGGCCTAAAAATTATTTTTAATCCTATATTATTATAATTAAAACGGAGGCGTGTTTGAGTATATTATTAAATTAATATTTATATTATTTCTATTGTTGTTATTGATAGTTTTAGGTTAAAGTGTATGGGTATTTCTCCAATGATATCGTTTTATTATAGTAAAAATAGGGCGGAGAAATGTGTAATTTATGTATTATTCTTTCATTTATTCATAATTTTTTCGTTATTTTTTTTTAAATGCAAATAAATTTTACAATATAATAAAAATAATAATTGTTTCTCCAGTGCTGTCGCCATCTATTGGAGATTTTTAAAAATTATTATTTATTTTTATTAATTTTTCTCTTTAAAATAAAAAATATAAAGATTAAAAATTTTAATAAATAACTTTTTACTTGTAAAAAGTAAAATATGCTTAATTTTTTATATTATTAAGCATTAAATCCTAAAAATAAATCTTTAAAACTATTTTTAATAATAATAATAATAATAAACAGAAATAATGTTTTTAGAAATTAAAACAGTCACAAAAATATTATAAAATTAAAAAAATAATGCCATTGATAAAACGTAAATGAAGCAGATTAATATATTTATAAACATAAAAAAATTATGAATAAAAATAAATTTTAAAAAATCAATAAATGCAAAAATATGTAAAAAAAATTTTCTTTGGCGTAAAATTTAGCAAATACTTAATAAAACTAAAAAGAAAAAATTGTATAAAAATTAAAAAAAAAAAAAAAAAGGAAATTGCTGGAGGGAAAGACAGAAACTCAATAAGTAGAGAGAGAAGAGGGAAAAAATTTTTTAAAGAATAGAAATCCATGAATAAGAGAGAGTAGTAGAGAAGTAAAAGAGTCTTTAGCTATAGGAAAATTTGCTGACTCTGGTTAAAGTAGCAGATTGCAAGAACTGAGAGGTGGGGGGATCCTTTGGGGAAAGAAGTAAATCCCCATCGGAGAAGGATCCGTCGAAATGATAAGGAAGGGAGGTTTGGTGGATATGGAAGGTCGCAGTCAATTTTCGGAAAGATTTACAGAGATGCTGCGCATTTTATTCGCCTTTCTCCATCCTCCACGTTCTATATACAAATGGCAAAGTTTCTCTTCTTCCTCTTTCTCTCTCACTCTCACTCTCTTCTTCTCTCTATTGTTAATTGCCTTATGATAATACATTTATTTAGTATAAACTTAGACCAATTTCAAATAGTTTCTTTAAGTTTGATACTAATATTAACTTTTGAGAAGTTTATTGTTTAAATTAAAGTTAAACACCTTCCATTATAAAGATAATTAATTCAGTTTGATGTCACTTTTGAATTAATTTATTTTTTTGTTATTTTTATTGTTACATGATTTATTTTATTAATGGATATTAAATTTAATTATGTTTTTTTTCTGTAAATAAATGATTATTTACTAATCAATAACAGAACTGATATATACAAATTTTCAATTGGTATCGACAATCGATTGCACTTTCCTTAATTAAGCTCAGTAATGTACATTTATTTTTCTTAATTAACATTAGCAATCGACATTTCTCTTTTTCTTAATCGAAATTAGCAATCTTTGTTACTTTTCTTAATCAACATTAACATTCCACACAACTCTTCGCTCTAATTAACAGTAGGAACGTGCAGATCGACAATAAATAACTAAGAATTCAAATTCGCACTAAAGTTACTCGTCTTATTATCAAGTTTTCAGAAATAAGAAAGCGTTAAAAACTTAAACTCAGGTGAATTATGAGAGTAAAAAGGAGGAGAAAAAAATAATAATAATAAAATAAAAAAAAACTATATATCACGAGCAAGTAAATTTTACTTTGCTTTCATCATTAAATCGATTTTTACTAATTTAGAAAAAAATTTCTACTTTCCTTAATGCACCTGGAGTCATGGATGACATGACATCAGTGATGACTAAATGAGACAAAGCTATTGGCGCAAACCATTGCCTTGACGTCTTATCACAAGGTGGTATTTGCCAGGGTTCAGACAAAAGGCAATTTTCGTGTGGATTGCTAAGAATTTTCTCTCAGTCATCCTGGAATGTTACAACTATTGGAAACTCTACTGTGTGTCTGTTCGATCCGACGTCTTCTTCCTCTTCTTCTTCTTCTTCTTCTTGGAAACGAAAGAGGGAAGCTTCAACTAGTACGTGTCCTCCAGATTCACCCCTCCAAAAAAAAAGAGTCGAAATCTTATCGATATAAGAAGGTTCGATCGTTTAGATAATCGTTATTTGAGAAACATCTGATAATAAATCAGCCTTAATGTTCATTGTCTAAGGAAAAAAAGTGTCCGAATAACCTAAACTTTA
Source organism: Centruroides vittatus (assembly GCF_030686945.1). Lineage (NCBI taxonomy): Eukaryota > Metazoa > Arthropoda > Arachnida > Scorpiones > Buthidae > Centruroides > Centruroides vittatus. The sequence goes on along the minus strand of NW_027122359.1, from coordinate 682,286 downwards.
AGTGTAGAAAATGGACGTATCTGTTTAAAAATTCGTGCTAAAATGATAGAATTTGATAATTTAGAAACTAATTATAAATCTATCTAACATTAAAAGTATCGTTAGAAGAATGTTATTTAACAATCACATGACTCGACGATTCCTGTCAGCCGTAAATAAACCGTCCATTAATTGAATTTGATTTAATAATGCCACTATCACGAAACTAATGTTTTTTATGTGATTTGCTGACTTCTACCATCTATAAATACTATAATTGCTAATAAATGAGTTTTTATGTGATAGCGTGATCACGAATCGTAGGTATCTGTAACAGTTTTCGAGCAAATCGTTTTCGTGGATCGCGTGATTTCCTAATCGTGTGATTAACGAAATAAGTTCCTTTCTGGAACAACAATCACGTGATTTCGAAAATTTAATGCTATTCAATTTTAAAATACAGTATATAAATTTAAGAATTTAATAGTTCTCGACAGGTTTGTAACGATTTAAATTTAAAAAAAGCATATAAATTCTCCATTTAAATTGTGGTGATTAAAATTAAATTCTTTACATAATCTTATACCGAAAACGTTGCTAGATAAGTGAATGTTTTTCCATAATTTTGTCAATTTTGATGTGAAAAGAAGAATTACTTCCTGCTTTTCTGTGTGATCTTCCTTTATAGATGACAGTCAATAGTAATTCTTGCATTGGTGCAACCTTCTGTTATTATCTGCCAGCGCTTTATTACACTTTATATTATCCGATTAACGTTATGTACGTCACATGCTTCAATTAATGTTGTACACTGTCACGTGATCTAATTAAAGTAGTAATCTACGAATGCATGCTATCTTGATAATGTTAAGCGTCCACTGAATGTCAACCGATCAAATAATAATGATAATCAAATAATCACGTGATTGTCTATAGAAATTCGAATAAATTGACATGACTAAAGTGACGTGTAAGGAATTGTCTTGTCTGTTATGTAAAATTTATAAGAGAAATTTAAATAAAACGACGAAGTTTTAAACTAAAATCAAGATTTTCTTTTTTCAATTAAGTGATGTAAATCATGATTTTTAACGTAAATTACGCTTTATCCTTAAAACATTTCGGCTTAAATTATAACAAAAGATGGTAATTATTCGTTACTCCTGCGATCACACGATGAATATTACTATTATTTTCTCATCATATTCATCATAACCACCGTTATGTAGTGATCGCGTGATAGATAAGTTACTATAAATCACGTGATAATCTTTACTATAGATTCTACAAAAATTAATGAATATAATTTAATGTAAAACTTACTTTATTTCATTTAAAAGACGCTATTATCTGTATTTACTCACCTTCTGGAAGATTATTAACGACTTAAATCATTTTTTATATGAATATTCGATAAATAAATTGTACATAAATACATTTTCTTATAGAATTTAGATATTATATTTAAGGATACATAATTTGTGAATAAATTTTCACATGGTTTATAGGGAGAACACGAAGATTGCTACTGATTTGGACATTCAGAATGCATTATATTGCACAAAATTTATGATAAAACCAAGTAATTCATGCAGTAATTTGTTTGTGGAAGACATTTCTATCATCGTTAGTTGTGTATACATAAGCATAATTACGTTAAGTGTGGTGTATGTTATACGAGAAGTCTTACTTAGTAGGTCTGTAAGAATTTCTTAATACTCTCACATACTTAAAGGAATGATTACAGTATCTTATGTTAATTATAAACATTTAAAAAAACAAAAGAAAAAGTAAAATCTCACGGAAGATTGTTTGTTAGATGATGAATTATCAAATGGTTGCAGTCCTATTTGGCGTACCATCTGCCAAGCAAAGACCTTTGCATCTGACAGGAAAATGGATCAAGAAATGAAACTAAACAAAGAGAATTCATTATGTTTCTACTATATTTTATTTCCCTTTTTAATAAATTTGCTAAAAGACAAATGGATAAAAAGTTTTGAAAAGAGGGAAAGAGATTAGCTTAAATATTAAAAAGTTAATTTAGAAGTAAAAACAAACATTTGTTTTAACAAGAGACATGTTTTTGTTCAAATGAATTTCAGAATTTTATAAGTAATATTCAATTAATTTTTCCGTATTTCTAATAATAGCATTAACTAAAATGAAAAGGAAATAATAATAAGAAGAAAAAGAAGAAAAAATTTTTCATATTCCCGAGAAATTTCTTTATTGAATTGTTTTGATTTTGGCAAATTTTAGAAATTTGATTAAATATTGTAAACATAAATTCTGATTTCTTATTTCTCCGTGTAATATTTTTCTTGCTTTATAATTTAATATTTATAGTGTCCTTTCTATAATATTTTTTAATATTGTTTACTTTCTTCAACCTGTTCCAACATTTAATTTTTCTTCTACCTCTTTTCATTTTTTACTTTCTACATCACATTTTTCATTTTTCTTAAATCTGTCTTTTCATTTTTCTCTTATTTATTTATTTATTTTGTTATTTTTCTGATTTTTAAAAAATATTTTATTACTTATATATATATATATATTTACTACATTCGATATCTTAGTTTCCTTTTTTTTTATTATTTAATATTTTATTTTACTTTTTACTCCTATTCACGCATTTTATTAGTTATTATTCTACACACTGACCTTTAAAATTTATTATTTTTCAATACTTTTTCACATTTTAAAAGCCTATTCTATACTTTAAACAACAGAAACGGTAATAAATAACTATTAAATTGTAACCGTTTCACCTCCATGCTACTATAAAAATGCTATAACATAAACAAAACTAAATTATGTATATATAAATATATGTAATATATATCAAAATAATATATTTAATAGAGACTACTAGAGCTTTAGATTATATTTTAGCTTGTAAGCTAAAATAACATCTGGACCTATGCCAAAAATTTAAAATAGAAAAATATATATATATTAGTGGGAGTTTACTTAAATGGAAAATTGTTCTTGAAAAGTGGATCTACTTTGCCAAAGTAGTTTCATTTTTATGCTGTTCTTTAAATAGATTTTATGTTTTTATTGTAAATAAGATTATTATTTTTGTAAGTTCAATTTTTTAAGATACTTACAAAATGTACTTTTTAACTATTACCTAAATATTTTCGAGCAGGGGAATAAAAAAATAATACAAGGAAAAAAATGAATTTTCTACTTTCCATTTTGTTGTGGTTGAATACTCAGATTTTTATGTATTGAAAGTGTAAAAAAGTGTACGCCTGTGATTCTAATCTGAGTTATTTTTTATAATAAAAATAAGTTTAAAGTGTAACATTACGAATTTTTTTAACTTATTAATCTTCAATATATTTTCTTATTTAAAGTTAAACCTGTTCAAAACGGAAACCTGCTAAACAAGGAAATATTTTCGATACTGTCTTGTTTACACAGGTTTTACTGTAATTCGTGTATCTATTATAATTATACAAAATGCACACTTTACTGTCAAGAATATTTTTATAATTTCAAAGAAGTAAATAAAATAAATAAATGTGAGATTTGTTACATTCATTAAAATGTATAGCTCTGTAAATCTTCGTGATATATAAAGTTTTCTATGGGAAAAAATTATTTCTGGTAATATGAAAATTCTTTATATATCATAGAAATGCATCTGTTTGATAAATAGTTGCAGTTATATGAGATATAAGGAACTTTTTATCATTTCTTTTTTCAATTTTGCTTTCGTTCTTCTATATAGAGCGATGTATCATTTTTTTATATATTAAAATTACAAATGAATTTAATGAAATATTTACCAAATTAAATTAAATAGAGATATTTAGGTTTAAAAATTATGTAAAATTTATACGAAAATAATTTCATTATATAGTTAAAGCGCTTTTCTCTCTAGTAAACTTTAATATAGCCATTTACACGTAAGTTTATATTCTATTTAACTATTGAGAGTTGTAAAAATATGAAAGGTTAGAAAACTGCAAAAATTTAATATTTTTTAAGATAATTTTTCTGGTAAAATGAATATAAAACGTTTATATAAACATAGGTGGTACTCTTCAATACTCGTGAAAATCAGTAGATATTGATATTAATGTTGCCGACGATTAGCCAATCGGAAGAAAAAAAAGTAATTTTGCCACACCTACTTCTAGTTATATTAATTATAAATAGAAGTAGGCGTGATCAAAATATTACTTCTTAGCCGTTTATTAAGTCAATATATATTTCTAGTTAATCTTAGTTAAAGTAGTTTTCATTATGAAAAACAAATAAAAATAAATTCTGATATTCTTTGCGCCCATAACACAGATATTATGGGCAGAATAGTGCATAATTGTGCTTGTGACGTTAGTAAAATCATGCCCATAACATAACGTTAATAACAAATTGTATCCTTACCTCCGGGATATATTTTTTGGGAGCCTTCTACTGAGAAAACGAATAGAATACACAATTGCGACTACTGAAGCACGCTATAGAAATACATAAGAAACAACGTCGATATGCACATTCTGACGAATATTCAATATTTATTTTTTGAAATAATGAATGAAACTCGAACCCTTTGTTTTCAAACAGATAACAATGTTTTTTTTATAGTAAGAATTCCAATAAGTTTCCCTCTTGTATCTAAAGAAATCGGGACGGGCATGTAATTCCTTTCACGTAAAGCAAATAGCATTTTCGTCTATTGTCTGCAAATTTGTGTTTATTTTTCTTTTGTCGCGAGTTCTCATTGGAGATACGCATCACTATCCATGCTTGAATTTCAAAGGGATTGCCAGAGCGACAACTATGTATATTCATCATAATGAATAAACATGATGTGCAGACTTTCTTTACTTTGTAACTCGACTCTCTGCGGATCTTCTGCATTCCACCTTTCTTTAATGAAAAAAAGGATATGTGATATCTTCGTTATATCTAATTATAGATAATTAATATCGATTTATATTCATTAATTTCGAGTATTGTGTTGACAGTAGCATGGATAATATCATCTTACTCCATTTAAACAAATTGTGCTAATCGACGAGTGTACACTGCACCTTTTTTTTTTCCTTTCTAGGATCGTGTAAATAATCAAAAGCCTTCTCTAAAACACAAATTGTATACGATCACGTGATTTTTAGTCACGCGACAAGGTCTTTAAGTAACTTAACCCTTTGTTTACGTCATTAAAAATACTCATTTATGACCGTTTTTAAAGTTAAAAACCGTAACAATTGATTTATTTTAACATAAAGAAAAAACTAACAGATTAATTAATTTGTAGCAAATAAAAATTTTTTATTGACAGAAATTTTTATATATAATTAATAATAAATGAAAGTATATTTATTATTTTAAATTAAAAATTAATTATTTATAGTCCATATATAAATAGTTAATTTGTTGTCTAAATAACGCGATTTTTATTTAATTAATTTAGTAAAAAAATAAGCTAAATATTCGGTGAAATTTTTAAATTAATTATTCCTTTTGTTTTCCTTTGTTGTCCTTATTGTTTTCCTTTATCAATTTGAGATGCGACAGCGAAGCCTGAATTTTTAATTTTATAAATTATATAATTTAAAATATATATACATACAATTTATTTATCGATTAATTAAATATAAAAATTAAACACTCGTTCAGATTCAGAACCGAGTGATTGGACAAAGGTCATAAATCACTTCAGAATTTCGTGACTTATTTTTATATATCGAAACTGGAGAATTTCTGACGTTAAATAATAGAAAAAAATACAATTTTTTAATGATAAAAAATAGTAGTTGTCGAGGAATATAAGAAGAAAAAAATTCCATTCTTTATCCCAGTTATCAATATCGGAAAAAATAAAAGAAGAAGTATCGCAATTCCGAAAATATAAAACTTCCATAAGTCACCTTTTTAGCGTCCCCGCACTTTTCCTAGGATTCTATCATGCACATTGATATATTCACCAACCAAAGAACATGCTTAAACGGTTCAATTTGCCAATTCTTTCTTGGGAAAGTAAAATTGGCCATTCAACTAGATTAAAAAAAGAAGAAGAAGACGAAGAAGAAGAAGAAGGAGGAGGAGGAGGAGGAGGAGAGAAGATCGGATCCTCGGACATTTCAGTACTTTTCAACAAAAGAAAATAGGAATAAGTATCGAAACAATCTGTCTTTTTCTTATGGATCTGTTCTTTTAAAAGAAAGTATATTTCAAACTGTCTCATTACAATAATTTTATCAATTTTTCCTTTAAAAGTAATGAGAAATTTTCTTAAAAAACATTAATTTTTTCCCTCGTCTCTAGAAAACTTTTCAAGAAATCGACAAAAAAATTATCATTTACAAAAACATTTAAAGTACAGAAATATATATATATATATATATATATATATATACAGAAAAATGATCTAATCTGTATATATTTGCAGAAAAAAATACATTTAAAAAATATAAAAATTCATACAGAACATTTATATATTAGGTTTTTTTTATTAGTTTTTTTCAAAATTTTAATGTAGTTATTACATATTTTTTATAGTGTAAATATTTTAGCGATGAATAACGTTGTTATATATTTATATAAATGACTAAATTATAATATTTTACGGTTTAATATATTAAAATAACGTCCTTGTTATACAACTTTTAATAAGTTTGTTTTGATGGTTGGCATTAAATATCCTGGTTTTATATTTTAAGAAAATAATATCAAGTTACCAGTTTTTACACGCTAATAATTTATTTTGATAATATAAGAGTGTATATATAATATACAAGGAGAAACATCGATTAAATAATAAAATGATTTCAATATTATAATGTTTTTTTTTTACCGCGGCAATGCGGGTTATAAACCAACACTCATTGAGTAATTGCGCTTGAGCAATAAAACTCATTTAGAAATGATTAATTATTCATTATTTAAAATCAATTAACTGATTTAATTGCAATTTAACTTAAAATATTATTTAAAAATACTCCATTTTTTTAATATTTTGTAAAATATAGTTAAAACAGAGAAGAAGTTAATTACTATCTCAAATAAATATATTTGATTTATTTTTTAAAGTTAAATGAATATAAAATAATGATTTTTCGAGAGGTAAAAAGCAAATTTACTAAATAAATCAACAAAAAACAACTTGCTTTTATTAGTACATAAGCTTAAAATATCGAAGCTTCTAACCTGTTCTTATGTTTGTAAATAGTAGAAGTGTCGATAATTAGAAGAGAAGTTTACCGAACTATTTAAATTTATAAAATAATTAATTAAATTTATTCTTCGGTAGAATTTTAATCTATTTTTCTTGACTTATATTCTTCATTTTTAATTCAACAAAGCGGTTAGAAATGATTTCGAATTGTACATTTTTCATGGAATAAATAAATTTGTATTGATTTGTTTTGTAAGAATAACAAAATAAATCTTCAAAGATGTAGATTTGAAGATATGTATTGTCATTTGTACAACATAATTCAATATAAATTTATTTACTGTATTCTCGTTCAATACATCTAAGATAAATTTATTAGAATTTTTTTTTCCACGTCCTTCCTTTAAAAATTACATTACATTGATAAGTTCGAAGATAATGCAATTATTTTCCTATTAAATTTACGTTTTTCTATAAAAAGATAATCAATTATGTCACGTTTATAGATTCGTAAATTTTTTTTACTAAAGTTATTGTACATTAAATTATATAATTATTACAAATATTTCTAAAATAAATATTTAATTCAGTATACATATTTTATAATAAATGTTTAAGATAATTATATTCAAACAGCTTCAAATAGAATATTAAAGTAAATAGGCTTTAAAAAACAGAATTTTTATAAAGCAGAAACAACGTCAAAGAATATGAATTTTGACTCCTATATAAAAGTAAATTTCCTTCAGTTAAAATATATACATCTATATAAAATGAATGCATTATAAAATGTAAGAAATTCTTTAAATATCAAAATAATTTTAAGATAAATTTATTTATTAAAATGTTGCTTTATTTATGAATTTGAAGAGCGTGAATACGTATTAATTTCTTCATCTTTTATTCAAATATCTTTCCTTCTACTTAATTTTTTATTATTTAGATTTTTAAAAAGTACATTACACTCTAGCAATTTTATATTGTAATAACATTCAAGTATATTTTTACTTCTTAATTTATGTTAAAGTTACGAATACGTTTAAAAATATACTGATTTGATACGTGCATTTACATCAGAACTGAAGTGAAATTGTCTTAAATATAACTCGAAGTATATATTTATATTTTTAAAATCTTACTGTTTGCGGTTGTTTCTATTTTAGTTTACTCAGTTAGGTTAGTGTCACATCAAAAATTGTGTAATAAAGTGTAATCTTCCTCACTTTACCACGTTAGAACTGAAGATTTATCTGTTCTCTCCGTTTCAAGTGAGAAGGACCCAGCGATTCTAAAAATGCTTAAAAGTGCTGAGGTTTTTATTTTATAACTTCAAGAAAAAACTATCTTATGGTACTAAAATTTAAAAAAGTTAAATAAGGCTTATTTATTCCTACTTTATTACATTCTATATTAAGAAATAACCTAATAGAGTAAGCTAAATGATTTTATTAAGACTTATTTTTATTAGCTTAAAAAGAATTTATTATGATTCCAAGTATTTTGGTTACTATTTTATACAAAAGGATCGCACTATTGGGCAATGAGAATAGTCCCCAATGCCTTAAATCTGCCACTGACTCCAAGAATATTGATGATACCCTGTTACCATGAGTTATGACTCATATAATTGTAGAGAACACCAAACTATGGATCATATAAGAGTATATCTCAACCTGCCCTTTGATTGCACTAAATCTGCCTTGGCCTAGGCAACAGACAAGGCTATACAGTGTGCACAATTTAAGGCAATCTAATGTTTGATGAAAGAACTCGAAAAGAAGACCATAAATAATTTACTTATAAAATAATTATACAATATTTCACTCGTTGACGAGCATTACCCTTTGCAATTGTTTGCATACGGCAGTGCTCATTTACGTCTACCATTTATACCTACTGATTTATGCCGTAAATAATCAATTCCAATTGAAAAACAATTGCAAATACTACAGATTCTCATATATTTTGTAGAATTCGCATCGACTTATGAACACTTTCAATTGTGAAGCTTTAGTGCAATACTTCTATGTATAATCTTATATTGGATAGAGGTTTTTACAGGAATAATATGAATATATATATATAAATTGAGCAGAACAATATTCGATAGTTTCCAACGCTAAATTAAATACGTTATTAAAGTGGAGTAAGAATGGAAAAAAAAAGACCGAGTCAATAATAATAAAGGAAGGATTAAGATAAAACATTTCAGCCGTCTTATTCAAAAGAGATTTTACGCTTTAGAATGTCGACAATGCCAAACATTGTGGGAGTTACCATTTATAAATTTTACAGACTATTTAAACAGGGGAAAACTTTCTAAATCCGAGTTAGAGTTGGTGGCAGGGGAGGGATTTGCCACGTTTGTGTCAACAAGCACGCACCAAGCAGCTTTACACAGTTTTATTAGAATGCCAGCAGGCAAAAGAACTACATTCTGATGCTCGAGTCGTGTTTATGGACAGATTTGTCTTTTAACTACTATATTTATTGTTGTTGTAGTGATAGTAGTTGCTGCTGTAGTTGCTTTTTCGATTGCAATATAAGTTACGTTTCTTTTCCTTTTTTTGTGGCCTACTCTTATTGGTTGTTACTTTTACAATAAAATACTTTTTTATTATATATATTTTTAATGTGTAAGAGGTTTCGACAAGTGTTCAATATAGTTTTATCCTATACTATAGTTGAAGTGTCTGCTCAATAAAATCATATGATCGTGTGATGTAATATCGCGAAACTACGGACGAAGCTCACTGAGACGTCGCTAAATATATAATTTTTATTGCATGAGCATATTATAACTCGCCATTCGCAGTAAAATTATAATAGAGTTGGGTTTAGAAACTGCTTTTAGTGTCTAGCTGATAGAACAGCTAGGCGCGTGATTAAGCGACATCACATGACCTCCGCATCACGTGAGCGAAGAGCGATTTAACATGGACGAAACGTCCGAGAAACCCGAAATTCTCCGATTCATTAACGTTACATTAACCAGATAAAGCGTCACAGCTACGTGACACCAGGCATTAGACGGTAAGGAATCGCGCCATCTGTCGAAAGAAACTCGAACGAGTGAGGGTTTAAAATTCATTCCTCCTTTTTTTTGGAGAAAAGTTAAACATTAGAATAAAAATTATCTCCATTGTTCATTTATTTATTGCGTAATTAGAGCGCATTTTGAAGTTTTTTGATCGCCTCCATATACAAGCTGAAGGGAAATTAGAAATTGGGGAGGGGGGAGGAAAATGCCCGAAGCGCTGGAAGAGGAAGGAAGAAATCTTGTCACAGGTGCGCATGATCAGGACGTCTCCTACTTAATGGAGTCGGCAGGAGTCTAATGAGGAAGGTTTTATAAATCTCCGGAACAAAAATTCCGGGGGAAAGGGGGTGGAATTTTTTAATAACTTAGCCCCCAACTTAGCGTCTTTCTTCCTGGGGGCTGTTGTTATGGGAATGCAATTTAAAAGGATGCACGTTCACACATCAATCCCTCGGGCTTTACTGAACGATCTTAATCACATCCTTTGCTTCAATGCTCTGCCTTATATTGAAAAAAAAATAAGAAAAAAAAAATCACACATTATATTGAATGAGGCACAACCGGGTTGACTAAGCGGAAATACAAACAGAACGAGAAGTTTATACAAATGTATACAAGTAGTACACTTCAGCCAGTCAAATTTCTTAACATCAAACAGTTTTACTTCTGTGCGACGTATTCAGATTGGTAGAGTGAGAAATAATGCAGAGTAGAGTGAAGGGAACTTTTCAATGTTAAGTAAAGTTACCAATGCTTTATGCCTTAAATAGTAGTTTGGATGCGGATTGCACGTCTCGAGAATTCTTTGAAGTTTTCTAGGAAAAAAAAATGCAACCAAAGTAGCCTATACCTTGACGTTATATTGCACGAAATCCCCAAAATTCCATTTAATTATATCTCAATTAAGTAAGATTTTGTATACATTATAACTAACAAGTTTTAATTATACTGTATTTATAAAATTAATAAGTTTTATCATCACTTAAATACAATAATAAAAAGAAATTGATTTTTCTTTATCTTCTGATAAACTGACATTTGAAAACATAAATAATAAAATTAGCAGAATCTCGTTAATTGCATTCGTTTTCTTATTAATTAAAAAATTAAATTATAAACATTGCCGTCTCTCCTTATCATTAAAGAGAAAATAATGCATTTCATGATAAATCTAGCGAGTATCCGAGTTCTTTTCAGTAAGAGAAAAGAAGAAAAACAACAGATTTCAATTGCATCTGATGCATTTTCACAACAAGTAATAAGCACAACACGTGAAATGTTTATCTAATATTCATATCTGATTGGCGTTTTTTCATCTATGCTATAAGAAATGCATTTCGTATGGGGTTTTCCTCCCATTTTCTTCTTGACAATAGGAGGAAAATCAATAGAAAGCAAGTACATTTCGTAAAATTTTATCGCTTGAAGCACTTTAATACGTTAAATCTCTTCGCCGTGTCTTCGTTAAAGGCACATTTTTTAAACTACGAAAGCTCGAGATGTATCGAATTAGCCAATCGTTACGGCGTTTACAAAATATTATGAAGTGTACTTATCATCTAATGAACACTTATTATAGAATTATCGATAGGAGAATGATTGATTTTTCAATTATCAATATAACACATCTGGAATCGTTCGCTCTTATTACACATCTCTGACTATTCGTCGATACGTCGTATCGAAATAAAGAAAGAAAGTAAAGAAAAAGGAAGAAAAATTGTATGATTGACGACTCCAATAACACATTCCTTTCCTCTAAAACACGAACTGTTAATAAAGTCATTTAATTAAGAACCAACGGAAGGATAACTCGACTAATAATTAACTACAGTAGTTTAATTTTCTCCTGTAATGATGTTAAGGGCCGCGATAATGTTCCCTAGCGTGAAGAATAATCTAACTAAAGATAAGTCGAGTCAGAAGTTTACAATGAAATTTATTCGAGAATAATATAAATATTTTTATCTGGAACAATAGAAATATTTAGAAAATTTGATGGGTGTTAAAATAGAAACGATCGTATCAACTCCTATTACTGAGAGGTAGAACAGATTGGAGACTTCTGTTCAGGATTTATGGGGTCTTAGAAGATATAGGTCCCTATCTCTGACCAGATGAAGACGGATAAAAGGATATACACAGAAGCAATCCCCGTGTTCCTGTACAGTACTCGTTATTTGTACATCTTGAACATAAGTGTCTTTTTGTATGTTCAAGATGTAACTAAGTAGGCTGCAGGCAGTTAATTTTTAAGATTATCTGTGTAGTATTTTATTATATTCCTTATTTGTAAAGTAAATTATGTGAAAAAGTATTTTAAGATTTGTTGATGAATTCGATTTATCGCTAGAGAAAGTTTAAAAGTGATAACTTCTTATATTCGAAGGAGAAAAATAGAAATTGTGAAGGTGCTTTTTCCGGGATAGGGGTATTTTTTTTCTTTAATATCGAGTTACTGAATTTTACTGAGAAATATCCGAACAATATAAAGGTAAGATATTGCAAAATTCTCGCAGCTGGAGGTAACGGCTATTTTAGTGAGAACTTAGATCCGTCGTAAACGTTTTCACTTTTGCTGACTGGGCAAGTTTCGAGGTCAGTCTCCGTTCCTTTACGCCCCACTTCTCTGCACCGACTTCTAGAAAACTGAAGAATACAGGCATGTTTGAATTGTATCTTCGCTCCAATGCATCTTCTTCCTCCGTCTTTTGCTTATAAGAGGAAGTTTCCTTCTACGGAGATCGTGTCTGCCAGAGCGTGAATTACTCATCGCTTGATCTGTATCACTCACTCCTTTACTCTACGATCAATCTGTTAGACATGTAGATGCATGCGAACTGTATACGTCACCCCTTCTACTTCTACCATGTATTGCCTTATTATGATGTATCTCCGGTTACAGGAGTTACTTTTGTTTTACTATTGTTAACATTTTCTTCTTTATTATAATGATTTCGGCTCTTTATCTTTTTTGTGTATTCCGGAAACGGACGTAAAATGCAAACATACAAACGGACAAACAAAAAATATGCACCGGATTTAGTAGAAAGTAAGAAAATGCTAACATTTTTTTCGATTTTCTAATGAATCTGTTCAAGAATTAGATAACAAAAAAGGGGGGGCCGAAAATCGATGGAGTAAATTAACGTATCGCTGGAAAAACAGTGTAGTGTGTATTTTATCCACGTGCGACCTTGACTGTTTTACGTAGACAGTGTGTAGCAATCAAATTACATCAAGTTGATGGAACCGAGTTGATCTATTATAGCACGTAGTAGCCGTCGTCAATAAAAGTTAATTGGGACCAGCAACTTGCTCGGGTTTTTATTGAGCTCCCGGACATTAGGGGGTCCCCTTGTGCCACCAACGCGTAACACGCGTTTTGTACTCTCCCATTCTCTCGGGCTAATACACGTGACAAGAGGAAATGAGATAAGACAGTACGTCGTGAATTTCCAGATTTGGTCAGTGCATGGTCGTGGTGTTTCCCCCAAGAGACTTGTGGCTCTACTGTTGGATCTACTGTAGACACTATTTTCTCCTTGATTTTTATTACGCGAGGGGACGACTCTTCTAATAGAACTCTGTGGCTGTGTGTGAAATACTGAAAGTGTGACAATTTTAAGCGGTAACCCGATTTGATGAGCTGTTTAGTGCAAGATGCATCATAAAACGTGTCGGCACCACAGGGTAAATTCGATCTCGTTAAATTATTCATACTCTATTGCAACGTGTCAGTAAGATGAGAGAATCTAATAAAAAAAATCTAGTTTATCTTGTAAGAATACACGCGTTATTGTAGAAATAGTAGTAACAGGCACTCGTCTATCATTTCCCCCCCTTTCCTTTTGGTAAAAATACCTAGATAATAGCGTGATACCGAAATATAAATATGAATATTGTCACTACAATAGCAAGTTCCAGAAGTTTCAATTAATCTATGTAAAACGATCATTACTTATTTAAGCATATTTTTTTTTACAGTGGTATAATGTAAACAATGAAATTCAAATGACATGCAAAATTTCATTGTGTCAATTGAACCTGTACTTCCATGTCAACTTCCTGGCACGTTCGTGTTATAAATGTCAGCACTGGGAAAGAGTAGTTGGCACGTTACTTTTCCTATTTGTTTCCACGTCAGAAACATTGAAATTTTATTGTAATTAATATTTTTAATTTTTATAAAAATACAACACGAATGTCACGTTTTCTATACCAAGAATTTTTCGATATTATTTAGAGCAGTAGCATTTACAAAATTACACAGCATTCACTCGTGTTCCACGCTAATTATAGGGGTATCATTAAAGTAGCTTTTCCAATCGTCGTTCCTGTATATCTTCCAAATACCAGTCAAAATCGACAAAAAAAAAATCATAAAATACTTTATATCACTAGTTTAATGGTACTTCTTGACTTAAAATCTCGACCTGCATCACTCTTAAATATCATTAACCTCCTACTAAATGTTAAATTAGAATATAAACGCCTTTCTAAAATTAGATTTTTTGACCTTAATCCGTCATTTACGCCATTTTTTTTCTTTTTTTAAAGGAAGTATCAATATCGTAGCCAATCCATCCAAGTCATTTTAGTAAATGACGATCATCACATCACTTCTATTCATATCCTTTTATTGAGTAGCCATTTTTATCAGGACCACACATTGTAATCTATCTTCCGAACAATCGATTATTATCGAACACTCTTTACCGAACTCGACAGTTTTATCTCTAGAAAGAACTTGGTTGAATGTCATGTGAGAAATAGCTTCAGTTCGTTGGTGATAATCTTTCTCGAGTGCAGAGAAATAGAAGAGAGAGAAAAAAAGGAACTTTCTGTGGATGTTACGTAATCGAAATTTGATGGTTAGTTCCTTCACTATGGAGTGGATCCTTTCATTGATTTCTTCTTCCCACGCACGAATTTCTAGTTTGATTATTTGATCAGTAAAATTATTTATTTTATTTTATTTTTTTTAAGTCGACGTCTGTAAAAAAAAGGAAGGGATTTATTTTTAAATAACGCAGAAGTTTAAATGATGCGAGTGAAAAATTTGTTGCGCATCACTCGTCTACTACTGTATTCAAAAACGAGAGAAGAAACTGTTTTTTTAATTCTTTTTTTGTTATTCGCATGGCTTCAAAATAGTCAAGAAGTAATATCTAACAATCGATTTAGCAAATTTAATCACTTTTCTGCCCAAAATAACCATAACCATTAAGTTAATTCTATCAGTTATTGCACCATTTGCAATTAATGCACTATGAAGTGCCGTGTAGAAGAATGTATGACTTGTCTCTCTCTATCTCGCTCCCCCCTTTTTTTTACTTATTTTTTAGTCGATTTTATGACTTTGTTTCTTAATAAATGGTGCAGAAGCGTTGTGTGTGTTATGGTAATGGTGTTTTATGTCCTTTATTGAATGGGTCGAGTTCCTCCCTCCTCTCTTCTA
The DNA here is from genome assembly GCF_030686945.1 of Centruroides vittatus. Taxonomy (NCBI): domain Eukaryota; kingdom Metazoa; phylum Arthropoda; class Arachnida; order Scorpiones; family Buthidae; genus Centruroides; species Centruroides vittatus. The sequence continues at coordinate 666,665 of NW_027122359.1, read as the reverse complement.
ATTTTCATATTTCACTCTTCTCTTCTCGAATGATGGATCTTATCTTTTGTAAATTAACCAAGTGCATCCGATGAAGCGATTTCATTTGTCGAATTTACATCATAATTAGCTTAGATAAGTTAAGATTTACTTCTTTTGTTCGTTTGATAGTTTGTAAAAACGTTCTTAGATCTACAGATACTATCTTTTTTCAGAGATAAAACTTCATTTCTTTTTTTCCAGAATAAAATTAAAATAATTTTATGCTTTGATGAAAATCTACGTTGATTTTTTCTCTAATTTTCCTTTCATTCCTTCAACTTCTGTTAAAGCGTGATAATACAGGATACCAGTCATTATGTTACTATAAAAATATTATAAAAAATAAATGTTATTGTGATAACACAATTATTTAATAATACCGTAAACTTCATATCATATTAGCTATTATTAATTACAATATAATTATATAACTATTATAATTATCATTTGATATGCTTCAAACAATATAATAACACGATTACATTAACAATGCTACCGTAGTAACATAATGCAGAAACACTTAGTGTAAGACAATACTATTACAGTAATATAAATTGGCTTCTAACCTTAATTTAATTGGTTATTTTCCAAATTTTAACAATAAAATACGAAAAATATAGAGAGGAAACGATAAAAATTCTCATTCTAGGTTATTATTATAGCAGTATTTTATCAAATCAATCAAAGAAAACAACAAATCAAGCGATAGAATAACAAGAAAATCCGATTCTAGTAAGGAAAGACGAGTGCAATCCTTTTATAGCATCTGCTATTACACTCGCATACCTACTTGTATACTAATATATATATAATGTTTCTAGATTCTCATTACATTATTACATCAGTTAGTTTATCTCATTTGTAGAATATCTGCTAGTATTTATTATTACAACAGTAGCAGTATCAGCAGGGAAACTAATAAAAGAAATGTCAAGTTAGTAATTTGCTTTTTTTTTCTGTTTTTCCTTTCTCTCCTTATGTTTAGAGAAGTCGAATATCCTTGTTAAAAGTGTTGCTAACTCCAATCACGTATATTTTTAATTCGAATAGTTTGAAAGGACTTGTGATCCCAAAGGTATCAAAATCGGAAACTCTTTAAACAATTACACTAAGTGCTTTAGCTTAGGATAAAATATCACCTTGTCGACTCCAAACTTACTTTTAATTGGATTGATCACGATACTATTTGACGGAGGAGGAAGAAGAAGGGAGGAAAAAAAATAAAATAAAATAATTGTAAAGGATACTTATTTGTTAATTTAACACTACAGACTTATTGACCTACGTCCATCCCAGTTTAATTTATTAGTATGAACTTATTACTACTTCCGTGTTTTAAATACTTTTGTACTACTATTACTCAGCAACAATTTATTCAACTTTTCGTTCTAATTAAACTTTCCGAACGTTATCGGTTTTTAATTAATATCATTCGACTCCACCCGATATTATAAGCATATTAATTAGCAATTTTTAAATAATTTAATTGGTGTTGTTTTAATAATAATTTTTCCAGCCGAAGAGAATTTTTAATTTTTCACCTCGTCCGACTCCGCCCTATTCGATTTTGTTCGAAATTTATTATTTTTATTTTTGAATTTTATTTATTTAATTAATCTTATTATAATAATAATAATTGTATTTTGTATAATATTTTATTATATTTTCCAGTAAATTTATTTCATTTCAATTTTCTACTTTGGATACTTTTCAATTTGAAATTTTAGTATAGCTTTTTAGTATAAATGATTATACAATTTTTAATGTAGTTATTTTGAAATGTTTTAAACATATTTATTACAATTATTAACGGTTTAATTGCAGTTAAACAACATATTACAGTTGTTTTAGAAATAATTTTGTTGTTTACATCATTAAAACATTAATTATAATAATTTTTCATTATTGATTAAAGGCTTTGCCGTTATAATTGTAAATAAATTATGAAACTCTACTAATTAAACTATAATTATATTACACAAAATTGCATTAATAATACTGATTTTTTTATTTTGAAAAGTTAACTTTCTTATATTTTTTTTCTTCGCTGATTTTTTTTAAAAAAATTCTTTATTGTTTCTATTAAATGGTTTTATACAAAATTTTAAGTAAACATCATCCAAAAGTCAACGAAATTGTCCTTTTTCGAAGGGAAAACGAAAGAAATCATCCCTCATAAACCATCAACATCATGAGCTCTGACTACTATTGCTATCATAAAATTTACTACCCTGCTACTACTAATACTACAGCAAGAATAATGTCCACAAGTCTCTGTGATGATGCTAGGAACTTTTAATTTGTTCTCTGGCTGGCTGTTTAACAAGTAAGTTATTTATTAGCACGGCTTAAAACGAGTAAAGTAGAAAACAATGTTTGTTACACTCCACCCAAAATGGATACTTTTAGTCTACGTTTCTACTTATATAGTTTATAAAGCAAACTAAAATGAATTTTTGGAAATTTGGTAACTATAATTCCCTGTCTTTTCTCCCATTTCGGTAATTCTGTAGCAGTTAAGCAGTTTAAATGCTAAAAGGGCTAATTATAAACATTATAATTAGCTCCCTGTTCGTTTTAAGATAGAGAGTAATGTTTAAAAGCATAGAAAGATATCATTATAGTACAATCAGGTTGGTAATTAATAGTTAATTAATAGTGGAATGAAATTATGGCTGCTATAGTTTCATTATCTACACTCTAATACACTTACAATGAGTTTGCAAGGCGAGTCCCTGAAAATTAACTTGTTTTCATGTCTTTATGATGTGTATAGAGCATCATATGGGTCAATGTTGTATATCCTTCGAGAATTTTAATAAATATTTCAGAAAATTAAGTAAAATAAACGAATTTTTAATAAGAAATGTTACGAAGCAGGTATTGTACCTCCCTACGATGCAATAAAGGAAAAATGGCGGATGCTGGTTGAACAATTACAAAAATAGGCAATATATATTGATCTGACTGAAATGCATCCTCTCAATAAATATAAAATCGGAAATTTTTGCTATTTTTCTACTCGTAGGGGAAGAATACTTTAAAAGATTAGCATCGTCACGTTCGTTTTTGCTACATTCAATTTCTTTGTATGCGAAGCAATTTTTTATATCAGATTTTCCTTTTGTTGTTACATTTAAAAAAAAGATGAAAAATGCATTTCATAAAATCTTTTGATACAAAAAAAACAAATATTTAATCATAATAAAAGATTTAATATAATTTTTCCATTTATTTTTATATTTCGATAAATGTTTTATATCAATATGAATTTTTAATTCATTTTTATTGTATTAAAATAGTTTTTCTATAAAATCATTTAATTTCATAATTGAAAATATATTATAATCTCTTACCTACGCATAAAATTTTTAATATATTTTCTATAATTTTAATTAGTTTAAAGCATTTAGTTCTTGTTGTAGCTAAGAAGAGTTTTTGTGTAAAATATTTTTTAAAAATTGTTATCATCTTTTAATATGACAAAATGAAATATCGTTTCCCAATATTTATCACAGATTTAACTCTTCTTTTATAATATAAATCGATAAGAAAATGATAGAGTAATCTTAGATATTATATAGAAATTTAACACAAAATTTCTATCATTTGAAACTCATAAAAGTATGAAAATATTAAAACTTGAAATGGTAATATTTAGCATATAAATCTGTATTATAATTTAGCCTAACTTTTGATATACACAAAATTTAATAATCCGTATTTCATATAAAAATCGCTACATGGCATATATGTGATACAGCATACAGTATATATTATACATATAAGTAATATAATACAGTATGTGGATCGGAAATCAAATAGAGTATGGAGTCAATACACATTGAAATCTTTATGATTTTGTATAAAAATTTTAAAATTGTCTACATTTAACTACTATTTTAAGCACTTGACCATGCAATTAGCACATTTTTTAGCGCAAAAATAGCCTTATCTATGAGAAAAACCCATTTACATTGGGCTTTAATGAAGTTTCCTAGTGTTAATACAAAAAAAAAAAAAAAGTCTTAGGGATATTCCCCATCCTACATAATCTTATAATTTACATTCCAAACTAACTAGAGCATAACCACATAATGGCATTAATGGTACCAACTAATGTTGTCAGTATCGTATAACATTAGTAAGTTGATATGGATTACTGGCTGACACGGGGTTACTATGTCACTTCCTAAAGTACTCTTATGTTTTATGTAATGATATGAATGGTTTATCAGCTCCGATAGCATCTCTATTTGATATTATCATTCATAATTCCAATTCACTACTATACACGATAACACCTTTGAATTAACTAGTGTAATTGATAAACCACTTATCATCTGAGAATGTTAGTAACTGGTGTTAAATATTTACACTATAAAATGCCTAAAATATATAATAAATAATTAAAAATTCAATAATTTATTTAGGAAATTTTGCTGTAAATATTCTATAACAAGCTCTAATTTATACGAAAATGAAAAATTTAAAGCAAGCAATTAATTTAATTGGTGACTATGTATATCGTCGAACGAAATGTACTTTATTTTGTCTACTGATGTGTAACTGAGGCAGATTTATCTGTGTGTACAGACGAACGACTGCCTTGGTGACGAACTGATGAATATAAAGATCGATATATCGAAGCGTAATCCGTTGTGAAAGATTATTGTAGCATGTTACAGAAATTACTTTAATTACACATCTATGCGATATTGACTACCGTCTAATTACCATGATGGGATTGCCTTGCCAACTACATTGGCAGCATATAAATTCTCCCAGGATCGTATCACAGATAAGATTTCTTGATTAATTGTCGAATGGGGGGAGGTATATTAAAATGCCACCGCATTAATAATTCCTCGTGTTTATTGTTATCGTTTCCGGTTTGAAAATTCCCAAGATATCGTTTATTGAATGTTCTTACCTTTTCCCTTATTGTATCTTCTTTAAATTTGTTGCTATAGTAGCATCGATGTTACTATAGAAACAACTCTCTATTGATAAAATGAATTGTTTACATTATTTTTTCAAGTTTTCGGATGATATCATTCGTGTTACTATAGTAACACGAATGATATCATCCATAATTGTTTTATATAACATTTTAAGTACAGTATGTATAATTTATTAAGTATTTATTTAACTACAGCATACTTTTAAAATTATAATAATTAAAAACTGTAGTAGTAACAAATTTTCAATAAATTATTATCTACACTTCCCAAAAATTAGACTAATAATAGTATTAAACATTGTTTACATTGCTTAAACGTTATTTAAATATAGCAATCCTCAATTAGAAGATGAGCAGCAGCTTCAAGTATCACTTTAGAAAAAACTTCTTTAAAATATTTTGCTTCTAACATGTTTCTAAATGGTAAAATTTTTTTAGAAAATATAGAAAATAATTTATGAGAAAAAAAGAATTTTTTAATGTTTTGAATAATACGAAAATAATAATATTCAGTTTATAATATTTATTCCATTAGTAGCATCTGCCGAAATTCCTGTTTGACATTAAAAAAAAAAACAATTGAATCGCAATAATTTAATTTATGATTATGACAATTTCCATTAAAACTATTTATAGAGAGAAATAAAAATTAAATTTTATTGTTTACATCTCGTGTATACCAGACTACAAAAATGATAGACGACAATTTTCATACAAGCATCGATTGAGTTGGAAAAAAAAAATACATATAATACAATGCAAAAATGCTATTAAAATTGCTTCATCTGTCCTTCACGAAAGGATTTTCGGAATGATTTCTTCGGAATAGATTTGTTTTCGCCACTTGCCCATCAAAACCGGCAATTTTTCATCAAATCAAACCTAACCCGCATCAAAATGTAAAAAAAAGGAAAAAAAATTGAAGTAAACCTCCCCATTGATGTACTAAGTGGGAGAAGTACCAAAAGACTGAAATTGGGTTTGTCGATTAGAAGCAGGCCCCCAGGGCAACATTGCCTTTTCCAATCGATGTCCACCCCCTGTTCATCCACTAAAACCCCCCAAATACTATCCCCTAGATGGGCAACAGCTCCACCCCATCGTTAGAGGAAGGAAATATTAGATTATCTACTTGGAAGGCTCTACTGTCTTTTCCCCTTATCGACCATCGAATATTTGGAGTAAGGGGAGCACGTCCAGCGACATGGGATGAAGAATCTGGTGTACTGTTTCACTTGCTAAAGCTCCAACTTACTATGTTTATTTTCCGAAGTTAGGATTGCATCAACTTTTCCATTTTTGCTAGAATTTTACCCAAGTTTAGTTTTTAAGCAAAGCTTAAAGGAAGGGAGCTTAATGTCTACGTAAATATCTATAATTCATGTCCGATAATAAAAAAACTACGCGGGAAACAATACAAATTGAAATATTCAGGTGTGCAAAATTAGAATTGTATTATACAAGAAAGAGAAACGAGCACTTTATGTGGAACGTGTTACTATAGCAGCAAAGGAGCGAGAGAACTTTTTCTTAATCGATTATTCGAAAGATAAGCGATGAATAAAAGGTACAGGTGGCAATGTAGCATTTCAAAGTGTTCTATTACCTTCAAGACAAATTTCCAGCAGGAACCCCCTACCGTGGCACCCATGTGGTCCGCCCAAATCCGTCCAATTAACGTTATCGATCTAGAAAGATCCTCTTGGGATGGGTGGAGTTAAAGCTCTCTCTCAAGACACATGATGGATTGCGAACAAAGAAGTCGCCTTTTCTAATCTCAATCGTTCACGATTTGTTTTATAAACAAAGACAAGACTTTCGCAGTTTACATAAAATTATAAAATTCATAAACTCCACTCGAGTAAAAGTCGATAAAACTTCATTCTTATCTTTAAAATTTCGTATATATATTGATAGTTTTAGCCCTGATTTCCACTCATCTGACACTTATCGAGCTTGATTTATGTATTGAAGCTTTAATAGATCAAAAGAGGAATATTTATATATATTACAGCACAGGCCTTCCCGCTTACATCTTATTAAAATATATATATATGTATATAAAAAGTAATGCATAAAATTACACTTAACGGCATTTATATAGGAGAATATTTTATTATATTGATAGGAAATAGGGTACATAACTTTAAATACATTCCGATAACGATGCTTTAAAATCAATATCAAGAAGACATCTCATAACATTCTTCAATTCCATTGCTTTAACGCTTTTAAGACATAACTTTCTATGAATAATTTTGAAAGTTTAAACAGTTAATAACTGTTATAATCCCTATTTTAGAAGATTAAAGAAGTAGCGATTTTAATGAGCTTCATTGTATTCAACACTCCGCTTCAGTCCTCTTCTCCTACTATATACTAGTCGTAAACAACTCAGAAACTGAATTTAGATAATAGCAGCATATTTACTATTAAATCTTTGTATAAAAATTTACCAAAAAAAAAGAAGAAAATTTATATTTATTTATAAAAATTTTCTAACAGCAAACAAATTTGAAAAGTCAGAAGATATTATTTTGTATCTTACAATTTTTGTTCTTTTTTCCCTCTTATTATTATTCCTTCCCAACTACTCTTTAATAAATTAAAATTTATCATTGCTGTCCTTATTAGAAGAAACCTCCGGATTAGATTAATTTATAAACAAGTTGCTATCCTTTTTTTTTCCTTTCATGCGGATTTTTATATTTAATTACATCTCGCACATTTTCACTAAATTAATTAAGGAAAAGTAAAATAAAATAAAATATTAGTCAATTTTTAAAGTTATTTTATTCGTGTATATGTATGAAAAAATATACATCAAAATCTACTTAAAAATAAATTTAAAATTAAATTTTAACTTAAAAAATATTCTATAAATAATAACAACGAATGTATAAAAGTTACTAAGATAAAATAATATATATATATAAATCTACAGAGAATGTTTACAAAAAAAAAAATTAATTTTATATTATGAGTTTCTAAACTCAATTTATTTTTATTTTATACTTTTTAAAATTAAATAATGATGAATATTTTGATAACAATAATCAAATTTAACATCTGACGTTTGGAAAACAGGGAAAAAAATAAATCGTTTTTTTCCCTTTCCTAAACATCCCCCACTTCCCTTCATCCCTAGGGGATTTAACCTCAAATCAACTCAAATTTTCATCAGTTTAACCTAAACTGTAAATTTTATACTCGAAATTTTTTTTTGTTGATATTTTTTCAAATAAAAATAAAGAAACTTAAATAACTTTTGAGGAAAATATATATATTACAAATGTATTATGTATTTATATATAATATATTATATTACATTTGTAATATATATTACAAATGTAATATAATATTTATAATGTTATATATTACAAATGTAATTAGTAATATATAATATTATATATATATATATTACTAATTAATTTTCTTTAAGCAAAATACATAAAAAATATATAAAGGCTTATTACCAAGACTGTGTTATATTTCTCAAAAGACAGATAAATTTTTAAGAAAATATCGAAGATAATCTTTCATTAATTATGTTTTAATAAAATACACAAAAATATAAAAAAAATATGCATTGATTTAGCTTTCAAATATAACACGAATTTGAATAAATTTAATAAATATCGTGAAATATTTTGAAATTTTACAAATTTGCCAACGTTTAAAATCACATTAAATTTAATGATATATATATATATAATGTTTTTTTCTTCTTAACTTCTACACTGTTTCATATCTGTGCACGTTTCCTGAAGTAATATTTTATTATCTAGACACGTAACTCTAGAGCTTAAAAAAGAAAAATTCGAAAGAACCAATTCTGGTAGGGACCAAATATATATATATTCGGTTTTTACAACAAAATATATGATCTATAGAATAAGTTGTATTTTCTGTATACATACCGTTATCCCGCGGGGGATTCTTTCATAACAACTTGATAAAGTGAGATAATAAAACAAAAAGTTATTGACTTTTCGTGTAATAATTTTCTTTTCTTAAGTGTTAATAACAATTCTTTTAAAAAAGATATAAATTCAGTCACAAAAATAATAATTGCAGCTTAGAAACAACTCAATATTTTCATGACAATATTCTGAATATTATTGTATTTTTCAATAACAAAAAAAAAGAACGGTTAAATAAAACTGTTTCTTTCCTTTAAAATCGATAAAAGTACTCCATTTCATTTTTAATTAAATTTAAGACATTGATTACAATTAAGTAACAAATAAAAACTTTAATTAGAATTAAACTAATCAGTTAAACGATGCTAAAATGTCAATTACAAATCGGTTCATTGAAGAAAGTTTAATTGAATTTTTAATATAATTACTTCGATTTTATATATAGAAAAACGTACAAATATATTTAAGTAATTCTGATTAATAAATAGAAATTACTTATTATAATTGTAATTACAATTGATTACACTTAAAACTCAAACAATTATAATTATAATTAAATGATAAAACAGTTGAATAAAGATATTTCTTTTCGTTATAATCGATTAAAATATTTCATTTCATTTAATTAAATTTAAGACGTTAATTGCAATTAAAGAAAGAATTCTATTTACATTTTAATTAGAATTAAATTGATTATTTTAAAATGGGTTAAAATGTTAATTATCAATTGGGAAAAGTTTTAATTAAATTTTTAGAATAATTTATTTAATTTTCAGGCACGAAAAAAATATATTTGTATATTTTATTAATTGTGAATAAGAAAATAAATTGCATTCGATTAATTATACAACATTTAAAAATTTAATTGAAATTTTAAATATAATCAATTAGCTAATTAATTATAATTAAATAAATTTTAATTGTAATTAATACTTGTATAACAATGCTTAATTATTATACATTAAAGAATGTTGTATACGATTAAAAACTTGTAATTAATTAAAATTTTAATTTAATTACAATTAAATAAACATTTTTTTTTAAAATCTTCACTTTAAAAAATTCAAATTTTATACGGTCAAACCTCCGTATAACGTCCAAGGACGGAGACACAAACTGGCTGTTGTTTGGAGGTTATTCTGTATGCATTTTGCTTAAAAATAAAATGTCCGCTACTTAGAGGTGGCCGTTATTAGAGGTTCGACTGCCAATTCTTTTAGCAATAAATTTACAAATTACTGTGTAAAAATTTGAAAATTATCATGTGAAATTTTGATATTTTTTTAATATTTTTACAAGATTTTATGCAATTTTCCATTCATGTGATATATATATAGATATACATTTTTTAATGTAGAAAAATAATATTTTAAAAGTAAAAATGTTTTGAATTTCTTAGGGAAATAACAGAAGAAGAATAAATATGAATAAAATAAGAAGAATTTCTTTAAAATATGAAAACTTTTGGTTTCAATCCGTTTTACTTTCTTTCGTATCAAATTTATTATATCAGATTTTGATGTACTGAAAATCTCATAGATGCATACGATACACTTTTTAACTATAAAATTATATCTGAAAATAAGATTATGGATCACATATCCATATCCACATAAATTTATTTAGCATGACAAACAATCTGTTTCGGACAGACTCCACAAAGAAATTTATTACATTATTCCAATAAAGAATGTAATAATGCTTATTCTTTTTTTTTTTAACTAGAAAAAGATATTTCAAAACTTTTAAGGTAAATATATTTTTAAACTCGAAGGAATGTTCTTTATTACAAAAACAAAACAAAAAAAAAATAATCAAAAATAAATAGAAGATAAGTAAGAAAAGGAAAAAACAAAACAAAAACAGGAAAGTATTGATAATATATCCATCCAGATACAATTTTCTTCTCAGTAAATGCATCAGATTCATCAGTAAATAAAATTCTTTAGTATTATTTTACATGATTATGTATAAATAGTAGATTTATTACTAGATTGAATGGGTGGAATGAAGAAGAAACGTTGGAAAACTGTATAAAATATATTTGTGATGGTACCTAATTTTATCGAAAAATTTAATTTGGAATCCTTGCTAAATTTAATTACTTCTACTTTCGATGAAAAAAAAGAAAATATATCTTCAAAGTAATTTTTTTACTCTCTAATATCTTTAATTTTTTTTCAAAAAAATCTCACTTTATATATATTTTTTTCTGTACATAAGATTCTTGTCGGTAGATATTGGTGACCAATCGCTGTTAGTACACTCTTTCCTTTGACATCTAAGAGTGGAATTTTATTAAGATGCTCATTTTGGTGGACGGTTTTAGATCAAAAACTCACCTGTATCCATCACGCCTTTATATATATATATATATATATAGCGGCTGTCATACTTTTTCATTTTGCAACTCAATTAGAAAAGTATTTTCAAACTTTCAGCTTTTACGATAAAGTAGAAATTGTGTTGTACTGTAAACGTACCGAAAAGTGATACCATCTTTTCATTAACTGCTTTGTTTCTTTATTGATTTATTGTATTTTATTCGAAGAGAATTTTGTGATATTAGCTTTAAATTGATTATTTTTCTTTATAGTTTAATGTTTCTATTCTTTATCTTAAAAGTTATGTATTATTTGTGATCTATAAAACTAACTGATAAATAATTCTGTAGCAAAACAGAATAAAAATAGAAGAAAAGAAAACAAATGCCAAATCGTCTAACAACCGTACACAGTTAGGAAGATGTGAGTTTGTGTGATTTCTGTATACCTGATCGAATAAACTTTATAAAAATAATTATTTATTTTAAGCTTATCTACAATTGTTATTTTTATCACAAAGAATCAAGAAGTACAATCAAGGGGAGCAATGGGATGTCCACATTTTCCATAGAGTTTCTAAAGAGTAATAATAAAAAGTTTAATGCACGTCGATCAGAGTTTAGAAGTGTGTAAAGAACAGACAAGCAGACACTTTATTACACATAAATTATAATAATTTTTAAATATGTTATTTCAATATTTAAACTTTTCATAAAACTTTCCATTGCATAAATTGCATATATAAATTATTTCCTTATTAAAAACTAAACACAAACTAAAATAATTCTATTTAATATTAATAAAATGTATAAAATTCAATAATAATAATAATAATAATAATAATAATAATAATAATAACTCTCCGTGGTCACCACCTGGTCGTGGTGGGAGAGCCCAGTAATTTTACTGATCCATAGGGCAATGCAGGCTGGAGCATAAGCTCCTGGTAGGGACACCCATGCCAGTAAGGTCTATGGGGAGAAATGAAGCTAAGAGTGACCACACCCACATTCTGTGGAGATATTCATCATGGTAATAACTAGATCAAAGTGTGATACCGGCTCGGACGTCGCCCGGGTTAACAAGGTCCGCGTTCGTGGGTTAGGCAGAGGCTCACGTTCGAAAAATAGGCCACAGTCTCCCTTGGTTACCGGTGGCGAAAGCAGCACCGGCCCAAGCATGGCTACTGCAATGCCCTCAACAGATGTGAGGAACCAACCCAGCCTTGGTGTTTCTGTGGCAATGCATCCACAGACCACAAAGGCTGGAAAACCACGCCAACGGATGAAATGGACAGTAGAAATGAACGAGTTTATCATCCGTACTTATTACACCATCACAAAACTCGAAACAAACATGACAGCATACAGACAACAACTACACCATAGATTCACACAACAGTATCCTCATCTCACTGTCACCGAACAAAGGGTTGTTGATCAAAAAAGAACAATTATACACAACAACCTTATTGCACAAACAACACTTGAACTTATCAAACAACAGGTTGCTGATCAAATACATCAACAGACAGAAACATCTAACATTAATGAAGATCATGTAACCTGTCAGGATAATCCAGCAACAAGCATTGATAATAACACACATACAACAATTACCACTAATGATACTACAGACACTTCCTCATCCATCACTGATAACATAGACTTGGATTTAGTTAATACGCTCTCACTTATATTTCAGGAAACACTCACTAAATATACAGGTACAGATCCCACACAACGACCACGAATACCAAAAATCAACACGTCAAAGGAAGTAGGAAAAACACTAAATTATGTAAACACTCACTTACTACCACACTACATTCATTCAATTTCTACACTCGCAGACATTCATACATTAGTTTATGCTGGGGCAGTCACAGTAGTGACACACCATGGACTGAAAGTACAATCACAGACAAATACACAGAAAACACAATTCTATCACAAACCTGCCTGGCAGAGAAGAATAGAAACACAAATTAATGACATTAGACAGCAATTAGGCAGGCTAACACAATACACTAAAAACAACATAACACCCAAATTAAGGAAACAGCTCAAAAACATTTTCAAGAAAATAAAAACACACACAAAACATGAACATCACAACACACGCATTACAGAATACATTGATACACTAAAACAAAAACTTGCTGCCAAAGCACGTAGACTCAAACGATACAAAACATGTACACTACGAAAACAACAAAATAAATTATTTACAAACAATGAAAAACTCTTTTACAGACAAATTAATAACAAAGCAAACACTGATACACAGCACAGTGGCACACCAACAGAAGAAGAACTCACAACATATTGGTCTTCTCTTTGGTCCAGTGCTGTCACGCACAATGCTGATGCAGGCTGGATCGAGGAGGAGAACAGAAACTTGCACAACATACCAACTATGCCCTGTGTTGAAATAAACATACATGATTTCCAATACACTGTTAACAGAACACACAACTGGAAGACACCTGGTGTAGACAACATTCACAATTTCTGGTACAAAAAGTTTACATCACTGCACCAGGAACTAGCTAAACATCTAACACACATCATCATCAATCCACAAGACATGCCAAATTTTCTTACTCAGGGCATCACCTACATGAAACCTAAAAACAACAATACCACAGACCCCACACAATACAGACCAATTACATGTCTTCCAACACTCTACAAATTATTGACATCCTGTATCACAAACAAAATATACAAACATATTGAAGAACACGACATTCTTACAGAACAACAAAAAGGTTGTCGTAGAAACCACAGGGGATGCAAAGAACAGTTACTCATAGATTCAGTCATTCTACGGCAAGCACACAGACAACACAGAAACATACACATGGCATATATAGACTACAGAAAAGCATTCGACAGTGTTCCACACAGTTGGCTGCTACATATCCTACACATGTACAAAATACATCCATCACTCATTGCATTCTTTCAAAACACTATGCAGCACTGGAGAACAACACTACATCTCAGGGTTCATAACACTTTCATACAAACAAACCAAATTTTTATTAGGCGAGGAATTTTTCAAGGAGATTCCTTGAGTCCTCTCTGGTTCTGCCTAGCCTTGAATCCATTATCCAACATGTTAAACAACACACAATATGGCTACAATATCAGGCATGAAAAAACAACACAGTATACACTGTCACATCTCATGTACATGGATGACATAAAACTTTATGCATCCACACAAAAACAACTTCATCAACTCCTACAAATCACACATTCATACACCAAGGACATACAAATGGAATTTGGCCTAGATAAATGCAAAACACTTAACATAGAAAAAGGAATCCTGAAGAAAGAAGATTTTTCGCTTGGAAATGGAGACGTTATTGAATCCATGGAAGAGGGTGAGTTCTACAAGTATTTAGGATTCCAACAGGCCAAACTAACAGAACATACACAAATAAAGCAAAGATTAATTAAAGAATACCAAAGTAGGCTAAATGCTATTCTCAGAACACAGTTAAATGCAAAACACACAGTTAAAGCAATAAATACATATGTCATCCCAGTACTCACATATTCTTTTGGAGTTATACATTGGACTCACACAGATCTTGAGCAACTCCAAAGGAAAACAAGAACAACACTTACTAAGCATAAACAACATCATCCTAAATCCGCCACAGAAAGATTAACCCTTCCACGTAAAGATGGCGGACGTGGCCTGATTGACATAGTTAACCTTCACTACAAACAAATACAGTCGCTGCGAGAGTTTTTCTACAAGAAACAAGAAACATCACAATTACATAAAGCAGTAACTCTAGCAGATTCGAATAACACACCATTAAACTTACACTCACATCATATGGACACAACACAACATATAAAAGGCATAGACACCATTAAGCAATCGTGGGCTCGAAAGGCACTCCATGGCAGGCATCCTTACGACCTGGCCCAGGATTTTGTTGACAAAACTGCGTCAAACAGCTGGTTAGCTCGGGGATGCCTCTTTGGGGAGACGGAAGGGTTCATGATCGCCATACAGGATCAGGTCATAAATACTAAAAACTACAGAAAACACATACTCAAAGATGCAACACTCACAAATGACACATGCAGAAAATGTCACGTCTTGCCAGAAACTATACAACACATCACTTCTGGTTGCAAGCTCTTGGCACAGACAGATTATCTACACAGACATAATCAAGTAGCAAATATAATACACCAAAAGCTTGCAAAGAAACACAAATTAGTAGACATCCATGAGCCATACTACAAGTACATTCCACAGACAGTATTGGAAAACAACACGCACAAAATGTACTACGACAGAGCCATAATCACAGATAGAACAATTTACCACAACAGACCAGACATCACACTCATTGACAAACACAATAAAATCACATACATTATAGACATATCCATTCCAAACACTCACAATATACAAAACGCATGCACTGAAAAAATTAGCAAGTACACAGAACTCGCCCAGGAAATAAGGCATCTGTGGAGGATGGATAGGGTGCTTATTGTACCTGTTGTTCTCTCCTCTACAGGTGTCATACCACACACACTACACAAAAGCCTAGGCACATTAGAATTGAATAGAAACACATATATCACTCTACAGAAGGCCACTATATTGAATACATGTCATATTGTGAGAAAATTCCTGAATACAGACACACACACTGATACACTTCTTTAATTTCTGTTTTGGTTACTATGCCTTGACTTTGGTCCGGCATAGTACACAGCCACCGGTGTTAACCGAGTATATCTAACTTAAACCATAATAATAATAAAATATTCATTGCAAAAGTTCACGATAAAACTGCTAACTTCTATATATATATATATAAACAGTAAATTTACAAAAATTAGAAGTTGTTTATAACCACGGTATTCAATTTAAATATCCGGTTTTCTTATAAGAAATAAAGGCTATACACTAGAAATTATTATCATGTGTGTATCATCTCCTTCCCTCTTTTAAGATCGCATATTAACGAATTCTATTACGAAGACGTAGAGTAACGTTAAAAACTTTTCAAGATCGATTCTTCTACTATTTCTTCGAAAATGACTTCTAGTGGCTTCAAGTAATCCCGATATTCTTTCAATCTTACACCATTAGCTTTCTTTCTATGGATCCGTAAAATAAGAAAAGCAAAATTCAAACTCTTCTCACGATTGCTTTGTATCAGCAGTTTCACAGCCACATTTGTCAGAGAGGCTAAACTTCTATCACTCACATCTTTATATATTTTTTAAAACTTTCTACCGCACGTTATGGAGAATTTTTTAAATAAAATCTTTAAAGTTTAGTAAATACCGTATAAACTCGCTATATTGTTTATACAGCATTTCTTCTTCTTTATGCATTTATGTAACCGGATGTACAAAAAATATCACCGCATTTTTTTGATGTTTTGACATTTAGGATCTAACTTGTCATCTAGGAAACGAAGGAAATCCAGTATTTTAAAACAATTTCGATTTTTTTTTTTCAAATTAAAACACGTATTTACTTTTTAAATTTCAATTTTTTAAAAATAAACTCTTTACTTAATTAGAAAATATATAATTGTAAAATCGTGTTTAGAATTCGATGTAAAAAAACATGAAATATACAAACATATAATCATTATTATAAATTATATATTTAAAATAATAAAAGTTTTGCATTTTAATTGGCAAAAAATACTTTAAAAGCTATGTTATAATAAAATTTTTACATTCTTAACAATAGAAAAAAAAATGTAAAATTGCCATAAACAAGTACATTTTCATAAATATCTTAAGAAATAAATTAAAAAATCGCACATATTTTGATGATTTTTATGACAACAGTCATCAATTATAAACATTTTTACGTTCTGCTGATGATTTATTCGAATGTGGTAATAAATATAAAAGAATAATAATAATAATAAAAAAAAATTAAGTATAATTTTTAAAGTTTACTATGAAATAAATTATTATTATCTATTTTTTAAACATTTTTAAGAATTGATAATAATATTTTTAATATTAATTTATTAATAATAAAAAATAGTATCATTTATGAATTATAAATTTACAAATGTTAAAAGTTTTATATATATATTTTAATATTTAACACGTGTAAAAAGTTTTAATGTAAAATTTAAATATTTTCATATCAAAACATAAAAATGTTTTCATTATTTATATTATTGAAACTATAAAATATGCAATATTTTAATTTATTTATAAATATTTTTTTATTATTTAAATATTTATAAATATAATTTTAACAGATTTATTTAAAACTTAATTATTTTTTAAATAATTTAATATATTTATTCATCTTGTTTTCAATATTTTAAAAATGTAAGAAATAATGTTTTATTATTATTATTTTATTTTTTATTACGATAACGATATTTAAATATAATTTATTAATTTATAAATGCAATTATATTTACCAATTATAAATAAAATATTATTTTGAAATTTTATATTTTATTAAAAATAAATAAATAAATAGAATAAGGGACTTATTTTCTGAACGAAAATTTATACCAAATAACCTCCAACAACTGCCATTTTATATGTGTTCCGACAGTGTCCGTTGTACAGAGGTTTGCCTGCTGTATTGTTATACTGTAATATTACTTCCACTCTATGAAAGTTGGTTATAGAAAGCCTATTTTTCTTCCTTTAAGTACATAAGCTTATAAATACTTTATCTCTTTTTTAAGGTTCTTCTTTACGTTTTAAGAATTACTGAAGGAATTTTATCTTTATCAGTTAATCATTAAAAGTAAAACGTTTTACGAGTGAACACGTAACAGTATAAGGTAGTAAGTAGATAAAATAGCAAGGAGTGCGATTATTGGTTTAGAAGAATGAAAGACGTCGACATCCAATTACTCAGTTTCGTAGAATAAAACATAAAATATAGCCTAAACTACAAAAGTTTATTCCTTTTGTACGAAAAATTTACACTATTACATCGATTTGACGTCATTCGTACAATTTTCTTACGTGAAAGTGTGATAATGACGTCAATTTGACGTAAAAGTGTAGTCTATTGAATGTATTAAATGATTGAATTATCGAGACGACTTTATGTACTTTATCATCTTATTAATTAACAGAAATATAAAATATTTATTAGAATATTTACCGATATATGCGATTTAATTTTGTAAAATAACTAAAGTACATAATGCGATATAAGGAAAATTGGATTTGGGAAAATTAACTTTCTGTCAGTTATTGTTCATTTGTTATGTCATGTTTACCTTACTTTTATTAATATAACAACGATCGATTCACACTCCAGTTATATATTATATTAATTTCCTTTTTATCTATAAATAACATAAATAGAAAACTTTATATATAATATTGTAATATATATATATACTGTATATATTTTTTTTTTCTTAAGCTGTTTATAATAATAATTCAATCCAAACCCCCATCTATACACACAAACAATTAGGCTTGAGAGAAGTAAAAAAGGTTGTGGCCCCTAATTATTCTAAAATATCAGACCCCATTTCTCTCTGAAAGTCATGAAAATATTTAAATGAAATCAATAAAACTGAAAATATATTTCTTTCATCACTTATTATTGTTAAGAGATAGATCCTGCTGAAAGGTGTAAGCTGAAGAAAGAAAGATTGTAAGGAAAGAGAAAGGTACAAGAAAATTATTGAGCAGCTACAATAAATTAGAAAGTATGGAAATAAATATATTCAAATTGAAAAATATTTACATACTAATTGTAATTACATAAATTAACAGCTTCACTAAAAGGATACAGTGGAACAGTATAGTGAAAGGCAATACACGTCCTTACAGTAATATAAGAAACGTTTTATATCACTTTCGTATCGTAATTTTTATATAAAGGGCTAGATTTTGGGGTTTCTCTGTATCCGGGAACCGAGCCAAATTGATCTTACTCTATTTTTATACATATACATATATATATATATATATATATTTCTTTCATTCTTACACTTAGATTTTTGAAATCCATTAGTCTTGCCTTTCTTATTGAATTTAACTAGGGAGAACTTCGAAATTGGAAACATTATTTATAATATATATATAATTACACAAAAATATAATCATTACAATAAGAACTTTAAATGTTTTAAGTTTTGTTTCCTTATTAATATATTGTGTAATAGAATAAAAGAAAACAAAATATTTTTATCGATAAATATAAACATTCTGCTCTTTTGTTTGCCTCTAGCATTGCCTTTACAATTCAAATTTTATTTTTAGATGTTTGCGAAAAATGAAATTTTTCTACAAAGTGCAAAGAATAAATAAAATGCTGCACTTTCGGATCCAATTCACGTTTTTGAAATCATATCGAATGACACAAATATATATATATATATTTTATTAAAAAAATATATATTTATTATTTATATTTAACCAAAATTGTTAACTTATATCAAAATTCTGCATTTATCTATCTTAAAATCTTCAATTTATAATTTAAAAACTAAATTATTAAAACAGAAAAATATATATATATAAATATATGATATTTAACTTAAAATACTTTAAAAAGTATTAAAGAAGTAAGGCATATTTATTATATTTAAAATTTTATCAAAATTTTCTTATCAGAAGAGGAGTAAATGCTTCTTCAATACGGACAGACCGACAGTTAGATCTACAATATCTGTAACTTAATCACTTTGTAAGTTTCAAGCGAAGAAATTTATATTTAAAGAAAAAAAAAAGAGGAATTAAAATTATATCTTAATGTCCTTTTAATGATATATAGGCGAAATATTTGCCACTTCTTTCGATCATTAGGAGAAAGTAAAACAAGTGTAACGCCTTCGATCTAGTAAAGAATGGAGTATATATTCTTCCTTCGTCACAGCTGCAACTAGTTGTGTATTTCACCAAAAGAGGCGCCTCATACCGATCGATAGTCGGAATAAGGGGTCAGCAAACTACCCCATTCATTCGCTTCGCCGATGGAGTGGGTCAGCTTCGTCACATCTGGTGTGCAGCCTCAACTGAACTCATTAAGATCCGTGCTCTGCTTCTGTGGAAGCTGACAACAGGCTATAAATTACCAAAGACTATTGCCTAACCTTCCTTTTGCTAACAGGTCGGCGAAAGGGGTCGTTGTTTTCCCTCCACCCCCGACCATCGATCTAAGAAAATTGTCCAGTTTCGAAGAGATTGTTTTCTGTTTCAATATAAGTCAGAGAGAATCGAAATGTAAGAGTCGATTTCGGATGAAATGTCCGATTTATCGAATAATTCCCACTGTGTTTGGTTTCTGTCTTTACGGGTTTGCACTGTAAAGCACCGATTTATAGGATATATATTAATATATTGTTGTATATTGTTTGAATGAGGATATTTTAACACTTAATTAAGAAAAAATAGAGGGAGAATTCGTATTAAAGTTGGCTTAACTTGCAACAATTAAAAGTAATCACTAAGTTTTTTTTTTATTTTTTTTTACTTTCAAACTTTCAATTTCGTTTCGTAGAAGTTTAATCGGAAAAGAAAAGAAAATGTGTTTACACGTGAATCAATTTATTGTTTTCTCCACTTCATTCAAATCTTTCTTTACTTATTTTTTAATCGATTAACAATAAAGTTTCCCACGTAAACACTAGATGGCATTTTAATAGCATCCTATTATAAGAGTTACTCTATATAATGTAACTCTATATAGCGAGCATTATACTTTAATGTGTATATATAAAATACACAGATATATACGCTAAAATATAGTATTTACTGCGTTAAAATTAAATTAATTTAATGAATTGACGGCATTTTAGAGTTTTATATACTAATTAATAACAATACTCTGTTTCTTTAAGCTAATTTTTATAGAATTGTTTATAGACGTTTTTTTTTTGTACACGAAATGGCCTTACCGCTCAGAAGTTTTCGTGTCTTAAAAGATTGCAAATAATACTTTAACTGTTATGTAAACGGCTTAAAAACTTTCACAGCTCTCATATATGATTCTCTCATTTTATCAATATCTTGTACACAGACTACTTTAACACGCTTTCTACTAATCGCCGAATATCGAGAAAAACTTTGGGAAAACAAGAGGAAAAAAAGATACAAGTTGATCTATCTTTAGTTACCTAATTCGCCTTTTAAATTCGAAAGTAAATCTATTCTACCGAGTTAAACGTTAAGAAAAAAACTGTCAAAACAGTTACTAAGAGCGGAATTTTTTCCCATGAACGAATTATCTTAGAATTTCTGTATAAGGAAACAGGTTATCTTTTGTGTATGAGGGGAAAACACATAAAAATTGATTCGACTCTCGATCTGCAATGTGGCGTTTGATGAATGGTCGGATGGTGTATTAAAGTAAATTTATCGACCCAAGTTGCGAGTGCAGAGACCAAGTGTATGGTTCCTACTTAATCTACGTTTGACGAAGGAAGTTCAAGCAGACGGGCAGATCCCACCATTACGACGCGACCCCGGAGTCGTTATGTAAATAAGGTAGCCAGTTGTCGACGCTTGGTGCTTCCCCACTCGTCGCCCCCATCGTATGGAACAAGAGCTTCTTCCATGTCCGACATTCTGTTTGCATTCTAAGCAATGTTTTCCATCACCGTCCTCCGGAGATGGTGCTATCTGCCAACATAGCTTCTCACTCCACCCATTTCAGGAGGGACAAGATGGCCGATGCTCGGTTGACTAAATTTCATTTCGATCAAGCGATCGATGGGTTTCTACCATCCAATGCATCAGACTACAGTTAAGTGAATGGCTTCCAGACTTGTTTTGCTTCGAGTCGTGACGATTGCTTGCGTCATGGCGAGCGTGCAACACGCGAGATTTTACTACCTTTCACTTGGAAATGTTTTACCTTTACGGATCTAGTTTCCTCTATTTTCCTTTCTTTTATTTATCTTTTCTCCCCCCGGGATGCTCTGGTTGTCTAAGACTTTTTCGACTTTTTGTCTGTGGGTTGCTCTTCGACTTTGCTGGATAACGACAAAGCGGGAGAAAATGCCGATATTTTCTTTTGAGTTTATGATCGGAAACATTAAAATTTTCGATAAAACACTACCATTTTTCTTTCTTTGCTGTCCGAATCGTGATTGATCTGACAGCGGTAGGAATTTCTTCTTTCTTCTTTTTTTTTCTTTCTACCTTTTCCCTCTTTAATAGGCAAAGTGAATTAAATAGGTGTCGGGAGTTTAGATTTGTCACTGTTAAATTTTTGATTAAATTTACAGTTACGGCCATCAATTTTATCGACAGATTAAAATTGTTATTTAAAAACTAGTAACGCCATTTCAATTATAGATTTTTGGTAAAAGCGAAATTTACGTTCAAACATTTCAAGCTCGTTTTATTGTAATTATCCAATTCTCAAGAATTAAACGATTACAATATAAAATATACAAGTACATATAAATATACAAAATATAAAAGCCCAAATCTTAATACAACTTCTTTGTTCCTGTTCTTATAAAATAACTCAATATTCAATTATAATTTTTCAACTATTTTTTATTTTATAATTAAATTTCTCAATTAATACGAAGATCAATTAAAATTATTCAATTTTTTTTTAATGGTAGAGTTTTAAGTGCCATAAATTTCAGAAAGTACATTAAACTATACTTTTTACAGATTGTATCTTTCTGCATGGAATCACTAGATTCCAACACATGTTTTCTTCTTTCGCAAGTTTATAATGTAAGAGGGCAAAAGTATACACGTGTCTATCGGACTCCAAGCTGCATACGTTTTCAAAAAAGCTTTTAGAAGAAGGGAGGGGAAAAAAAGAACTTTAATGCGGTTTCCCTGTGAGGTTTCAAGTCTTATAAACGACATTTTCAAAGTTTTGAAAATCGCTACTTGTACCATCAGAATAACAGACCGTTTATTTAGTTTTGACAGCCATCTATCGGGTCAGTGTACTTGCACGTACGTCGGCCATTTTTCAAACAGACACAGTACTGCGTTTGTTTCAATCGATAAACTCAGTTACTAGTTTCCATTGTTGGTACATCGAAAACGATTTTTAACAACTGGTTATAAATGAGTATATCCCTTTTGGTATGCGAGTTGTAACATTGCCAACATGATTCAAAGAGAATTTGAAAGCTTTGTGGTCCCAAACTTGAGTATGTTTAGATTCTATAACGTTTCCTCTTCTTCTGATGTTATTAATCAAATAAATCAAACGTTATTCGCTACATTTGTTTTTTATGGGTTAAATTTAGTTAAGAGAGAGTTTGACCTATTTTCTTTCCCCTTCTCTATCTTTATTTTTTTGTTTGCTTCGTTGTGAATTCTGATTTCTTTCATGCTTCCGTAACGTTCGCTCTTTGTATAACTGATATAATTGTAAGTTTTCAGAAAGTTTTATGGGATGAAAGCGAATTGAAAAATATAAAATATAAGGAAAAAACTGTGACGTGTATATCGTGGAGAAAATGTATTCAGAATCTAAACACGTTTTGGAGATGCTATCTAGTCATTTTCTGTATCTGTTACAGATTTTTTTGAACATTATGCACATCTGCATCTTCAGATATGATGATTGTTTGAATATGTTTTCGTCATCTTTTCAGATATTCTGAATAAAATTACACTATTATATATCACATAGAAGCATTATAGTACAAGTTACTCTAAAGTAATTATAAATTTTTAATAATTAAATAAAAATATAACGATGATAACAATATCTGTATAAATCGTCATTATTAAGTGCTTAAATTTATTACAATTATTTAACATTAATAATATTGATTAAATTATTCGAAAATTAAAAAAAAATCAATTTTTCGTGTTGTTTATCTTCTCAACATTACAGCAATTATGTATAATGTATGCTTTGTAAACAGTGTACAAAACAGTAAATAACTCTTTTGTGTACGTGCATCGTAATCTTTATAAATATTACATTTGTAATTGTTTGTAATTTTCATAAAAATCATTAAAATTACCTTTGGTTAGACGAAAAAGAAATATTTAAAACGTGTTATTTCAACATGCTTAGGAAACATTGACTTACTAATAGCTGGAATGAATAATTAAACAACTCGAATATAATTGCAAGAGACAAAAATATCATCTAATTTAACAAGAGCAACAAAAATTGAATAATTGAATGATAAGATAAGCTAGTTTCTGCTGATACACGCATAAAAGCTTATTATTGCTTGAAGCGAATCGATGAATGAAGGCAAAAATGTGATGACAAGAAAGAAAAACTATAAATAAAAAATTATATATATACATAATTTAAATATTTGTATAAAATTATTTTAAAATTTCGATTTTTTTTTAAAAATTAAAATATTATTTAAAGATATACTTTAAATATTCTATTTATAATGAACTATTTAATCACAAATACATTAATTACTTCTTGTTTACAGTCAGGAGGAAAAGACAACAAAAGGAAAAGTCTTTATATTTTATTTTTCGCTGATTTAATAATATTTGAAGCAAATAATAACACTTTAATCTATTTTTTAATATAATTATTTTGCGATTTATCGATTTTTAAACACGAAAAATTGAATTAAAAGAAAGGCAGATAAAGTTACAAAAATGTGGCATATATCCAAATTTTGTGAATATATTTTTTTTTTTCCTTCCTTCTTCTTCCTCCCTTTAACTTATTATTTTTCTTTCATTAACTTGATTTATTGTTATTTTTCCTCAATTACAGAATATTGTTCGATTTTTGCGAAATGTTTAATATAATTATCGAAATTTTATGTTTTAATATCTCATTTATATAATTAAAAACTTTGTAAATTGATACGAATAAAAAGAAAGTATAATAAAAAAAAACGAAAAACAGCTCTTTTTTTCTAGAAAAGTATCAATATCAAATTACATTTCTAATCATTAAAAAATCTAATTTAAAGGGAAAAAAATAATAATAATAATTGCAACATTTTTAGAAATTAAAAAAAAAAAATTTGTTCTAATATCTTAGAGTTTTTGTGTTAAAAAATTAAAATATAAATTAAATAAATTAAAGCTTTTATTTACATTTTTGTTTGGAATTAATTTTTATATTTATTTTCTTATTTATTATTAATAAATCATCAGTGACAACCCGTTCTTTGTGCTACATCAATATAGCGACGAGGCGCAAAGAGATTCATTCTATAATATATAATCAATTTTTTCTTTGATTAATTACTTGTAAGAAAAAATATAAATCAAGTAAACAAAAAATAAATTATATATATATATATATATATATATTTAGGGAAAAAATTTCCTTGAGATTATTATATTTAATTAAATTATTCGAATTATTAAAATCAATTTAACAAGAAAATATTTCAGGTGAATTTACTTCGTACTTATTTATATAAGTTTTTAATATATTTAAGCACGCTAGAAGTTTAAAATTACTTTATATACATAAGAGTATTATTATTATTTTTTTCTCGTGTTTATAATTTATTAAAGGTAAATAAATTTATTAAAATTAATTTCTGTTTGTCTTTTACTAGGCGTGTAGGATATACACCTACCTATACGTATCAATATGGGACATTTAATGATGATTTTTCTTCTTTATCCCTGTCAAGAGTGGAAGGATGAAAAATCAGCTCGAGACACGTCATCAACTCGTTTCCTTTCTTTTCTTTTGCACTAAAGCAATTTTCGCCATAGTAAAGATATCTAATCAAATATTCTACATTCTTTTTTCCCCTTATATTTTGGAAATTTTTAAAAGTAATCTGATGATAAAAGAAAAATGAGGGAAAAAATATATAAGAACAGAAACTCAATCAGATACGATACTTATCTTCTTTTTTCCAATTTAAAAAATAAATAAAAAACTGTATCCAGTGATAAAAATACGCTATTACTACATTATACACTTTTTAATTAAGATAAAAATATAATTAATTAATTTATATTTAATTGTTATAAACGTGTTTATATTTTTATACAAGTCAGCATTAATTTATCTAATTTATTTTTTAGGTCTGTTTTTTTCCCCTAGATTTAAAAGTAGAAAAATAAGAGGAAAAAATGTGTTTTAACAATAAAAAATGTTTAAAAAAACAATATTGCGTATTATTAAAGTAAACATAAATTTATTTAATGTTTTAATGTGTTTCCAATGTACTTTAATGTATATAATAATGTAATTTATAATAACATGTATTATAAGTTAATGTTTTTAATGTAAACTTTTATATAATTTATAATATTTTAAATATTTTTCCTTTTTTTTTATTTTTGGGTAACGTAAGTTGCAAGTTCAATATTTTCAATTTGAAATTCTTATCAAAGTGCTTATTATATATGTATGATATTCAGTATATTGTACTGATTTAGTTTTTATTCAGTTTTCTTTGTAAAGATTTTCCAAAGATATTTTTTTCATTATTTTTACTTTTTTTTGAAACTATTTAGATAATTTTAAAAATTCAATTTTACATATTTCGATATTAAAATATCATTAAAGTAAAACATAAAAAAATCAGATTAATTTTCTCCAAATATTAAAATTCCGATAATTTATGATTGAAATATTCCCTAAATAAATTAAAAATAAATAATTAAAAATTATTTTTAACAATATCTTATTTATTCGAAACTAAAATTTAAATGCATTTGAAGTTTTTATATAGAATTTTATTGAAATTATAATATTTTTAATGAAAATTATAATTCGATTTTAATAAAATATAAAATATATTATTATAATCTTTATTATGTATGATTTTATTTATATTAATATAAAAACTATATAAAATAATAATGATTTAATTGTAGCAATTATTAAATTAACTGACTTTATAAATAATAAATTCGGCCGATTTATGATTATTTCAATTAAAACAACTTTATATAGAGCAAATTATTGCAAATAATATAATTCAGTGCAGGTAGCCCTGATTAACTATATAGGAACTTCCTGATTTCAATTCAAAAATATTACCCAGAACGGAGTTACATAGATGACCAGCATGGCTGTATTGTTATCAGGAAAAGTATGATGTACAGGAGCAAGAAACTATAACACTAATTTGAGATCGAGATCATATATTTTTAAATTAAATAAATGAAAAATATGATTAAAAAGTGAAGCCATTTTTATGCTCTTGCAGACTTACATTACTGTAATGATGGAACGAGTGTTACAGGCTCCGATGCCCGTAACACCCTTGTATGTGGCTGTATGAAAATTATTTACAGAGCTTCGTAGAGTTTATATTTTCGTATATGAACATATGGAATATTTTAAAATTATTATTATTCTTGACAAGATACCAGTAAACAACCGGAATCGGCATTGCAGTACTTGTTTACTATCTAGCTAGATCTGCCACTGTACTAATTTGTATTATTCTATGTGTGTGTATATATATGTACTGCAGTAATTGTAACTTGTAGATGTACGAGATGCACGCATTATAGCATAACATGCTATATTAATCAATTCAAATTTCTTGTAAACTGATTAACAACTCAAACTTTGGGTATAATTTTCATAAGTTGCAAATAAAATTAGAAGTTATAATAATTTACAGTAGGAGGAATAATAAGAATTCTTAATAATATCATTATTAAACATTAAACAGAACTAATAATTATTTAATATTAAGAATATATGAATTGACTTTGATAGGTAGAAAGTTTTAACATTCAATATAACGAATTTTTCTAATGAAAGATCCGTTATAATGTTTCGATTTAACTACCGAAACAGTGATGAAATATTTCCTTAATTTTAAAATAGGGAAGTGTTTTATACTGTATATTTACGTAAATTAGACGCTTTGGGTGGAGTTAACAATCAATGTTTCTCCATTTAGTAATACATAACTCATTTTAATGAATTTCATAATAATATTCGTAAATTTTATGCTATATTTATATTTATCGTAAAATCTTTGGGGTGGAGCGAATATATAATTAACATTACTTTTCCTGATAGTTTTACTGTAATATATTTTTTAATGATTGAAATATTTAGAGTTACGATCGTTGGAATGTTCATTAGACTTTTTTAGCTTCGATTTTACGTATTTTTAAGTAAGATATACGGTTAAAAATTATATATATATATAACCCTGTTTACTGGAAAAATATCGATTTAATACCCATCAATATTAATAGGCCATATATTTAAATTTCAAACTGGGTAGCGGTTTGCGACTATGTTTAATAAACGACCCAAATAGTCAGTGATATCGACTATACATTCATTGTTCATTCTGTGAACGACGTACCTGTACTAATCAATCAAATAATGTAAATATTTTATTAAAAAATAAACGAGTTGATATTATACAGTTATCTTTGTAAGTTCTGTATGTAAATTTTGACACGCACATGAAATACCAACCGTCGCATGATACGCACGCAATTTTTAATGAATCAACATTTATGACACATTTACGTAACCCGTAATTATTTTTTAATATTAATTTTAATGTATTTTACATACCTTTTCAAAAAAATTTGTGGTTATTATCACTATTATTACTATTATTATAGAGATTTTGTCGCTTCATCTCTGCGACGTTATCAGCGAGTCGCGGCAACACTTACCATTAATATCGGAATTTATCGAAGAGTTTTACTTTTAAATCGAATTAATATTTAAAATATAAACAGGAATTTAAAGTTTATAAACAAGAACAAATTAGCAGAATTAATTTAATTAGTTTGATGACATTTGATAATTTTCATAACTATGAAAGGCAATTATGTTAAGAATTGATTGCGATCCATGTCGATCAGCTTTCCTGTATAAAGAAGGAGAAGAAGACAGAAGAATAAATCAATCAAGTATTTTACACTCCGTTATTTATAAAATATCCAGTAATGTATTTTTAAAAGTATCCAAACCACTTCTTCACGTTTAGAAATTCGATAAGGGATTCCTTCGCGGTGACTTCTTTAACTATTATTCACTATTTAGGTCAGCATTTCTATATATATATATATATATATATATAATATACTTTCTGAAAAAGTATATATATTTTTCTTAACATTCGTTCACAAACTGAAAGGGATGAAGTGATAAATAACATGTATCATTGGTTAGAAATAGCCATTAATATATCCAGCTATGTTATAAAGTCTAAGAATTTACATTTGCTGTCATTATTTGTCATCACAGCTGACAGGACAGTGACAGATGGCTGTTCAGTCGTATTCTAACGATCCGACTAAATGTAAAGTTTATGACAGCCAAGCATCGTAAATATGAATGATGGACGACTACCTGGACGAGATGGACTAGGTAAAGTAACAACGCCCCTGCGATCGGAAATAGTATCGGAACATTACATTCTATACGATTTATATACATACATATATATATTATTCTTCTCCCTTTAATGGTCAGCTTCAAATTCCTTTAAACTAAACCCTTTAAATCATACATTTATTTATATTTTTATTATCGCAGCATAAAAATTTTAAGTAGAAATGAATCGAAATAAAATGTTTTTGCATGAATAAAATAATTCTGATTAAATATATGAACTTTAATAAATAGATTTATATTATATTTATCGAAAAAGAAGAGCTTTTAGAGTATGGAACTCCTCCCAATAACGAAAAAGAAGAAAAAAAAAGGGGAGAAGAAATTTAGCTCAGTCACGATCGCGTGTCGCGTCGCATCGCTCGCTGCATTAACTCGGCGATAGAAGCGACGCGACGTTAATGCGAATAGTTAAATTTTAAAAGGGAAATAAATTTTTACACACTTTTATACTTGTAAAATTCATTAAACATCGTCGTTTAGCTCTTTAATTAACGTTTTAATCAAAGCAGTTGCAGAGCGTGGCGTTAATCGCCGAAACATTAAAACCGAATTGAAGAGAGAATTTACAGTCGACATCGACGTTGTTTATTTATTTTAATATATATAAATGTATATATTTTTTAAATACGAAATTATGTATATATCAATTATAGGTTTAATAAATTTATCAAAATTTTTCGTATTAAAGAAAGTCATTAAAATTTTAATTAAATATTATAATAAAAATAACCGACGATAATATCACGTTTAGATCTATAAAGACATTTAATATGTTATAAAGGAGGAAGAGAAAAAATTATTAATCGGTGTTAGAAAACCCGGTCATAAGTTGTTTATTGATTTTTAATAATCTATAGCTTAAGAAATTATTTTTATCGGAATTTAAATTATTTGCATGTTTTCCTTCCAACCTAAAAACTCAGACATCAATTATTTGCAAGAACGAGGAATGAAACTAGCCTTATATTCTAAGTTTAGATCAATATCTTCAATAAATCAACGTTATTTTCCCCCCATTCTTTATACATATAAATATATATTTTTGGAAACACGCAATCTTCCACTTTACCTCAGTCACTATTGTGTACCTCAATAACTTTTCTATTTTATTAGTTTTGCAACGCATTTGCTTTACTTTTCCACATTTTACACCCAAATAAACAAATTTGCAGATTAAGTATTGGTGAATGTATTTTTTTACTCTTTTTTTCTAGTGTTAAAAAACCATTTTTTTCCCACTTAGAAATAGGAGCTTTTAAGATATTTTCAATCTTCGTGGCGCCTATTCTGTTTATTTTTTTTCCTTCTTTTTAAGTCTTTCATTTATATTGTTCTCATATAGAAAATTGCCAAGTTAATTCCGCTAAATGAATGTTTGATGGATCAGAAAACAACAAAGATTGCAAGAAAGAGGAGGAAGGAAAAAAAATGGAAGAAATTAAACACCAAGAGACAAACTTCTCTCGAAATCAATTTACAAACGAAGTACCGTTTTACATTAAATGCCATTTTCGTTATAATACTAAAAGAGTAATGAATTACTTGGCAATGTTTTAGATTTGCTGAACAAACCTTACTTTACACAAGTACACAAAACTATAAAACTGATAATGGCACTGATTACGATGATGAATCACGAGCATCTTACAGCCCGATATTCGCTTCCAGTTATATTACTAAATGAGGAAAACAAAAATTGTAGTTTCCCTTTAAAAAAGGGGAAAAAAAAAAACATCACTTTAAAAGATTATCGAGGCTTTTAATGTCTTGTTCGTGTTTTTAAGATTCAATTATTTATGTAAAAGCATAAAGTTATCATTACAATGGAGCTATTAATCTATTAATTAACTCTTTATCACTGCCATTTTGCATGAACTGTTTTCATCACTTTGACCAAATTTGCCATAATTTACAAATCATGCCGCCATCTGAGACGTTAATGTCATCTTTACTGGGTCATCAAATACTTCTTATCACGCCATCTTTTGGTATATTACGGTACTACGCCCAGTTGACCAATTATTTAACCAATGTCTACCCCGTTTCTCTACTACATTACACCTCAAATACGGACGATTATTACCTAAACTAATTTAATTTTCTTGAAGAATTTTCTTTCCTATAATCATTTTTATGTCTTTCACTTTTTTTTTTATATTTGTTAAAGCGTTTTTTGTATCTAGATTTTTCTCTATTATTTTCCCCCTTACAAACATAGAATTAGTTGTTGGTTTCATAACATCAATGTCATTTTTTTATATTTATTGTTATTATATAAGTCATATTTATTTATCTGTTTTCTAAAGAAAATAATAAGGGATTTTATTCCATTTTTCTTTTATTTCTTTTATATTTTTCCATCCATTCTTTGGCTTAATCATAAAAATAAAATTATTATATAAAAATTTTTTATTTATTCTATTGTTAAATATATTTTTTCCATATTTATTGTAAAAATAATCTACTTAAATTTAATAAATTATTATTTTTTTAAAATTATTATTTATTGTACAGTAAAACAATTTTTAAATTTAATAACGTAAATACAATATAAAAATAAACATAAAATTTAAAATTTTTTAACTAAATTTAAAAATATATATATTTTTATATTCAAATATTAAATTTTAATTAAAGAAAAAAATCTCCATTTTAGAATTAATTAAATGTTATTTTTTATTTATAAGTTTTTACCTAAAAATTCATATATTTTAAATTAAAATATACACTATATACTAAAAATCTTAAAATACTTATAAATATATGCAATTTGTATAAGAAAATTCCTTTTATATAATTATTTTATAGGAATAAATATATATATTTTAGCATACATACAGTGTTTTAAATGTATATTTATCCCTATAAAATAATTTTATAAGAGACACTTCCCTATATAAACTACATATATTTATAAATTCATGCTCATATATATATTTTTTTATTAATTTTTACTTTAAAAATGATGAGAATAACAAATATATAATTGAATAAAGTTTGATAGAGTTGTTGGATCGAATCGAATTAAAGCACTTAAAAAACTCTCAGTAAATATCATTATATATATATATATATATATATGTGTATGTATGTATAAATTAAAAGCATATGCCATTGTAAAATCGAGTAAAGAA
Organism: Centruroides vittatus; assembly: GCF_030686945.1. Classification (NCBI taxonomy): domain Eukaryota; kingdom Metazoa; phylum Arthropoda; class Arachnida; order Scorpiones; family Buthidae; genus Centruroides; species Centruroides vittatus. The sequence continues at coordinate 634,012 of NW_027122359.1, read as the reverse complement.
GAAAAGGGTATTCTCTTCTATTTCAATTTATACAATACTTTTGGCAAAAGAGAGAAAGAGAAAAAGGGAAAAGAATGGAAGAAAAAGACAAATCGGTTTAGAAAGCTAAAAGTACAAATCCCTCAAAAGTACTTACATGTTCGAAACCGAAATTACAAAGGGAACTTCTATTTCCGATGTTATTTTACGATTTCCTGTCGCAGAAGTGTTTATTGTCTTCCGTTTAGAAAGTGAAGTGAATTTTTCTTTGTTTATGTCTCTCTTTTTTTACTCTTACACATCTGCGAGAAAGCCTATAGGCCTACTCTCTCTACACATAAAAAAACACAGCATTTGCCCTATTGATTAATTCTATTCTTTTGTTTTTCTAAATTAAGAATCCATCTGTTTCTATAAGCAAGCTTATAAAAAATAGAGAAAAAGATTTATCTAATTTTACACTATAAATACTAATTTTATACATATATAAATTTAATTATATTTTTTATAATTTTATTTATAATATATATATATATATATATTTTTTTTGTTAGAAACTGAAGATAAAGTATTTCTATACGCAAAACGGAGATGCATTTATATGTAGAATTTATGCAGACTGCGCTATTGTCGACGTTAATATATTAATTGATTAATTCATAAAACAAGTTGTATGCAATCAATAAATTTAACATCGATAATTATGTGGTAGCTGTAATTAATTTATAGTTACAACGTCTTACGCTTTCTCGATGATTAAAGTGAGGTACTTCTTGGTAGAATCTATAAGGTGCTAGAAGAAAAGAGACTAATACATTTAGGAGGCCTCAACATAATTTTTAATACATTTTAGTTAAGTCGTTCGGGCCTCTCTCGCTTCTGAGAGGCCCTACTTTATGGTAACGTGTTGAAACGAATGCAGAATATGCCAAAGATATAATTTAATTATATTTTCTAGATTTTAAAAAAATTATTTTAATCTTTAATTATTAACAAAAATTAATATAAAATTTTTAAGTGATTTTTTTTTCTTTTCTTTCCTTGCATCAATTTTTATCAAAGATTTTCGTAGGACAACCACGAAAAGCTATATTTTACGGATTTCATTTTTATGAAACTCGAGGGAGAACTTAACAAAGAGCGGTTTTTATACACGAAACTATCATTTGCATATTTATAAATAATAAAATTTATATATATGGAACATAAAACGGAAAGGAGGGAAAAAAAAGAAATGTATTATATGATAGAGAATAAGTTGAAAATAAGTTCTTGGTTGCACTAAACTAATATAATTCCTTTTCTTTTACGGATATAAGACCTTTAAGAAACTTTTGCTCATAGCTCTTTCGATTGGCTTTTTATCCGAATTCTTAGAATGGAAGTAAATTTTGTTATTGACTCTACCGAAAGAAATGTAGTGAAGATCAATGCGAGGAAAAATCAATCAAACCAAAGAGAAATGAAGTTGTGAACACTTCTAAGTACAGATTAATAAATTATATCGGAATTTGACGAGAAGAGAGTTAAAGTCTCAACTAATTTGTTCGAGTGATGTCATTTATTAATGCTGCCCAAAACTGTCTTTGTTAGTTTACAAGTTACTTTCGTTTTCAAGGTTTCTTTTCTTATTTGTTGCGGTCATAAAATTGAAATGTATGGATGATGCTTCCTTTTAGAATTTTCGTATGTTTTTTTTTTCTTTCTTTTGTATTTCAAATAAATAAGTGTATTTTCTTTCGTTTTTTCTCTGTATATATATTAATTTTTTAATTTTTTCCTCAAATGCTTACGTATTTTCCAAATTGTTTTATTCTTTAATTTCTAGTTGGTTGTAAGTTTTCCTTTTTCATAATTTTTCAATTCTGATGAGAATTTTTCGTCTAAATTAAGGATTTTCTCTGCATTGCTATTACTATTATTTTTATTTTTTTATGTCTGAATTTCATCGCTTCTGAATTTTTATCTATTTACGAATTTCTTTCTTAAACTTTCATAAGTATTATTTTTACTGTATTTGAATTTTTTTTCTTATAATTTCATTATGAATTTCGTTTTCTTGTATATTTATACGCAATTTTTCCTATTTATGAAATATTTTTTCAATATTCCGAATAAATTATCGCTCGTTCATCAGTTGAACAAGTAAAAAAATTTTTTTTCCTATAAAAAATTTAAATTTTTATTTGAAATATAAATAATTTCAATATATATATGTATGTATATATTTTTTATTCATATTTCAAAATCAAAATTTCATATTTTCGAAAAGAAAAATGATAAAAATGTAAATTTTAAAATTATTTATACCAAAATAAATTTCGAATATTCCTTTTAAGAAAAATTTCTAAATAATAACATTTTAATTTTATTAAAGATAAAGAGATTGATCTTATTAAAATTTTGATCAAATTGGCTATTCGTGCTTTTAAATTGACAAATTAAATTGGACGGAGCTGACAAATCCAGCTATAAGTTGATTTTTATTGATTATCGGTGATAAATGTAAGAATGTTATTCTGGCATGTTGTGCCTTTGGGTGGAGCGCAGATTTCTCCAACTTTGTAAGAGATTTACTTTTATTGAAGAAACATTTTACGACAAAAACTGTTATTTACTTCAAAGAAAACAAGAATTTCTTTCTGTAGAAATGAACAAAGGGTAATCAAATCAAAATAATTGAATGAAATTTAATTCCCCCCATTTTTTAATAAAATGATATTTTTACTCTTATTTTAGTTCGATGCCACGACTTTTTCCAAGTAATACAATTTAACGGTAGATAGAAACTTCTACCTTTTCGAACTCTCTTTGTGAAGATAAGTGAAGATAATTGCTTCTAAACGAACCAATTTTTGGCAAACCTAAAGAAAATAAGAAGAAAATATACCTTTTATTTAATATAAAACAAAAGAAAAGTGTCTTAAAACGTTAAATAACATTACTTTATAATTTTATAATTCATTTTTTTTAAATAAATCGTAAATGGCTTTAAATTATTATTTTTTAATGTTTTCTAATTAAAATTTTCGTGTTCTTATGTAAGATATTCAATAATTTAATACGTAATTTAAATATGATAACTGTTTTTAGTGTTAAGTAAACGAAGTTTGATGTCTCTTAATGCAAATTAAAAGCTTTAACAACAGATAAATACCGTTTTTAAGGAAAGATTAAGCAAACCTTTTAAATGGAATTTCGCGTGTTAACTGAATTATACATATAAATAATTCGTATCCATTAATAAATAATCTTCCGTGTTAAAAGAATTTTAATAAATGATCTCAAATAACTTTATATCTTTTAAATAAAATTGAGATAATTGCCTTTAAAATATATACCAATTGTAATGGAATTCCTCTCTGTAATTTGTTTAATCTTTTATTTTGAAATGAATTCTACTAAATAATTTAATTTTTAAAAATATGAAATTAATAAATAATTAGCTTCATTATTTATTAATTTAAAAGTTTTTAACTTTTGTTTTATCTCTAATGACTTCTAATGATGCGAGTGACATATTTTTCTTTAATATTTGTCTTTTATCGGAGAATAATTTCAATAAATGGCTCTTATGTATGATTTTAGGCTTGTTCGTTTCGTCGTTTTACGTTGACGTCACCCTCTAAACGAATTCTCGCATTAAATAGGCTAAAAATTCACTTTAAGCGGGTTATATTCCGCTTATAACAAGTTCCGGTATTAAACAATTACGTGGGTTTAGTAAACAGCTTTAAAGAGCTTATTGTAACTTATAATATAATACTTAAAGTTATTATTTGTGTATTCCTATGATAAATTCCTTTCAAAATCATAAAGGTGTTAAGATTTCTACTTAAAAGGGGACTCGATAATCATATATAAATTTACCTCTTTTAATCAAATCGTTTCTCATAGCAATCAGAAAATGTACGAAGATAAAGGAGTATTTTGGAGTAGGCTACAAAAGTCGCCACTCCCTTTCCGAGTCGACAATGAAAGTTTTCCTAGCAATTGCCACTTTTCAAAACGTCAACAGAGACGCCTTGCGGACAGTATAGTAATTAGTAACAGCGTCGAGTGCCGGACGTAGTAAAGAGGGTGTCGAGACGATGCATAGAACACCCAAGATAATAACAGGCTTTGGACTAGACATAAATCTTTTCTATCGCCAAACCTTAACGACCAGTGCCACACATACTTGCTGCATTTTCTCTCTCACCCTTCCATTGGACGCTTTTAATTACTGTCTTCCGGGTCATATGGTCTCGTTTGAGATGACTTGATAGATATCGTTGCATAGCTATTCTTCTACTCCCTATCTTAGTAATGGAAATTGAAAATAAGTTTGTGAGATAATATTAGTTAAACTGAATTAGTATATATATATCGATTTGTTAAATAAATAAATAATGGTCGGATGGCTCAGCTGTTAAGGTGACATTCACCGTTCTGGAGGACCCACGATAGAATTTGGACGGGTCGAAAAACCTCCAGAAATTTGTCGGGAATGGTCCATCTGGATATGTCTGATTCCGTCCCTCACCGTCCGGTTTTTTTTTTTTTTTTGCCCCATGGTAGCCATGAGCGAACCCATAATGGGTTGCTAAGAAAGCCATTATGAGTTTTAAAAAAAGTATAAAAAATATATATTCAGATTGTTGTGAAAATTTGGCAAAATTATGAGTCAATCATGGTAGCCCAAGGCGAAAAAAGTTATTCCTTCCTTCAACGACGAATTAACTATAAAAATGGTCATCGATATACATTCCAACAAAAGGTTTCAGTTTTCTGGGAGTGTGTATTTAGACGATATAAAGAAGTTTTAAGTACAGATTTAAAAAAATAACAATCTGCAAAACTACGTGAGAAAGTGGATCTTGTTAAAGTTTTCAGTATCACTGATCAGCTTTGTTGTTGTGTCACCGAAGGCAATGAAGCGAATGGAAGTCTAGTCGCTTAGAAGCATTTTACAACAGTAGCACATCATCCCTTACTATTTTATGGCGCTGGATAAAGGTAATAGCGCAAGAACAAAATCTAGTTACCTAGGTAGTAGTTCTCAGTCAAACCAATGCTATCGGGGTTGTAAAACCATGGGAACAATTCCCTGTTGTGTGCACCCTAATCATTATGGTACCGACAGTGTGGGAAGAAGAAGGTGTAATACAGAAATACCCAATAGATTAATAGAATTCTTGATAGAACAAAAAATAGTTAGATATAAAAGTGACTTTACCAAGCGTAAATGATAAGTAATAGATAGAATCGACTTTGTTACAAATTGGTATCTATTATTTTTCTACTTCAAAAGCACACACACATATATATATATATACAATATATTTTTTTTTCTAGATAAATTTATTGTGTTCTTGTTGCTTTAAACAATTTGTTTTTCGAGTTCACCTAGTGTAAAATTTCATATAATGAGTTTTGAAAACTTCTTTTTTTCTTTAGAATGGAAAAAGTAGAAAGACGAAAAAATCAAAGTTTACAATACAATAAATAAATAAATAAATAAATATTTAAAGAGTTTTATTCTATAAATTCACGTCTATCTTAAACAATCTTAATATTTTTATTAATAAAATACTAATTGATTATTTATTATTCATTACGTCTACAACAGGAAGTGCCTAATGGCAGCAGATCTCCCCTATTTACTGTACAACAAGCCCCTAAACAAACAATGAAATAAAATGTAGATATATTATCGTTCAATAACAATTTACAATAACTAGTTATAAATATTTGTAAAAAATTATTTAAAAAAAATAATTCTTTATAAATAACGTGACTGTGATTAGTTTATTTACCTTTGTAGCAATAAGTCGATATGTGTATAAAAATACATAATTTATTCTCTTGAATTAAATCACGTAAGCCTATAATCAATAAATAAATTTCAATTCTAAGTATTTACCGTTAAGTAAGTTCACTTAATTACATTTAATTAAGCAATTATTAGCTTGAAATGTTTGAAAGATTTCTTAAGATTAACTAATTTTCTTCTTTATAAAGAGAATAAGTTTACTTTAACTGTAAAAATTAACTTTAATTAATTAAATGCTTATTATCTAAATAATTAATTTTCATAATTTAATGCAAAATAAGACTTAAATTTTATGATTACGTTACGGTTATAGACATTTAGATGACCTTTCGGGACTAGATCTTGCTATAATATTATATTTTAATTTATGTTTTTATTATTTATTTAATTGAAGCGCAGGACTATCTGCAAGGACTACATCAACATGAGTATGTAAATATATATATATATAAATATTAACTGAGTACATAAAGGGATTACAGAACGTGGCAAATGTAAGATAAATATGTTGAAATCAAGAATTAAAATTTATATTCCTGATTATAAACGAAGAAAACAAGACATTATGTAGTCTCTGACTACAGAGTAAATCAATACAAATACAGTATAAATTCTAGAAACAAATAAATAAATATAGTATATAGAAATGTTAGTAGCGAAATCAAAAAGTAGAGCAGAGTTAAATCAATATATTATGTTTATATTGTTTATATATATTATGTTTTATGTTATATAAGCAGTAATAATAAGTCAATTAGCACAATTCCCTTAAAGTTCAATAGTAGACGTTTATTCTTTAATATATTATTCTTTTAAGAAAAAGTAACAATAATATTTTCCAGAATAAGTTTGACAATTGACTAAATTAGTTGGCATTTTATATAACATTCTTTGACACGATAGATGTAAACTAATTTAAAATGTCAAAATTTAGAGTTAAACATTTTAAATGAAATTCCTAAGGTATAACTATTGTATAAAACATATAAAGTACTGTACATAGACTTAATATTGCTTCATGGAGCTATGAATTTTTTAAAAAAGATTCAAACAATATAGAAAGAATTTTTGAAAAATTTTAATGTGAAAGACGTAAATTAATTCTCTGAAGATGTAAACAATTTTTTTTTTAAATATGCATTCAGTATCAATGCTAATACAGTTATATATAAAATTTTCATCTCACATCGCAGGAAAATTTCTCTTATTTTTTATGTTAGAGGCTATTCATTTAAAGTGTTAAATCATTTTGAAACAGGTAAAAGCGATCGAGTCATTTAAAAAACTATGGGAAAAAATTTATAACGCCGTTACAACGTAAGAAATATATTTCGGTAAGAAATTAAATTTATCTACAAGTAAAAAACATAAATACAACCTTAACTGCTATGAAATATTTTATATAGGGTCAAATCTCTGAACAACATTATTTTATATAGATTTAACCTGAAATATTTTAAGTCAAAATGCTTAACTAGATCATTATATGTATAAAAAAAACTAGAAAATTATATGGAATTTGTTTAATTAGAGGACATAAATTTGATGTTAAAAACATTAATAAGTGTAAGGTATGAATGACTTCTTCTCAGCATCTAAAGTAAGATGCGTTAGAAAATTTCGAATCTGTCAGCTTAAGGAGATAAGGCAAATTTTCATAAGAGAGATATTGGACAGTTTATTTAAAAGGTTCATTTTATGCCCGTTGACTAAGAATACGGGAAGCAAACAAAATGTTTACTAGCGGAAACGATCAATAGCAGCATCCTCTTTAGACTGTCACGAGAACATCTTCTCATGGTCCGGCTTAATTTACTGCATGCGAAGAGGTCGATAAATATACTCCTGATAAATTCAAGTAAACGACCATTTTCGGAACCGAGCGGGACACACGAGTAAATCTTGGAGAACCCACTCGATTGTGACTGTAACGATCGGCTAGAGTAAAGCATCTTTATGGACGTAGATTCAGTCAGATTGGAATAAATTCAGATTTTATTTTTCATAAATAATGTTTATATACGGCATATACAGTATATATATATAAGTAAAATGTTGTTTTTCTCTAACCAAATAAAATACTGTATTTTCTTAACAAATAAATAAATAAATATATATTCGACGTACGTTTTATTGACCCTGAAACTTTTAAAGAGTTTTTCAATATAAAAGCATTATTTTTCCTATAAAAATATGATTTTATGTCGAAAATTTTCGGTAAATTTTCAGTAATAAACAATTTAATGCGTCAAAAGCTTATGATTTAAAAGAGCTCAATTGCGGAAACACGGGAAAATGGAGTCAAAAATCGGTTTTTGAATTTCTTCGGATGCGTGCCCTCTTTCAGTATTAAATAAGGACAAACTAGTATTTTCTTTAACACCAGTAGCAAGGAAATTTATATATATATATATATATATATATATTACAAGCTTCAAACATCGTAACAGATACCTTTGGAAGATTAAATCGTGAATTGCATACTTCTAAATTAAATATTACCGTAGAACTTGCTAAGAATAGCTCACTTGCAAGCTTTAAAAGACATGGTTATAATTACACTTGTCCTTTTTTTGTGGACCGATGACCATTCACGGCCTACTGGTGATGAGTCGTTTGTGCCTTACCTAACAAAAGCTGTGCAGCAGGTGGTGCACAGATAACACATCACTGAACTGCAGTTTCGCCAGCGTGAAATGGCCAAATATATCTAGAAATTCACACCCTTCAAAAACTTTTATAAATATATTGACTCTTACTTCGAAAATTTCATTTAATTTTTAATTATTACATGAAATATTTTTAATTTAAAAATGGCTTTAATTGTGTTCGACTTTAAACTTTACATATACTGATCTTTATAATTACTTAAGTATTTATATTATACACATATAGGCCTAAATTTATGTTATATTTCAATTTAATTTATTATTAATACATTTTATTTTTAGTTTATCTTGAATTTATTGATTTTTTATCAATTTCTTGAGCTTACGTATTTCATGTTCCCCCCTTTTTCTTCCTTATTTCTTTGAGTTTACCTATTTATTTTCTCTCTTCACGTCTTGAACAATAGATTTTTCTTTCTCAAATATTTTTTCACGTTTCGTGATTTTCGACTTCCTGAACTTTCTAAATTTACACGCTTTAATTTAGAATTTTTTATATTTAGAACATACTTTTATTTTTAAAAAGAAATAGTCCTTAATATAAGCATTTTAAAAGTCAAACTCTCTATATGTAGAATTATATATATATATATATATATATATATATATCATTATTTTATCTTTCTGAATTTTAAAATATATTTTCTTTTGTGAGAATTTTGAATTTAAAATATTTTAAACGTTTTATTTATGTAAATATACACGCTAAGATAAAATAAACTAAGTGTAGTATTTTGAATTTTTAAACTTTTTCTCCTTTTTTTTTAATTTATTCATTTTTTAAATAAATATTTCCACTATTTATATAATTTTTAATTTTAATTTATAAAATAATAAATTGATAGAGTCTATAATTTTCAATTGATAACATTATTTCTTTAATTTTTTAAAATTTATTTATGTTTACATTATAACTTTTTAAAATTTTATCTTATTTTTACGTAACAATTTTAAATTTCTTATAAAGTCCTCAATAATTTTCTTTTTTTCTCCTTAATTTTTATAAAATATCCTTTACACTCGATGCATTTTTTACAATTATTTTTACACTCGATTTTTTTTTCTTTTATAACATTTTCAATTTTTTCTCTCTCTCTTTTTTTTATCTCTAGAAAACTTTCTAAACTAAAAATTCAAATTTCCATTTACAAATTGTAAACATCAACTTATCGGTATACAAATAACAGATAGGGAAGGGCGAGAGAAAGGGGGAAAGAGCAACAAAAATAAGAAAAATAAAGAAAATACTTTTCTTCCCTTTTTTTACTTATTCAAAAATCCGACACCTCGAAATTTCCCTTTCTCGAACAGGGAAATTTCCCTGGAGATTAAAGATAAGAGAAACGGATTTAAAAACTCTACGTTTATATTTAAATACTCGTAATAATATAATTTATTAAAATCCTTTTTTAATAGGAAGACAATCTAGACAAGTATAAAAATATGTAAAAAAAAAAAGATAAATAAAGGTGAAGAAAGTAAATTGTATATCTAATCTAGATTCGATTCTTTTTCCGGAAGAGAAATTGAAAATGTCAAAAGATGGAACTAAAAGATTTCAGAAAACGAATCCTTGGGGCGAATCCTCTTCTTCTCCTTCATTCGTTTTCGATCTTGAGATGGATGTGTCATTCACGGAGACAATAGCAGATGCATGGTTGAATGTGATAAAAACGAACGCGTTAATGATGCCTGACACCACTTCCCCAAAGCATTCTATCGCTCAAAGACAAAGTTCCGTGCAAAGATGCACAAAGGAAACGGAAACGCAATTGCTCTGTTTGAATATGATCGATCGTAACCTCTGGTCGTTTCGTTATTTTATCGATAGACAACATATTTTTTGGCATATATTCAGATATCATTATCGACATTACGACTCGAAAAATAAATTTTTTATTCATTGCTATAATACATTAAATTCATTTCAACTATAGGAAATAAATACGAGTACTTTACCTCAAATTTCAAGCCTAAACTTAATTTAGCCAATTGAGAAAGACGTTTCAAATTTTAAATTCGAATTCTCACTTCTATTGGAAATTCATGCCTATACTTAACTAATCGTCGAATATATTATTAATCAATTAAAATTTAAAATTTCGTTCAATATAATCTCAAAAATAGTATCGCGTGATAAAATATACCAATCGATGATATTAATTTCAAAATTTAAATTACGTATAACATGTATTTGAATCTTATTGGATAAAATATCACTCCGTAATCGAATTTCAAGCACGTGACAAGAGATAAGCCAATCGCGAATAGTTGAAAAAAAAAATCTTCAAAATTTAAATTCAAATCATAGATGATTGGATAAACGACATTGGGATACAACGGATAAGCGTTCTATCACGTGACGAAACTAGCCAATAATCCAAAAAATGCCTTTTAAAAATTTAAGCACGAATGACTTCCCGAAATACCGATTAGAATAAGAGTAACCAATAGCGTTGTTAAAATCGTATCACGTGATAAGTTCAAACGTAACCGTTACCGTTCGTCAGGTAACGGTTACTGAAGCCAGAAAGTTTTGATTATAGCCCCATAGTGAGCGTTTGTTATGATGAGTTACCCAATTTCCCAAAATCTTTTTCGGTAATAGTATCGTTTAGAGACTTTTTCCTAAACTAGATAAGGATTTTCAGTGAAAAGTAAATCCGATAATGGTAATAACCATGAATTCAGATTATTTATTTATTTTCTTTTATCGGAAATCGTAAACAATTCAGATTTATGAACTGCTATTATCAACTTAATAAAAAAAAAGAATTTTTCAATAAAAAGTATAAATAAAATTAGATTAAATTTATATTCTTTTATGTGGAAAATGCTTTATAAATTTCAATTTGATATACAAGGAAAGGACACTAGAAAATATAAAATTAAATAGTTTATAAGATATATAATAAAAAATATAATGAAGAATTTAATGAAATAATTTTTAAAAAATCGATTGTAACTTCAGTATGCTGTTCCGGGGCATCCGGGATCAAATCCGGATGATCGAAAAGTTACAGGAATTTTTCAGGATTGGTCTGTCTCCCAGCTCTTATCACCCGATAACCCCTAGTGTGGGTCTGGCTGAACCCACGATAGGCCTGAAAAAGACCCTGTTAGTGCCTGCAGGACGAAGAGTCAAAAATAATAATAGCCAATATATTACACGAGTATATTGCCAAAATTTTATGTAATACTATTATAACTAAAATAGATCCCCCGTTTAACGACCCCTCAAGTTAAAACTCCACTTTTACCACTTTTAAACAACTGAATATAACATAAATAAGGAATGGTTAAAATCAAGAAACATCCAAACATAACCAGGCTTATATTTTTGGTATTTTTTCCTCCATTTTGAAACAAAATGGCGACGGTTCAATAATGAAATAAACATCGCATCGTTCTATTGTTGATTATATAATATAATTTATTTACCCGTATTGTATTCTAGTTCAAAGCTTATTACAAGGACAGAACGTAAATTAATGACACTAAACCTAAGGGAAATCACGATTCGATTTACGACGACTCGCTTAATGATCTATTCTATGAACTAATTAAGTCGTAAAAGCGGGGATTTATTTAATAACGCTCTATATATGGAAGATGTTTATTAAAATTAATAAATAAATAAAATTGAAACAGTAAATCGTTAAAATTAAGAATAATTTAATCATAATCGGGCACGCATTTTCCGTTATCTTCCTCCATTTTGAAACAAAATGGCGGCCGTTTAGTAACAGACATAAACGTTGCGTGTGGTTTGCAATCCACCAAAACAAATGAACTGATTATAAATAGCCGAAAATTTTACAGAAAATCATAATTTTCTATGAAAATTACATAAATCTTCGAACATTTTGCTATTAATTAGCTTTAAAGCTAATTAATAATAATAATTTCGCTTTTTAAAAATTAGCACCGCTCGCCATCTTGATATAATAAATTACACGTTAGTTAGTTAATTCTACTTTCTTTATCACTTTCAATTAAAAAAATATAAAATAATAATAATAATAATAAAATAGTAATTATTATTATGTAAAATGGAGATAAATGATAACATGAAAAAAATAAATAATTAAAATAATTAAACTAATTTACATTTAATTTAAAAAAATTATTTTTCCAGAATAAAAAAAAGCAAATTAATTTTAAATTGTAAAAAATTAACTTTTTCCCTTCATTTTTATAAAGAAAAATTTTATTCATAACAATGGCCTTATGGACGATGAAGAGCCATGTTTAAAAGTAAATATGTAAAAAATAAAATAAAATAAAAGATAATTTCGAGGGGGAAAAATAATTTCTAAAATACAAAAAAATAATTATAACTTATAAAACAGAGATTATAAATAAATAAATAAAGGCTCATAAATTGTAAAAAACAAGGGAAAAAAAATCCAGATGAAGCAATTAAAATGCCGTAAAAAATACTTTAAAATTTAGTTAAAGAAAATATAAAATTTATTTTAAAAAATTGTTTTTTTTTATGTTTAAACTGCGAAATAATTAAGTTACAAAAATTTTAAGTTCGTTAAAAATGCATTTTTCTTTATAATGTTCTAGAGTAAAGGATTCATAAAATAGCATTTCCTGTAATGATTTCAGTTTAATGATATTAATACACCTCAAGCAACTTGCATTGAAATTACAAGTTTAAAATTGAAAATTAAATTTTAAAATTATATTAAAAAATGAGGAAAAAAATATATAATTTTTTAACATAAAAAAATGGGTTTTTTTTCTTACTTTAACCTTTAGTTAATTTTTATATATTTATTTTTATTCTAATTAAATAAATAATATATATATATATATATATGTATATAAAACATAAATAAAGATGTACAAAAAATAAATTTTTTGTTCAGGCCCTATTTAAACTTTTTTTACCGTTAATTTGATTAAAAATTATAATTAATTAACAATAAATATAATTAAAATTTTCAATTTTTGTACATAATAAAAATTAAACATTTTTATAAACATTCTCTTTACTTAATTCTTAAAAGGAGGAGGAAAAAAAATTAATTGTTTCACACTTCGTATCTTTAAAGAGTTTTAAAAAAGAAATTTTTTAAAAAAATATCTCTTAATTTGATTAAATTTTAAGCTCAAGTTGGCATTTAATCAATTAATTTTCTTAGTTTTTTTTTCCTCTTTGATATCTTTAATAATAAGAATTGAGGGGAAAAAATTAGGAAATATCTGAAAGTGTATCTTCGATGTTTTGGTTTGTCAGAATTTTAATTAGACTTTAACGTTTCTTCTTAGACTATAAAGATTTGGCAGTCACGAGAAAAGTTTTCACTCTAGCACAACATTTATGCTTTTTCTAGGGAAATTGGAATCGATAATCGATTCTCACCCTTCCATATTGAATAAGTGCAACATTTGTTCACATGTTTGTTCTCTGTGGTTCCACATATCTTAACTTTTAGCCACGATGCTGCGGGGTTATAACGCTTTTTCCTTTATTATTTTTTCCCTTCATATAACTCATAATTAAATTTCCTTTAACGCACTCCATAGCTTGCTTGATTATCAAATTAGGAAGATTAATTAGGATGTTAGAAGCTGGCAAGCGCATCGCGTCGCGTCGGATATAACGCGAAGCGACGCTCTGTTTTGTAATTTATTTTTTCCAAAATTTTAGTTATGAATTCGTTTTATTTAATTAACTTTATTTTATTTTTAAAAAATTGTATAGAAATAAATAAAATATTATTTAAATAAATTTATTTTTCGTTAACGTAAATAAATAAATTTAAAATTTTTACAAAGCAGCGCGACGTTGTGACGACGTGCGCATTATATTCAACATTAAAGCATGATTTATTGATAAATTTATTAAATAATATTTATTAAACTCATTAAAACGAAATGGAAAATTACTAACGAGTTAACCAAGAAAAAAAAATTAAGAAATATTTCCAATATAAACTAATTTATCATTTATTAATTAAGCTATTAATTATTTGACTTACTAATTGACTTAAAAAAACAAATTCTAATGATATTAATTAAATATTTAAAGAGTTAAAATCGATTTAATTTTAATTTTCTAATCAATTTTTTAAAATTATTTATTGTGTTTAAGAGTTATGAAGGGTTCAAATTTAGAAAAATGCAATACAATGGCCAATCACAAACGTAGCTACCAGACAAAAATACTGTGATGGTTTGTTAGAAAAAAGTAATAATATCTTAAAAAGTATAAGGATAAAGCGGGTTAAATGGCTTGGCTATGTTAAACAGCGTATGAAATCCCCAAGCAAATACTTAAGCTTAAGTCCTAAACAGTTAAGAGAAGGCCTAGGACCATACTGGATTGACAATATAGACGAATAATACTCTCAATGGTCTAGTGAAAAGAATGTAGAGAAAAAAAAATCGTGGTGTAGCTATGTTAAAACAATTAGTCATGAGTATCCAGGGAGACTAAAAAGAGAAGAGGAAGTAGAATAAATGAAAGTATATTGGAAAATATTGAATTTCTAGTATAAAAGATCGGGAGAATTCTGTAAAGAATAATAGGCAGCGATCTGCTGAGAGTGATTTATAAATATTGACATATTCTAGAGACCGCATGCAGCGAATTGATGTCTGACAGTCAATATTACTTTTTACATTATTCATGATACATTATTCTTATTATAATATTAAATTTTATAAAGTTTATCATCTATACAAAAAAATAAGTAAATAAACTATATTTTAATCTTTTAAAAACATAAATTTCTGATCAGATTGTTTATATAAAGATCCTTTTAAGTGAGTTTTTTTTTATCAAGAAAAATATGCTTTTGTTCGAACGATCCTTAATGGATGCTAACTCTTTTAACACGAAGATAATAACTGCTTACACCCGACAAACAAGAATGTTTACATCCTGGTAAGTGTTTTTACAAGGTAGGAGTAAACATCTCACTTGTATCTTTATCGACTATTGGGAATGATTATCTGTAACTTGTATGGAAACGAAGGATGTAAACACTCCAACTGTAAGAATGTTCAACGTTGTCGGTGATAATCTCTAATTTGAAAGGATCATGGAGACGAAGACACCTCGTTTGTGAGATTTCTGTGCTTTGAGGATCATTATCCTTAATTTGTGAAGACAATAAAGGTGTAAGCACCTCGTTTTTAAGATTAAGCTCTTAGGGTGATTTTCCAAGATTTTGTGTGTGGCTTGCCTTCTTGTGCCTTAAAGGCTTAATCCTTTATATATGACGATGCTTAGGATGCTCGTGTTTTAAGAATAAGAAGTTTTAAGACGATTTACTAATTTAATGGAATTAGAAACTTGGTAATTTAAGGTGTTTCGTATATAGAAATTTCTTTTATAAATTAATCTGTTAAGTGACTCATTATTTAGTAGAATGTTAAGATTAAAAGTGATTATCATTTATTTATGAAGTTCATAAAGATTTAAATGCTTTGTTGCTTACATTTTAAATGTTGTTAATCTTAATTTTTGAATATATTAATGTTATATTTTTACTCCTTATGATTTTTGACCTTTCTCTATAAGTTTTAATAGCGTAACAATATAATATTACGTTTTAAAAATTATCGATAATAATAATTAAATTAATTATTAATTATAAAAGTAAGTTAGCGAATGATAAAGGATCTAAAATATATTTTAAACATGAAAACTTTTCATAATAATTATAATTAATTACTTAAGTTAGAGGTGAAAACCTGTGATCCTTTGCTGCGTGATAAAATATAAAATGGCACAAGTTCAATTTTTCCGTCACAAATTTTTAGTTATAAAACTACAAACCTCTGAACAACGGCCACTGAATGGAACATTAAAAAATGACCGTTGTTAGAAGGTGGTCTTTGTTTAAAGGTTTTTTTCTTAATACATTTTTTAAAATCCCGAAAAAATGGCCTCTATTTACAGGTGGGGTTATTGAAAGTTCGACTGTATTTAAATATAATACACATGTATATAAAAGGAATGTTTTATAAAATTACTCTGAAATGTGATGAAAAAAAAAATATAATTATACTTAAATTCGAAATTAAACATATTTAACTAAATTAAATTAAAATTTTAATGCATTTTACGCTTAAACATTTGCATATTTTGTTTAATTAATTCAGGTTTTTTTAAATATAAAAATCTAGAGCAAAATAAGAAAAAAAAATAAATTATGTTAAACTAAAATTTAATTTATTCCTGATTAATAAGTGAAAATTATAAATTCTTCGTACCGAAAATATTAAAAATGATCGCAGTGATTAATAGTATCTTTGAGAATAAAACCTGTTCACGAAGGACATTCGTGAAGAAGAGTTATGAGATTTGTATCCAATGTTATACAAATTTCACGTAAATTGTTGTTAATAAATTTCTGCTTTTAGTAAATTAATTTTTCATATTTTAACTCAACGTTATCTAGATTACTATTATTTTGTAATTAAATATATGAATAATTACTAAACAATATTTCATAAAATTGTCATATTTTAATTTTTATCGCTATTTACTAATAAGTTTGATTATTGTGATACGAATTTTAAGGAGTGAAATATGACTTGAAGTGAAGAAAATTTAAGAAAAGATCCTTAGAAAATCCAATTTTTTACTTTAATATCTATAAATTGATGACTTTGTGATGACTTCGATCCTATAATACTTTGTAGCATATGACCTAGTGTTGCGAGTCTACATTTTAGTATCTTGTATTATGAATCCACAGTTTAGGGCCTAGCTCATGAGTATTGCTTAGGGCCTAGTGTTACAAGTTTATAGCTTAGGGACTCACGTGTATCAATATTAGGTGGAGGGGAAGGCCTGTTTTATGTTGTATCTTAGGGCTATACTAACTCTAAGGCCAGTGTCCAACACGGATTATAGGAGGAAAAGTGCAAAATATCAACGTGTAACATTTATTGCTTTACTTTTGTAATCTCAAATTTCTTGCAAAAATGTTGAAAATTTCGAATATATTACAACAGTTCAAACATATCTTATAATTTTCTAATATATGTTCTATGTATATTATGTTCTACATTGTAATGAACATGAGAATATTTTCCTTCCTTTATGTACAGGCACACTAATAAGCATCACTCCATTGCTACTCTGGTAGAGACTATAGATAAATAGTGTTTAAAATTCTGTTATATTCTTTGAAAGATTGTTTTATCTCATGTAATTTAATTTATTTTTAAATAAATTGCGTAAAAAATTTGCTTCATTTTATATTAAAATATAAACAATAGATCTGTATCATCTTTATGGAAATGCATTATTTTACAGTTTATACACGCAAAGATTTTAATGAAGTAGGTTTATGGCCACGTATGGAGGTGGATGATTTTTTTCTAACGTAACTCGAGCAAATGTAAGAATAATTTTGTATTTTTTTCTTAATTACATACGAGGAAGAAAGAGAGAAGATGTCTTCAACGAGTGGCACGCAACTCACTATCTTAGCATCGCTCATAAAAGATAAAAAAAAAAGAAAGTGTATACAAAGTACAAGATCAAAGATCCTCTTCTGTGCTCTTAACTCAATTATAAAGAAACTAAAAATAGAATATTTAAAAGATTTTATTTAATGATTGAACATTTAACATTATCTTCTATCTTAATTTCCTAATTATATCCCAACGACGTAATTGTTAAGGTGTTATAATTAAAAATTTCTTAAATGAAACATGTTGCACGCTGGAGTATTTCTTTTTTTTTATCTAAACATTCTTTATCTAAAAGTTAAGAAAAAAAAAAAAAAAAAAACTCATCAAGGGGATCAGTCTGACATCTTTTATCTCATCCTGTTATCATTTATATTTTCTGTTCTCTATTAGAGACGAGATAACGGAGGCAGAATAGTTAATTGTTTCACTTTTGACACCAACCTAATTAAATTCTAACGACCTTCTTCCATTTACTTCCATGTCGTGATAGAGTGACAAAGGATAAAAACTGGGTCGCCTTTTTTTATATATCGTTGTTAACTTTTAGTGACTTTCAATTAAGTTTTCTACTCTTTTCAAAACACCATTCCTGAAATGAAGACGTTCAAGGGTGAGTGACCGATTTTATGTAAAATTAACGCTAAGTTTTTGAGCCCAACTCCTAACTATTAATATGTATAAGAGCTTGTTTTTGTTCCCGAAAACGGTTTTTTTCTCCGTCTTATAATAATCAAAGCAGCAGGAAGGCGTTAGGAAAAAAAAAGTGATGCGGAAGATGAAGTGATGGGCAATCATTCCGCATCAATTGACGCCTGATGTGATAACAGAATCGGGTTCGAATGGGATTTTAACATCGTTAAAACGTCTCAATTGAAACGATTGTAATAGATTCTATTATATAAAAAAACGTTGAATTTTCAATTATTAAAATGTGTTTTAAAAAAACGTTTTAATAGCAAAAATAATAATGAATTATATATTAAATTTTCTTTATTTATTTATAAAAACGTGCTTGATTCGATTCAATAGTTCTTTAGAACGTAAATAGAAGAAAGTAAGAGCATCGTTCGATTCTTATAGATAAGAAAAGAACCGTGTTTATTTATTAATCCCTAGGATTTTGAAAAATTCGTGTCAATGTTGTGTGCCACAGGAGAATGCAAGTTGCCTTACAGGTCTGCTGCTACATTGTTGTCGAGCTTATCTCGTCCGACAGAGCAATGGATGGGAAAAGTCTGATCAGGGAAAAGACTGATCCCTTCGGTGACCCTCCCAGAATGGACAAAAGATAAGATAATCGTTACTGGGAACTTCCAGCTTAGTCGTATCTCCACTCGTCAGATGTCCATTGAACTGCTTTTAAAGGATGGCCGATGACGTCATTTATGAGTAAACTGAATATTATTTATTGCGTTAAAAATGGCGGCTTGTCAATTTCTACTATTTCCAAAACTCTTAACGCCATCTGTTATCGATCTTGTACACTATTAACAAAAACTTTTATTAATATTTAACGTTCTGATTTTAAAAAATTTCGTCCTTTGTTATGAAAGAAACTCGTTTTACGACGAACTCTAACAGAAATAATTATAGAAGTAACTTATATATATATATTTTTTTTTAAAAAAAAAAAAGAGAGACGATTTCCATTATAAAAAGTCGAATAAAATTATTCATGCCCAACATCACGTGTCAGGCCGCTTGGTTCGTTAAGGTATTATGTTAATTAGCATTATTCTGTGGAATTTATAAATAAATATATAAATACGTTACTCGAGTTGTAAGGGGGAAAAAATCGGGTAGCATCTGTAGTTTTTCTCAGAAAAATATGCAAAGAACGGGAGAACGTTGCAGGTGACGTTAAGGAGAAAAAGATTTGTTACTCTCCCCCCGTCGTAAAAATGATGTGCTTGATTTGCACACTCCATCACGCAAATACAACACTTCGCACTTTTAAAATATCATGTCAGCACATCATTACGTATTTAATATTGAGATAGCCCTCATGAAAACTACATACGCTTCTTTTGTTTCTAAATAGGAGATGCAACCGTGAAGGGTCCTAATAGTAGATTGTGAGTTTGGCTTCTTTTACAAGAGCCACTCGTGAAGATACAGTAGAGAGAAAGAGAGAGAGAGAGAGGAAAAAGAGAAGAGCATTCTGATCAATTCCGATCGATTCCCTAATTCTACACGACTCGGATTCGACTATTTGCATACAAAATTTAACGTATTTTTGTAGATTAACTTGATTGATTTCTATGGCAAAAGTCCCGTAACACTTGGTCAATCGGAATGCAACTCTTGTCTCGTACAAGATTTACTTTTCCTATTCTCTCTAACATACAAGATAGTTAATCTCTTCGGGGGCAGTATAATTTCTTATCTAGTTCGTTTCCCCCTCCTGAGAATATACAAAGTATGAATGATACTCGGAATATTCGAAAGGTTACAAGGAAATAAATGATATTCGATCCGAACTAAGCAGACGTCGTCTCCGAAGGGAATAAACAAAATTAATTAAGTGTATAGATACAGGATACGTTCGTCCCCCCCTTTAAATCGTTATTGTTAAGTTTCTTGACATATACCGGTACCGGAAATGATCGTTTTCCGTTCCTTCTGCTTCCGTTAAGGTACAAAAGCATCTGTAGTTAAGTTATCGACCGGCCTGGCCAGGAAAGATCGTGTACATTGACTCTCTTGTTAACACTGAGCTCCTTTCAAGGTGCTTTTACCAAGTAGTCGTTTGTGTAGCAAACATCTGTTTCCTTCCAAAATAACCTGGCGCACATGTATCGGAAGTTAACAATGATAACTTTCGTATAATGGAAGTATTCTTCGTACGAAGTGCATTTTATCATCGCTTCGTGTGCCCACTGTGATAGTATTTGTTGGCCACTGATCATATATACCTCCAATTTATGTACTGTACTATACGCCTTATATATTACTATATATTAAATAACTGATACAAATTTACACCATAAAAAAATTCTATACAAATGCATGAAAATTCCTCATTAACTGGGATGCGATAAGAGATTCTTCGTTACGAAAGCGAAACTTTTTTTCGTTTTTAATCGAGAAATTCTTTTATAATTCGTAAAATGAGTAATTTCCGTAAAGTTTACTACAGAATTAATTAATAAATAATAAAAAATAATTATCAGAAAATATGATAAATGAAAAGAAAGCTATAATCATAGAAAGTCATAGATAATAAACAATCTTTTATGAATGAATAGAAGTTAAAAATTGAATTTTTAATTTTATTTATTTATTGTTTAAATGAAAGATTTATTGATAAAACAGTATTTGTAATTTCTTTCAAATCAACACACAAAAACATACGCAGGAATCTATGCAGAGTGTAACGGATTCTTGTCATACCCTTTTGAAGATAGATAGATCTAAGATAACAAATTTTTCCAAATAAAATTTTATTGGTCGTTTTTATTCGTAAAGAAAGATTTATAGATAACTTGAATCATTTTAATGATCAGTTGAAGTCAGGAAACAAAATAACGATAGATATAAACGTTGAAGATGCGGATCACGCTATAATTGATTGGAGAAAGATTTAAATACTCACAATTCCGCATCATTATTACTAGTCACTACAATGAATGCAAATTAACTACAAAGTTTATTTTTAAATATACTTGTTAAGCTATTTTTGCACATATTCTTCGGACAGCATGCTGTTAAGTTCCGTATACAGCATCCGATATACTGAATTTTCGATTAAATGAGAGACTAATTGAGAAAATTCTTCGAGTTTCTTAATTAGTCTCTCTCTCTCGTTTCGGCAAAATTCGGCACATAAATTTATGAATTCGTATATAAAAATGTCTATAGAAAGTCGCATTCATGCTTACCAAGTCTCAATATAAGGAAAAAGTCTCAGTAATCACAGAGAGTTGCAAAGATTTGTTTATTCTTAAACAATATTGGACTTTTTCAGTACTTCTTCGTAGACAGAACATGTAAAGAGTTATCTTAGTATATATTCAAAATTAAAATAGACTTGTATAAAATTCACTTAAAAATTTGTTTTTCTAACCTTACGATAATTAATTTTCTGTAGATATGTATGGCAAAAATAATGAAAATAAAGTTTAATTCTGAGAATTACATATGAAATTCCTAAGAAAACAGAAATTTTTGAATAGGAAACCATTATTTGAGATTTATTTTAGATCAAAATTTAAATTTATAATAATGCAACTACATTATAATTTTAGAAGTAAATTCTGAACGGAAAATCATGATTTTTTTCCCTAACTTCTAACGTCGATATCTCTAATCATAGAAAGAAAAAAAATTCAAAGTAACTTTAACTCTTCATTAATAGCTAATAACTATTTTTAGGAGGATCGAATGATAACCGAACTTTGCTTTTTTCCTATCTTAGATCACAATTACCCTTTTATAGTCCCTCTGATTAATGGCAGTGGCACAGGTGCGAGATATCACTATATAGTCATCGAGCGAAGTTGTAGTAGATGAGAAAATTCATCATTATAAGATAAGAAAAACGATATAGAAACTCGGCTATAACACTAATTTTCACATAAATATGTCTCTTCTTCAATTTTCTCGTCATTGCTCTTCGCACTCCGAGTCGCACTTTGGATGAAGGTTAATTAATCATACCTTCGGGCCGATAATATCCGTTAATTACGTTGGGTGACAAGTAGAGGACAAGTATTCGGTGGCTAGTAAAGTGACAGATGAGAGTAGTTCGGAAATTTTTCTTTCTTGCCACAGTGAAACGTCATCAACCTACTCGTTCTCAATTAGAACATAAGGAAAAAATATCCAGTAAAGAAGCGGTTGTAGCCAAGAAAATCTCTTCTCGTTTTTATATTATAGTTAACTGATAATAAACTGTAATTAAATTTAAAATTTCACGATCTTGTCATGTCTCTTTATCGCTTTGCTTTATTGATTCGATGCGTATAAAGCGAGGAAGAGAGAAAGAAACGTTTTATTTTGATTGTTTCTCTTTATGGTTACTGAAGATGATGCAGAAATTGAAAAATTTGATAGTAAAATCTCTATATATTTTACTCTACCAGAAAGAAACGGTAGGAAAATAAAATGTATGTAAATAGAACAGGAAATGGACACAAGAAGAAAGATTTGAAGAGGTAAAGGGAAGATGAAAGTGTAAGAGAAAGAGATGAGGAGTATGATATAAAGTAAAGAAGAATAAGATAAATTAAACAGATAAAACAGTGATAAGATGGACTAGAAAGAGATATGAGAACTGAACAAAAGTGAGAAAATAAAGGTAAGGATGTAGAAAGGATGCAATATAGGAAAAATCTATTCAGTGTTGTTAATATGATATATATGGAATTTACGTAGAAACGAAGAATAATAGCGTATCTAGAATTAAATATATTAATAGAAATGTGAGATAAGGCTCAAATTCATTTTATATTTAATTCAAATATGAGAGCGAGTGTGTTTGTATTGATGCGACAAGTAGAATAACGTGTAACGAGATAATTACGGTGAGCATCTTGGATTAGTTTAAAGCATTATGAAAAGTACGTTTACTTTTTAAAATTTTGTAATATTATTGGAGTAAAATCTAATCAAATCGAATAAATAAAGTGTAAGAAATGTAAAAATATGGTGGTTTGTTTGGTTATTTTAGGAAAGGGTCGAGAGGAATCGCTTGAAAAAGTGCAGAGAAGCAAAATCATGCAAAAAGGAAAAGACAATTGTTAGCAAAGTATTGTTTGCTAAAAGCGACAGTGGCTCTCCTAACGGCCATATAGCAAAACATATCAATTTGTTCCGCCATAGATTCTTGACAGGGAAGAACGGGTCGAAGAACGGAGAAGGACGAAGTAACACGTGTCGATTCGCAGAAAGAGAGGGAAAGTCTTCAAGTGCAGTGAAAAAGAAAAGGGGAGGGAAAAACAACTAAAAATGATGGATGGTGTGAAAATCGGGACAAAAACTTCACACTCTTCCATCTGGTTGTCATAGCAACCAATAAGGTCTTTTGTTGTTCGGATGCTGCACCGTAATTAGCATAAATATATCTCCATAACCGATACTAACCCGTTTCTTTCGTTTTGATGAATTGTGAAGAAGTTCTCGTTTATTTTTTAAGGGAAAAAATCTGTGTTCCAACAGATAAATAAATGGATGAATGATGTTCTATTTAACTAATCTGATTTGTGAAAATCGTTTGAAAGAATTTTTATAAATCATGTAGATAAATAGAGAAAGAGATTTACTTCTTCATCCTTCTGTTTTCTATATGGTCCGTTGCTTCGTTTGATGAAGAATTACATTTCAGTATATCATTATTATTCAATTCTATGAATTCTTTTCCATCTATAATCCGTTCGTTTTCCCAGTTATTTATAAGAATATGTTCAACATTTATCCTAAAATATCTTCTATAATTATTTTAACAGCATTCTTCTCCAATTATTTATTCTTAACATACTTTTTTTAATGAAATTATTCCGCTTTAAATTTACTAAAAAGTACAAAATGATGTCGACAGAAAAGACTTTAAAGTTATAAAGTAAAATAATAAATCACAAAATAATCTATCTTTTACTTTTTAAAATCTGGTAAAACAATGATTTTCTGCTCCTAGAAGACCTAGAGGCGTAAAAGACCACCTGTAAAATTTGACGAATGACATCTAAAAACACTTATAATTGTAATCGTTCTTTAAAGGAGGATAAAGCTGGAAGAAGAATGTAGCCTAGGGAGATGTTAGATTTTTCTAGAAATCTTTACAATCGCTTTGTTATAATTTTTTTTTCTACTGTTGAACACTAGATATATCTTAGATCGTCGATGCCATTGTCATAGTCCTATTTCGTAAGGCCATTATTATTACCCCTGTATGTTCCTTTTCCCCGAGGACAATTTTCTCATGAGGAAAAGTATGATTTACAGGTACAATTTTGCCATATTTCGTTTGGTTTGGTGTGACAGCATTTCTTTTGTTTTGTTTTTTCCCCTTCCTTCTTTTTTTTTTACATTAACGATCAAAAGTTGAATTGTTCTACATATATTTGTTGTCTTCTAGCAATTCTTTTCGTAAATTAACTTTAGAAAATTAATTGCTGCTTAACATTTCCTTGTAGAAATTGAAGAAAAATGTGTTGGTATTTAACACGAAAAATTAAACTACTATATCGATGTTAGCTTCTCTATTTGATTAGTGTCGAGTAAGTACACTTCAATTGAGTTTTTCACGCATTCCGACTCCATCACGGCTTGTCAAACTAATTAAGATTTTTAATTAAGTGTTTTTACTATAACTTAGCCTTTGTTTTCATTAACGAACAAGATTTATTTTTCGTTTCACTTATTCAACAAGGAACAACATTATCCTGTCAAAACGAACAATTTTCTTGCTTCAAAGTCAATAATTTTAAAAAAGTTTTCCTGTATATTCGATATATAATTTTTTTAACCTTTATAAATCTTTATTAATGTTTAATTTAATTAAAAATGTTAATATATATATATATATTTAAAAAAGAGAGATTTTCCCTGTAAATCACGCTTCATTGCACGAAACAGAGTCTTGCGGGAAAGAAAAGCTTTAAGGGGGTTTTGATATGCTACAATAAAATACGATAAAAATTCAGTTTGGAGCTAAAAATATTGTACTTTTTTTAAACTTCTAAGCATATAAAATGACCAATAGTATCATAAATTTTATTTGTTTTGCTACTTAATAGAAACAAACTTGGTTAAATAAACTTTTGTGTCATAAATTCAGCTTTACATGAAAATATTTTTTCAATCGATTTTATTTCGCTACTTCTTTTTATTTTTAGTATATCTTTTTTTTTCTTTTGTTTGTCAGTAAAACTTTGCTTCTATATCTCAAGATGGAATAGTAAAAGAACAAAGGGAACCAAACATAAAATGGTGACAAAAAAAAACAAAAAAAAAATACAACTCAAGATGACAGGTTGCAATAAAAGTGTCATGTGTCGAGTGGAGTAGTAACTACATTATCTTTTTTGGTGTGTGCCACTTTTCTTTCTTTTTCTCTTTCTTTTCTCTCTTTTTTTAGGAATGATGTATCGATAGAGAATCGGTTCTTGCATAAGAATCTTACTCAAACAGTAATTCTTTCGACCTTATAAATTATTTTCGTGCAAGAGAATTCAATCAAATGTATAGTTCAAAGTTCACCGATGCTAACTAAATTAGATGGAAATTCTGTATAGAAATGGCTCCCAAATATTCATTTATTTGAATTTTAAAGTTTTTACTAACAAAATAGGATCTAAATCGTTAAAATTATGCATAATTTTCGTAATGTTTAATCATTTAAGACATTTAAATTTGTTAATCAACTCGTGATGTCATAGAAAACTGACCCTAATTTACATATTCCACAAATAATATCGTTAAATTTAAGTAATTAAATTGAGGTTTAAGCATTAACGAAAGAAAATACAGTGATACGTATCATAATTTCTAGAAAACTGCAATCTAAACATAACCTTACACCTTCATTTAAATGTATTATTCAATAAATTATTTAATTGCGAAACGATGGAAAAATGAAATTATTGTTAGATATTTTAGAATTAAATATAATTTTGTTAACCTTATTTTTCGTATCATAAGCTGCTTATATTTATATAAAAATAGATTTAACAGATGCTAATTTTTAGTAAGATTAAAAAAATATTTCAGATGTGATTTGTTATCAGATCGTAGACAATGTGGAGATTGGATGATTGATCGCTGCAGGGAATTGAATCCAATATTTTGATTTGGAACTCAACCAAAAAAGAATTTTTTTTTCTTCTTATTTTTATATAGAAAAATACAGTTTATAAATATTCTTTATTCTTTCCCCTTTCGAAACTTATTTCAAGAAATATTTTAAGTATTTTTACATTATATAACTTTTTCCTTAAAGTAAAAATTGAAGCGACTTTAAAACTTTATTCTTTGCCATTTATTAAATAATTCCTTAACTTTTAATATATATATTAAAAAAAAAAAGATCTTAGAAATATTTTCCATAAACAATTTCCTAAATTTAAAAGAAAAAAAAATGGATTTCGGGGAAATTAGGGAATTTTTTGGAATATCTACCGAAAAAATTTATAACAATGTCACCGAATTTTTTAGATATATTTCAAGGAAATTACGAAATTCTCCGGATCATCTATCAGTAAAAAAATTGTCCTTAAAGATGATAAATTTAAGGTTAAAATTTTTCCAGATATTTTAGGGATAAAAAACGACTTTAAAAAGAAAAAAAAAAAACAATAAATATACTGAAATTGCAAGGATATTATTCGGAAAAATAATAGGTATTTTCAGTTTGATATTAGAAAAATCCTTTTTTTCCCCCAAAAGGGATAAAAAAAATTATATTATTTTCGCATAAGAATTTCAGCTGAATTTAAAACCTGAAACGAATTGTACCGCAACAAGAATGACTAAATGGTAGAGTTCCGGGTAATAACTGAAAAATCTCACATCAAAAACAAGTTGCTTTCTAATATTTGCAATAAATCAAGAGATAAGAAAATAGTCGAACATATATATATATATATACATTTTTTTTTTCTTATCCAAAATTTCTTTTTTGCATCAGTTTATCTAGTAAGGTAGGATGTACCATCTTGCAGTAAAGTATAGGCTTGTGTGATTGTGATGTATCTACGTTCGATTCCAGATGTGGCTATGTTTCCAGCCACCCTCTCCACTCTATGATAGATTTACTCGGATGATAGATTGCAAAAGTCTGAAAACTTCTGCAAACTGAGAGAGGACTTTACTTGCTTTCAGATATTATCAAATATTCGATTACTTGATTTAAAAAAATGGGCTCATGTATTGCTCTATATACATAACAGGCTTTCGTCTAATTAACTTTCATGAAATTTCCTAATTTTAATCATTAATTGATTGTGTATTTTACTTCACTAATTACTTTATAATAGTGTATTTTAGATGTAATAGTTTGTTTTATAAATGTTATGATTGGCGAAATCTTGCTCTGACGTAAACTTTTTAGTATTTTATGGCCAAATTTTGGAAGTACGTATGTATTTATTGCCATAATTAAATATATATATTATATAATTATCTTATTATAGGGAATTTTTTCTTAAACTTAATGATTTTTTAAGAATATTCAAATTCTTTATAAAATCCTTAAGGTTGCTTCTAATTTGTATTTAAATCTGCTTAATAAACTTAATGATTTTATGCTCAATTTAACTATATATACAGTATAATCACTTTTATAATAATTATTAAAAATATCTTTCAAAGAAATCCCTAAATTCATCAGATTTATGCTTAAATGTTCATCATGGAGTAAACTCTTATATATTTAGACTCGATTTTAAGGTAAAAATCCTTAAACATAGTTATTTTCTCGACGAATTACTACTTAGGAGTAAGGTAACTCCTATAACAAAAAGCTCTTATTGGGAAAAAGCACACGTTGCGTTATAGAATCGAATGAATCAAACCATTCCGTTCAACAACAAAAACGTTTGATAGATAATATTACAAAACATATTGGCCCCCTCGAAGAGAATTAAATTTACAGAAAAATAAGGGGAAAAGCGGAAGAAATTTACGAGTAAAAAAGGCAAAAATATCTTCCATTTTTTCAGATAAAAATAAAAAAAATGGCAGATATTTCGTCAACACAAACCGAGTTTCCCTAGACATCTATCTATGGGTGAGAGAATTCTTTACTAGACATGACAGGTGACAAAATGACACATTTTCAAAGAAGCTACACTTGATATGAGATGACAGTTGCATCTATTCCGATATATAATGCGATAAAAGGACTTCCCAACACCAATATAGTCTTCTATCGCCATCTGTTATTTATCGAGTCAACTAAATTTTGAACCTGGCCAGACATTTTTGCATCAATATTTTATACAATGTAAACTTTAAAAGATCGATTAGCTTTCTGCATATTTAAAAATAATTCTCTGCTGAGATTTGTTGGAAAATTTACAACTGAACTAGAATATTAAATGAAAAATTTTTCCTTGTTTCCTTTTTTCTTATAACCTTAGGGTAATTTCCCTAGACGATAAAAATTTTAAACCCAAACGAAAAAGAAATTCTTACGAAATACCAAAATAGGGAAATATCCGTTCAAAATTGGGGAAATTTTGTTATTTAATTAATTAGTTTTATAAAATATATATAAACATATACACACAAAAAAAACTATAGATTTTAGACCCAAAAAAGTATTTACTTTAAAAATAATAAATTATTCTACAGAACTGAATAAAATATAGAATTTATTATTAAATTTAAACATAAAAATATTACATATAAGCCTGAATAAATAAATAAAAGCTGGTAAAAAATCGTTGAAAAATAAATGCAAACATGGAAGCCCCTTAAGAGCTACCCAACATTACACCAAACATTCTCTTCCCCCTACTCCATACATATATTCTTTCATAGGGTAAAAGATAAGAATTTTTGTCAATCATATTTCTTTCTACCTAATCGGATTACTGATGAAAATCTCCCCAATCCTCCCTAGTGAAGTATAATAAAGTGGTACAAGTGTAAAGTATGTTGGTTGCTTCTTTCTAACTTGATCTCAATCCAGTATTTGTTATCTGAAATCCCTAAAAAAGAAAAGTGCTAATGATGTGAGGAAACAAGTGAAATAATTGGAAGCACACAAGAAAATAGAAGTTTTATATATAAATTGTGGTTGATGTAAATGTTTTCAGTTTAAATTATAGAAAAATATGTACTTACTCTTATATTTTATAACTTTATAGATACAGTTTATATAAATAAATTAATAAATTTATTATTCTAGCAAAAATAAAAATATTTCTACTTAAAACATAAAATAATAATTCAGTTTTATAGATGCTAACTTTAATGAACAATAACTCAAATACTAAAAATTTTATGTGGACGGATATGACTCGGTATCGTAAAAGTTGACAATAACTTCATTCCCCGATAAATTATTTAAAAAACATTGACACTAAAAATATTTTTAACTACGCTTTCCGGTTTAAAAAATGATTGAAACGGCTTATTTCCTCGATCCCGTCAAAATGGCAAAAATGAAATATTTAAGTTAATTCCGTTTAAGCTTATTTCTTTTGTAAGACCGATGTTGATAATTATATTAATTTTTGCAAATTTATATAATAGTTTGAGGTTTAGTTATAAATTTTTTTATTAAAGTTGACTTATAATTTGATATAAAAAGTATAAATGTAGAGATATATGTATATATAAAAGTTCTCTAAGTGAGGATAGCAATTTGTATGGTACAAGTTCTGTTAGATTAGATAATCAATAATGAATATTACATAAAACTTTTGCATTTTTTAGTCTAAAAAATTTACCAAATAAAGTCTCAATTTCAGAAAACAAAAAGTATGTTTCATCTAAATAAAATATTTCATTTTTATCAAAATCCAGAGTGCTGTAATTTTAATTTTGCTATTCTCAAATATACTCTAATGACAGTATTAACACATGAGGATCAAGAGTTTGAGTTAGAAGTTAACTGTTTGCTTTACTTTTAGTACATGAACATTTGATTATCTTCTAACTCTTGGTCTCGGTTGTGAATATAGACATAAATGACTTATTCTTTTCAGAAAATAAGGATGATAAATAAAATATCCAGTATTTCTCAATAGCAAAGAGAGTGAATGTTTCTAAGCAAACTATGGATCTATCTATTAAAGCTGAGCTTTGGATTATTAAACATATAATACTTAAATTTTATATGAAATGTAACGTTAAAATTTTAACTAAAATATATATTTATACAACAAACAGCCGTTCCAAATTTGCTTTAACTGTTCTTAAATAAATATTAAAATTATATATTAATTAACTAACTTTTGAGCATCCCAAACTTATCAATAATTATATTTTTTTCATCACAATGTAATTAAATCAAATAAAATAAACTCCAAAAATTTTTTCTAAACAATATAAATATATTTTATTGAAAAATGAATTGACAAATTAAAAAATATACATATTTATTAAATAACAACAATTTCACCGAGTGTCCATTTGCTTTTCGTCGACTTCCGGGATCACTGAAAGTTTGGAATAATCTAAATCTGCACCCATGGCACAAGAAAGTAATTTTTGGATGTTCCTTTCTTCATTCTGTCCGAAAACGTATCCGTTAGCTTTATCGGCAGCTTGGAGTAGTCGCATCATACTTTTTTTTTCCTGGAAGCATAAACACTCAAATTTTCAATATTTTTCGATCCATTTACGTTAAAAATTCATAAGTAAATAACACAATGTGCATTTTTCAATGGAGGAGAAAAATTCAATCTTTTAGATTCACGTAAAATGAAATTTTGTAAACATGTTGATGCTTTTATGTTAAACACTACAAGAAATTAATGTAAACGCTTTATAAAGTTAAAAGTTATTCATTTTTATAAAAAATATATTTAAAAATCAACTAAATTTTATCAAACAAATAATCTTGTGTTTTAAGAATAAAATCTAGTAGACTGTCTGCATCTTTTTCTTTACGTCTGCATAAACATATTTAATTATTAAAACACTGATAGAAAGTTAAAATTTTTGAGATATTGGAAAGTTTGTTTCTAGAAATATCCATAAATCAAGCAAAAAATTAACAAAATGTACATTAATAGTTCAGTAGAAGAGAATAAAGTATACTTTAAGTCATATTATATATAAATAAAGGTTCACTTAAGTATTTTTGCTAATGTGAAAAAAATCTTTCATTTCTGTATTTAATGTATATTATCACAATTTATACTATGTTATAATTTAAATACATAAATTATTAATATGTAAAAGTTAGCTAATATATTTAATAATTTATATTAAACTATTATTAATTAATACATTTAAAAATTTATACAACATCTCTTAAAAATTTATGAAACTTTTCAACAGTTTTGTTGATATTATTCCAAAATAGTAAACTTCTATAAAGAAATTTTATGTGGATATTCTGATTTTAATTGAATATAAGTTTTAAAATATTATGTAAATTTTTCTTACGAATTAAATGTGATATATTTATTAAAATTTCCATAATGCGAAAGACGTTCCCAAAAAGTAATTATTACCACGACTCATCACTTTCACAAGTTATATATATTTTTTAATTGTTTTAATGGATGTTTTTAAATAAAAAACAGCTACCAAAACCAAAATAACCAGCAGAAAAAGGTGAAAGAGCTAACATTTTTGCTTGTGGTGAATGAGCAAAAGCATTAGTTCTTTCACCTTTTTCTGCTGGTTATTTTGGTTTTTGTAGCTGTTTTTTTTTAAATGAAGTTTATCTAGTTGTGACTGGCTGTGAATCCTTTTTGTGTATGGAATCAATAAAATAAGAATTTTCACTATTATTATTCTGTTATCAGTAAAGGCAAATGCCAACATGATTACAATAAGTGAATTCTACTGTTAACTTACTAACAACCTTGGACACTTTTCCAAATGCATAACATTTATTGTACTCCAAAATTCTAATCTAAGCAAACATTATCAGCTCTGTTCAGGGCCTGCTTCAGGCTTAAATCCACAGAAAAGAAAATAGAAAAACTGTGTAAGGTGGTCTGTAAGTCAATTAATAATTCCAGTTTGAGTATTACTTCGGAATTCTACTGTATTTACAAATTTATTATTTACATATTCTTTATTTCCTCTTATTGTTACATTTTCTTTTCTTGTTAAATAAACCTCTTGTTTACTAGTTTTATAAAGTAATTTACCCTTAATACAGTACAATGCATTGTGTATCAAATTTTTTATATTGAAATTACCATATAATTCATATTATAATACAAAATGATGGGGGAAAATATAAATTTCACTCAATTTTAATTTATGATAATAATTATCTATAATATCAGAATGAATTAACAATGTTTTTCCATAATTTAAAACAATAAAGTTATTTTAAATTATTGTATATTTATTTCATTTTTTGATTTGAGATTATTTCTATTTTAATTAAAAAATTGGTTAAATTATACCTAGGTAACCCCTATCACATTGCTTCTGGTCACCATCTTGTCTACGATTATGCGACTGCGCAATTATACACAAGTGATTAGCAAATATTACCATTTTTGTTTTAATTAGAATGAAATTTTTCTTTGCTTTCCTTTGCTTTCATTTTTTCCTTTTTTTTGCCATCATTCTTGTTTTTAAAAGATTCTGGAACAACAGGTACAGTGTCTGGTTCGGTCCATTTTGGTATTTTGCAAGACCCTGGATATATGATATATCCAGGGTCTTGCAAAATTAGTTGGATATATTATATCCAACTAATATGTTTTGTAAATATCTTAAAATGTTCTCCAGGTGTTTTCAAATGCCATTTAACATACTTTTTGTACATAAACGAATAGAGGTATGAGTCTGATAATTCGGCAGTATAAGGGATTGGTAAATTCTGTTTTTTAATGTACCCCATAATTGTTCTATTTTCTGTGTATTTTCGTCAGTTATTGGATTTATGAAGTTTTCGGAATGGTTGACAGTTCTATGTTCTATGTCTATTCCTTCTAAATCATCTATATTATTATATCCTTTCCACTCATCCATTACCACGACACTACCGGAATTAACAAATTTCGATATTATCCAGTTTAATGTAACTTCACTTCTGTCATTTACCTGACACACAAAACAAGAGTCATCTTCTCAATAGATCCCACCAACAACCCATCTAGTACCCTTTAGTTTTCTTCCTTTTTCATACTTTCATTTGGCAATTACTGTTTCGTCAATCTCTACTGTTTTGTTTGGTCCACCGATTTTTAACGACATCATATTATGTAAAGAAATCATCATTACTAACCTTAGGAAGTTGGCCCAGTCTGTAGCTGTTCTTTTACAAATACTGACAGCCAAATCAGCAGTAGTTAACGTACATTCCAAAAAAATTAAATGTTACATGAATGATAGTATGTCTGCCCAAGAGATGCACCCAAACTTTCCTTTAAATGTGCCGTCAAATGTGGAAAAGTTCTTTTTGCAACAATTACAGCATACCATAACAGAGTTCCTGTCTGGTCTATAAATTAGT